>NW_008795855.1:385646-442138 GCF_000699145.1 Aptenodytes forsteri | reverse complement strand
AAACCCAAAAAAAAAAAAAAAAAAAAATCAGTTCACTCAGTGTAATTGTATCAGGCGAGATAAGGCACAGGCTTTTGTGTTGCTTCCTAGATAGAAATCGCTGTAGCCTCGTGATTTGTAATGTTATTTCCTTGGAATTGCTGGTAAGGGTTATTCCCTTTACACAAATGCTGTCCTGCATGTTCCTTGCAAACAGACCTGTGTCAGATTTCCCGTGTGTGCAGATCTCTGTGAAAGGGAGTTGTCTGAAAGTCAGTTTGGACGAAGAAGATAATCAAACACGAGTGAAATGTTGGGTCTTAGGCCTTTTGCTTTAGTGATATAAGGAAGTTAACAAGAGTCTCAAAACTTCAAACTGTGGGATGCTCCTGTAAAAGCATGATGGCTGTAAGAATATGGTTGGAATAGTGGCATCTGTGCTTCTATTTTTTTACTTCAGTTTGTTACTGATTAAACATGCTAATAATTCTGTAATGCCAACTTTCCTCCAAGCTTTGAGTCTCTCTGTCATTTAGGGTCCGAGTTCCAGATTTTTGTCCTCTAAGAGCCTTAAAAAAATTGTGGCACAGGGAACAGAAGTCACCGTACATTTGTGCTTCAGGTGCAACTTAGTTCTGAAACGCGGTGCCAGAACGCGTCGTTGTCAGGTGTCAAGGGAAGGTAAATACCACGGTAGCTTTGATTTTCCAGTTCCTAATCACAGTAATGGCTTAAGAGGATGGAGGAGTAGACCAGGTCATGTTCTGCTTTTCCTTTCTGACCGAGAAGAGTCTCGTGAGGGAAGAATCAGACTTCTTGTGAGAAAATTTCTGCTAATACTGCCTTGTCCAACTCTCACGTGACAACGGGTGACCCTCTGTGTAACGCTGCCTTTGCTTAGATCCTTACAGAAGGATTTGAACTGCAAGCTCTGTCAAATGGAAGCGCTCCCTAAAAGGAGGAGTAATAAGTGAAGAATTATTACTGATGTCCAGTGAAAGGTGTATCTAGATCAGAGGATGTTTTCTTGAACCTTCTTGGTTCCTTCCTTGCACGTAGATGCCTTTGGGCTTACGCCTATTTATTGACATGCAATACTTGCCCTCTGCCTACACACGCTGCTCTTGTCCCAGTGATCTCAATTTGTTCAAGGAGAGTGCATCGTTATAACTCATGTGCAGAGGTATCAGAAGGAAGGGAAATAGCTGGGAAAAAAGTTACTGGAGCATGTAATACAGTGCAGCAGCTGGCTCACATTTTCATCTTCTAAAAGCTACCTTTTCCCAATGCATGTTCTCTCGTGGTCTCAACTGATGTAATGCATACCATCATAATCCCAGGTTCCTGGGACTGGGCTGTATTTCTGACAAGGAAGGTGGTGGTATTTTTGCTCCAGATCTTGACTTAATTCACAAGTGTAGGTGAAAAGCAGTCTTGTGGTGTAGTCTTGATAACAAAATCAGTGGCTGCTTCTGGGCATTGGGGATCTCCTTCAGAGAAGTCAAAACTAATCTCAGTGGGCCGCTCTGGAAAGGGTTATGTGCAGGTGAGTGTGTTACCGATGGCCGGCTGCGAGTCCTGGAGGTGCTGAAGTGTGTGGAGAGGGGAATGGTGTAAGAAACAGTCATACCCGAGCTGCAGCATAAAGCTAAGGAGGTGAAGCTTGACTTCTGGCTATTCCGCGTGTGTTCGGAGGCAGTTGTGGGAGAGCCTCATATCTGGTCAGCTGTTGTGTCACTGCACTAAGCTGGTGTGATCAGGAAACGGCTGCGGAATTCCCAATGCTTTGCTGGCCAGTAGCTGCTGAGTCTGTGAGCCTGTGAACTGGACGAGCTGTTGCTGTACAACCATTCCAAGGGAAGGCAGCAGGCAGTGTTTTGAACTTCACAGCAATGCTGTACCCTGCTCCTGCTCTGTGCCTCTAATTGACTTAAAAAGCTTTCCACGTAACTTAAAAAGCACAAACTTATTACGCACGTAAACATATTACGCACTTAAAATACAAAAATTTCTGACTAAATGCCAGTTTAGCTTCAGGCTCCTACGCCATTTGCAACCAACTTATCTGGAGGGGAACTGGTGTGGAAAATCAGTGAATGTTTCCGTTATTTCTAGTTCTAGACTCTATATAGGGCTTTACTTGTTAGTAATCTGTGCAGTATGCTTCTGCTGTAGGTATTGGACTTGATGAGATAGGAATGGAGAGCTGGAACTGCTGTCAAGATTCTATGTTGTTGCCTCCTGCAGGAATTGGCTTGGTAAAGCTTTGGAAACGGA
Source organism: Aptenodytes forsteri (assembly GCF_000699145.1). Taxonomy (NCBI): domain Eukaryota; kingdom Metazoa; phylum Chordata; class Aves; order Sphenisciformes; family Spheniscidae; genus Aptenodytes; species Aptenodytes forsteri. The sequence continues at coordinate 439,882 of NW_008795855.1, read as the reverse complement.
GGTTATCTCCAACTTTATCCAGATGTATTTTTGTCCTTGACTTGAGGCTTTTTAAATTGATCTCTCTATGCAAGAGTTGATTGACCAGTCTGAAATCAATTTGGATATCAGTTTTAGCTACAGAGTTGCTGTGTTGAAACTGATGGTAAATTTTGCCAACTAGAAGAGTGTCTAGCGGCAAGCTGTTCCTTTGGTGTAAAGAAAAAGAGGTTTTCTGCCTGAGAGTCACTGCTGCTTTCCTGTTGTCTGGAAGAGCTGGAATAACTTTCACAAAAATCCCTGAGCTACCAACCACTGCCGGGAGGAAACAGGTACTTCTATGGGCAGATGAATTTGCACTCTGCAAGCTGCCATCGCATTTGCTTGCAAGAAAGGTGCTGTGGCAATGAGAAGGCTTTGATGCCTCTATGAAAAAGTGAGCCTTGTGTTACGATGCAGGCTGTCATCACTGCAGTGAGCTTTTCGGGTGAGTTAGCTGAGCTAGCCCAAGAGTTAAGCGCCTTCCTAAGGGGTAAGCAAGCTGAATTGGAGCTGTTGCTCTAAAAAGCAGAGATTACTGATTCAATTCAGAAAACTCTACATGTGGGACTGAGAAACACTAAGAAACTGGAGCTTTTTCCTCATTACAACTTTTATTTCATATAAATAATCCCTCTACATCAGTTTTTTCAAGTTTTCAGTCTTTCTCTCACTGTAAAGAAGAAACAGCTAGCCACAGTTTTCTGAAAAATTGCAATCCAGGCACCAACCAAAGTGCATTCCAGCAAAGTGTTAATAGGCAGGAAAAAATTACCCTTACAACAGGCACTATCTGTACAGTCCCATCCCTGGAGCTTGGTACAGACTCAGTCCTTCCTAGGCATCATTAAATGCAAAGTTACTTGGATTTGCAGGAGAAAAAGAAGAGGGAAATGGGGGAAAAGTGTCAGTTTTCCTTTCAGAAAGGAGCCTAGGGCAGTAAGGTAACAGCAACAATTGCAGTTGGGCTTTTTATCTCTACAACTAAGTGCTGGACCAGGGGCAATGTAAAAGTTTCTGTCTACCTGGCTGTGTGCCTGACTGCTGCTGGGGTGCAACAGGCTCTTGATCCGAGACTGTATTTTGCACGGGCCGTGAGGCAAGCCAGTTCCTGGTATATGCTGGTAATGACTCAGGCTGACTGGATGAAGATTGAGGTCAGTGACCTGATGTAAAAAATAATAACAAATTAAAAAATTAAACAATTGTAAGCAAGTTTTTGAGCCAGTCAGATAAGGAAAATCAGCCTTTAACAGTGATGGAGAATCTCCAGGACCTGGAGCAGTTTTACAATCTGGCTTTTATCTATCTGTTCTTTTATCTGTTGGATAAGTCCAAATAAACCCAGTCTGAGCTTTGGTGGGGTGAAGATGTTTCTACTAATAAAACATGAAAGCTGCACACTCTGTTTCTGGCTAATGCCTGGTCTGAAGCCAGCAAACTTTCCTGAATTTGGCACGTAGAGGGAATTCCCAGGCTTGTCCTTCATGAGAGAGGTACTGTGGATCTAAGTTATGTGGAAAAACAAAATGTTTATCTGTGCAAATATTAGTTTATTAAAACAGCGTACAGTATTTCAGTCCACACACGCCAACCTTATCACCAAGGCAGTCTGCCATTTTGGTTAGCGAATGCATCCTGCAATGAAATCCAATAAATCTCCACGCCTATGTGTCTGCACGTACATTTACTCCTGCATCAAGTTTTAGAGCAGCACTTCAAAATGAGGGCGATACCCTCTCTGCTTTGTCATTCAGAAGTCAGAAATTATGTTGTGTTATTCCTTGTGCCTGCTTTCTGCCTTCTCCTTAATTGGTAGCCATATTTCAGCTAGGTCCTAGTTTGCTGTGAATCTTTTAGCTGCTTGGATTTCCAAGCAGCTGGCATTCTTGCTCATTTATGCTTGTAAATGCTCATCCAGATCCTCGATTTGAAAGATGTCTTTTAAGGCCAGGTCAAAATGTCTGCATGGCAGCTTCCAGGGGAATTGCTGCCCTCTTATTCAAGCACAAGGCTATGAAAGGCACAACCAGGAAGGTGAAAGCATTTGATAGGAAGCCTTAGACCTTCAGCTCCACTTTGGCCTGGGTTCTGCTGCCGACTCCTTTGTGCAGTGTGGTGGAGAAGGAAGGTTATTGCATTTGTGCTGTCCTCCTCCTTGCCCTGCGTGGCACATAGAGCTGCAAGTATCTCCAGTTACTGTAGCCTTCCTGGTCTTACGAAGCAGGCACGGTGTTTTGCTGAGCTGCATGCATACCTGTTCAACCTAGCAGCCACCTTCCTTAGAAAAAAGCACAGTCTCCTGATGTGCTGAGTCAGCCGCTGCTGCTTGTGCCCTACTACATCTAAGAGGAGGAGGAAAGCAAGCTTTGGAAGGATGAGATGCTGTGGTTGATGTGTGCTTGTCAAAAGCACCTGCGCCCCACAGTGTAACTCGAGAATGCTCCATCGCCTTTGTGCCCCGTGACCCATGCAACTACCGTACATCTCTGCCAACACTTCAACCGCATACAAACCTCTAGTGCAAGAGCTGCTCTGAACGCTACTTCTTCATCCACCTACTGAACTACAACGTAACGCCTCTCACCCTGTCTCCTAATGCTCTGTCAGTTGCCTGTTTGCACAGCCCCTGCCGTCCTCCCCGCACATGCAGTTCCCTGCCAGCCTCTGGGGGAGGAAACGGGTGGGGTGCCCAGAAACCTAAATCTTAACTTTAAACAGAATTAGTTATTAAATAAAATAAAGTGCATCCAGTAGACATTTCATTGGCTTGCCACACAGCTGCAATATATGCAAAACAAATACAAAAGAAAAGTGACGGTGTTTTCTTTGTAGGTTGGGAGTGTGTGTAGCCTTCCCGGTCCTTTGGCATACGGATAGGAAAGGGTGATGCTGAAACTGTGAGCAGGGAGTGGGGGGTGGTGACGGGGGACCCCACGCATCATGAATGGGTGCTGAAGGGCACAGGGCAGGTGCTGAAAGCTGATTTCATAGAAGATCAAAGAGTGAGGACAAGCTTGTGCTCCTCTTCTCATCCACCACCTTCAGCACGTTATCCTGTGAAACAAGAGCAGAGATGGCAGCAGGATTATCAGTCTTTAGGGAACTGCTGAGCAGTAAATTAAAAATGTCTGCTGAGTTTCAACCTGACCTTCCTGCATGGCGGGGGCTGCTTGGGGGGTACCACCGCCTACCCGCATCATGAATGGGTGCTGAAGGGCACAGGGCAGGTGCTGAAAGCTGATTTCATAGAAGATCAAAGAGTGAGGACAAGCTTGTGCTCCTCTTCTCATCCACCACCTTCAGCACGTTATCCTGTGAAACAAGAGCAGAGATGGCAGCAGGATTATCAGTCTTTAGGGAACTGCTGAGCAGTAATAAAAATGTCTGCTGAGTTTCAACCTGACCTTCCTGCATGGCGGGGGCTGCTTGGGGGGTACCCGCCTACCTGTTAGGGAACTGCTGAGCAGTAAATTAAAAATGTCTGCTGAGTTTCAACCTGACCTTCCTGCATGGCGGGGGCTGCTTGGGGGGTACCACCGCCTACCTGCCAAATCCGATGGGAGCAATGGGGGGGGCTCCGCTGCCCAGGGATGAACTGAATGATTGAGTCTGGATGAAACACACTCCCAATCCTCCTCTGGGTTAGATAAGACTACTTCACTCTCCTTTTGTCTCAAGAACAATAATCTTTACATGGTTTTGTGTGTGCTTGTGCAGCACCTGGAGCAACAAGAGGAGGGGCTGATTTTGGGTAGGGCTTTGTGTCCCTCTCTTGTGAAACCTGGCCTGGGGTTGCAGCACTTGTGTTTGCCAAGGGCAGATGGGTGTATCAGCTTTTCTCTAGTGAAAACGGTAAGCAGTGGAGCCTGCTGTCCTGTAGCTGCCTCCAGACCTAGATACATTGATTTTAATTGGGAAAGGCAGACTTTTTTTTCTCTGCAGTTGCCAGATGCTTGGGTGCTGCTCAGAATTGCTGAGCTGGCATCTTCCTGCATCCATGTTTAAATCCACAGATCTGCCTTTTGCTGATGCAGATTTCAGCACCCAAAGCTCCCAAGAAAGGGCAGAGGGGGGGATATAAAAAGAAAAACAGATGAAATACCATGAAGGCAGGAGAGGCGATAGTAAGCTTGGCTCGCATAAAAAGGAAACCTCTAAAGGAATCATTCAAGGACACAGCCACGGATATCTAATACAGAACTGCATTGAAATCGTACCCGAGGTACTGAAATAATCAAGACTATGTACAGCTGAGAGGAGATTCTAAGACTGTTGCTGGAGACATTTTTCATTGTCCTGTATGTGTGCAATGGATGGGGTTGGCCGTATCCTGCTGCCGAGGGGGTGCTCAATGCTGCAGCAGCACACTTCTGGGATTTAGCGCTATTGGGAAGGGCCAGGAAGCAGATTTTCAGAGTTGTGCTTGGTGGTCCAAATATTGTAAAATAATCAGTTTTACAAGTCTGAACTGACTCCAGAGCTAGCTCTGTTTATTGTTAATCTATTTTATTAGTAATGGTTTCAAAAGCCTCTTTGACAGCCCTGCGCTATTAGTGCTGGTAGACAATTCTCTTTCCTATTTTGCAGTATTATCCTTTCAATACAGACACCACCTTTCTGTGCATGAGTGAGTCTTTACAGCCAAGACACTGGTGGGCTTTAAAGTCATTACTTCTCTTAGTAATTAGACATAGTGATTAGCATGTCTCTCATTTCACACTGTATCCTCTTTTCCGTGCATAACTCAAGGGCCGGTCAGAGATTTAGCAAGCTCTGCGCTGGCGTGACTGTTGTGAGTCGGAGCTCAGGAGAGCGATGCGGCTGTGTGCTGCCTTTGACTCTGCCATCAGCAGCAAGGGGATGCAGTGCCAAATTTCACTCCATGTGTCACTGTCACATGAGAGGATTAATGCAGATCGCTGGTGGACTATCTCAAAGGCCCCATCTGCCTCACATTTCCCAGCCTGACAGAGCCTGGCTGGACATGGGATGTCACTGGGATGACTTTCACAGCCAAGCCAACAACAGTCCATTGTAGGACCTACCGTTAAATCTCATGTCATGGGGGTGGATGTACATGAAGTCCCTTAAGACTGCAGCTGAATGTAGCTGATGAAGCCTGGCAATTTGGCCCTTCTTCCTTCAGCTGAGATTAGCACTATCCATCCTCTGCTTGGGTTGGAAGGCATCATTTTCTTGGGTCTGTCCTGGGGCAGGTCCAGTTACCAGAGACAATTTTGTTCTTAGTGGACCGCTCAGACAGTCTCATGAAATACCACAAGGCAAACTCAGACATGACATGTAAGGACCATCTGTTAGACATCATTATACCAGATTTTCTCACTTAGCTTTTTTTAAATGGAGAGAGATATATATATATCAGCTGTTCCAACATACACTGTAAGGCCAGAAAAAAGACCAGTAAGATCATGAGACCTCTTCTACCTAGCACAGGCCATTGTACATCCCTGAATTAATTCCCATTTGAATTAGAAGTGATTTCTTTAAGGGGAAAAAAAAATCCTAATCCTGTCTAGATTTGCCGCTGGTAGAAAAATTATCACTGCAACCCTTGATGAGCTTAAATATGTAAAGATAGTCTTTGGTGAAGATTCCTGTTGGAGTGGTTTAAGATATTTTCATTCTCTACAGTCTATCTCTTCCTTCTCAACAGCAGAGCTGGCAGAAAGGAAGGTGCGCCTGTGCCCCTTGCATGGCAGACCACAGTGTGGTGCATTTGTCTCTAACTCCTTTTCATCTGGGGTTTACATTAAGAGGGTTAACACAGGTGGCTGAGGTATGGGCATGTGCTCCCTTCTGCCAGCTCCGAGGTAACAGCAACAACTGCAGGCTACAAGAGCAGCTCCGTTTTCAATGTTTAGAATGGCAACAGCTTGCCTGTCAGAGCCCTAAATTATGTTTAGACTTGTTAAGCTCCAATAAGTAGCCATAAGGAAGTATCGGTGCTCCAATGACTAGCTTTGGTCTGTGACTCTCAACACATTAACAGCTTCTAATAGTTCCTTCTCTCCTCAAGTCACCCTGACAAACCAAAGAAGAGACAGAAGCTCTTGCAAAGTGCCAGAGAGATTTAGGAGTAAAGAGCCTACATTTCCAGACGGGATGTGTACACTAATTCTTTTGGGTGTCAGTGAAAGCATCTGCTTTGACAGTGGTCACCAAATTCAACAGGAGCATACACAACTTTGTCATCAAATTCATCCTGTTGCTGTCACAAGCACCATGTTACCTAATCCCTGCCAAAGCATGCTGGTCAGGCCAGCCTCGAAGGTGACAAGAGTTCCTGCTTCAACCATGGCATGCTTCCAAGTCATCTGTCCTCTGCCAGGTAGTAACCTTTTTCTGATTTTCCCATATTTATTCACGGGCTTCTTCGATACATTGATTCTTGCACCAGCATTGTTTTCTGGCTTGAATGTTTCTTCTCGTTCACTGGTCTTTACTACCCTACTGGATTTATAGAGATCATGACTCCATCTCTTTCTGCCTTCATTTTGCTAGACTAAACAACCATTCCCCGAACATCCCTGGAGTCCTTCCCTGTGTTTCTTCAGTCCAAGTACATTTCTCTTGAACTATTCCCACATAATCCCTGTGTTTTCCAATGTTAATAGTATTTTCTCATGTTGTGCCATGGGAAAGGCTTTCCGTCACTCCAGGAGTATGAAGATAACTGCATCAAGTCCTGTATTAAGCCATACGACTGCCTAATTCTGCATGAGGACTAAACTCTCCGCTTTGGTGATACGTGGTGCTAAGATGTGCTCTGGGAATTTGAAATGCCCATAGCATGATGGTGGGCTCCGGAAGGTGTTGTGGGCTGCAGGAAGGACCAGCGAGGCTGATGCTATTCCAGTCAAGCCCTTGAGACCTCAGCCTGCCAATCCTAGGCCAACTTCCAAGACATAACATCAGATGGTATATTCTTGTCTCTTGAACCTTGAGGAAACTGGTATGTTCTTCGGTAGCTCTGTAACTGTATTGAGAAGTGTTGGTTTCTGCTTGTACTGCTTCCTGCACCAACCTTTAGCACTGGTTTGCATCAGAAAGCTGACCCCTTCTGACCTCAGGCCTGCAGCGCACAGGCCCTGCCTGTCCCACTCCTGTTTACGTCAGCCAGAGCTGCAAGGTCAGATCCCTGGAGCTGCTCTGGAAATCTACCCCCAGCTGCATTTTCTCTAAAGATGTTAAGATTAATTTTCTCAAGAGAATTCAGGGAAAAGCTTCTGTGGTTTTTGTGTATCGTTTACTTCTCTGGGACTTGTTGGACATTCTCCAGGGATTCCAGTCCTGCGCTTCGGGTAAATATTTATTCCTTGTTATTTGAAGCAAAGGATGAAAGCCCCACCACACTCTCTGCACAGCATCTCCAACTGGTTTGAAGGTGATGGAGATTTTTAGTGCCATAAATAGACATTAGCAGTGGAAGCTGTGAAACCCACATGGTGGCTGCTTGCTGCAAGGAGCTGCTGTTCTGCAGAAATGGATCAGCCGCGTCTGCGGTGGGGAGTGAAATCTGCACATTAATGTGTCTGGGACATGGGCCCCACAAAGCCCAGGAGCAGGGCAGGTGGAGAGCATATTGTTATCACCAATTACTGATGTCTACTGCTGCTACAGATACCTGCTGTGCTTTGGGACATGTGAGATCTGTGAACAGAGGGCATGTCCCTGGCATCAGGTTAAGTGACCTGGTACAGGATTTTCTACTTGATGAAAATTCCACGATATAAACTTTTTAATGGAATGATATTTTTACATTCCTTTTGGGGTTGATAGGTTGTATTTTGCAAAATCATACCATCTGTTTCAATGCTGATTTTCCAAAAATTGCACCATATCAAAACTGAATCATCAGTATTTAAAAACATAACATTAAAATTTTCTGGTTTGAAAAGGTTTAACAAGGGCTCCACTTCGAGTTTTATGAAATACGGAATCTTGAAGCAGACACACTTCTGGTACATGCATGGCATTTGTCAAATCTGTATTTTTCACAGAAGAAAAAAATCTCACTGGGAAGTTACCTACTACCTCCTGGCATGAAATTATTAACCAGTCTTGATAACCCATGGCGGTGCATCCCTCCAGATGCTTCTCCTTAAGGCTGGTCATATCTCATGTGGGTCCCGATTACAATAATCATCTTCCTTTTTTGCTTTGAACTCTCTGTCCTCCAAGACAGTAGTCATTCAGACTCTGTATAACTTGGATTCTCAATACAGACTTCTCTCATGTTTTCTGCCAGGCACTTCAGGGCATTCCCTGGTATAATGTCCACTGGTTACATGGACACAGAACACAGTAAATGTTTCCAGCTGGCCTGGACTTACCACGACAGAGCTGCTCAGTACCTCCTGGAGGCTTGCATAACAACAACCCATTTACCTTGCCACATGAAGTCCTTCATCTACAGAGAATTTGTGTTACCATTGTTCACACACCACAGGGTGAAAAACACCCCCTCCTTCCCCTGCTGCAATGGGATAATCTTGTAATTGTGTTGGCCTGACGTCAGATCAATACAATTAGGCACGGATGTCTGCAATTCAGTGTAAGCATCAACTGTTAAAAACTATATGTGAGCCACCAGCCCACAGTCTCTTAACTGGATTATCAGCCATTCACTCAGGACTACCCATTTCTTAAAGATTATACTCAAGTAGTGAGAGGAAGCAAATAAGTAAGGTGGTTTGGGCACCTGAATTCATGGTACTAGACACAAAAGGAATAAACAAACTTTTAATTTTGCATTCTAACAAAAAAGTGCAGCTCTTTGTTTGATGCTTGATCTTACTGCTCTTTTAGCTTCCTGACTGATGCTCTTTTCCTGGTTCTTGCTAAACCTAGCTCTGCCCGATAATGCTGCACTTTTTATTAGACAGGCTGAAAAAGGCAGAATCATTAGCCTGCCACATGTGGTTACATTCATGAAGGCACTCCAGCAGATGTAGTGATGTCTCCCTTGAGGATGGCCACACCTATCAAGTCCCTTTGTGGGCCATATGCAACGGCTTTGCTGAATGCAGGTTTCCTATGGGTTGCATTTTGGGCAATCCTCGCCCGACAGCAAGGAGTCAGCTGCAGGCATCGGGCTCAGTAAGTCAAAAAACCAAATAGGAAAACCCTGCCAAGGATTCAAACGCACCTCAAATGGGGGCAGTCCTGAGGGATCTGGTTCTAAAGTATTGCTGTGAAATAACACTTTAGGGAGAAATACATGAAGATAAAATAGAGCTTTGCAGCTTTTTATATGTACTGTGGTCTAAAACTAATCTGTCAGTAGAGCACTAGGAAATAGAAGCCAAGGGAGAAGGGAAGTGACTGTTACCAGCCAGTGGTTATTTATGACTGCCATCTGTGTCATTATGCAGCCTGTCATGTTGATTTGGGAACTTCAAAGCAGCAGCAGGAATAGACACGAGACCTTTTCGCTCCAAACACACTGACAACTTAACTGACTTGAGCCAAATGAGCTTTTGCTTTTTTGGTGGTGGTTGTTGTCATTGTTGCTATTTTGTTGCTCCTAGGAGCCCTGCTATCAAGCCATGCAGATGAACTGTTCTGGTTGTGCTGAGCTAGTGCTAGAGAAATTCAGGTCTTGCATGTTTTTTGTCTGCCAAGGCATGTTCCTGACAAATTGGACACAGGGAGCAGACCGTTAAAGACAGGTCCCTGTCTTCCTCTTGGCTCTTCTCCCCACTACAAATAAATCATGGCAGAATTCACTCTGTCTGCAAATGTTCTTGTTTGGGAAATCCAACCCTGATAGTGGCCTGTCACTGGTGCAAAGGGAGAGCTCAACTTGCTTTGTGGTGACTTCAGCAGATAGGAGGTGACAATGATGCCCTAGAACATCATTAAAGACTAACAGCCAAGCAGCACTGATGCATTCATTCTCTAAATGCTCCTGCAGTCGATGGAATGAAAAAAAAAAAACCAAACCCAAAAAACCAGGAGAAACCCATTGCTGAGATGGGGGACACAGAAACTGCCTCCCTGGCTCACCCTGGCACCTCCTTGGGTGCCCTGCCAGCGAGAAAGTCAGAGGCTTCAGAGGAAAGTGCAAGAAACCTTCAGATGAAACAATCACAGACCAGTGTGCTCAGAGAGGATAAGTCATTATGTCTTTACTATGAATTAGTGATTGGTGATGATTGCTCTAAGGACTAAAAAGAATGAAAATGCATTCTCTCAGTGTAAGATTTGATGTAGCTGTGCCTATTCCTGTGATCCTAACACAAGTCAGCACTGCCACTTTTGGTTAAAGGCCGACTCTCCCTAAGTGACCTGCCGTCCATATCCTGCACAGGGGTCCCCTGAAATCTGAAGCATCTCCTAAATAAAAGGAAATACTAGAAAAGGAAAGCATCTTGCTTTAATTTGTCTGCATCAAAAGGTGGTATCTGATGGTGAGTGCATAGTTTAGGCACACCTGGAAACTCATCTTAAACTGTTTGGGAAAGAGAGGAAAGTGAGGCAGGAGCATGCTCTCTTGTGGGGGCATGATCAGGCAAGGGAAAATGAGCATTGCAGATAGGAAGGAGATAGATGGGAAGGCAGGGAGGATGAAATAGTAGAGGGTAACTGGGACACCAGCTAACCCCTCATTTTCCCCTGGCATCACTACACTTGGTGTTTCTCAAGCAATAAATATTTTCAGAGAGCAATACCGGTCTCAGGTTCCAGCCTAGCCAAACAGATATGTGAGTGCTTAAGTGCAAACACTAGGTTAAGCCGCCTTCTCTTCTCCAAGACATAAGGCTATGTTTATAATTAAGCCTTCCATAATGAATTCATTGAGGAGGGATGGAGTGAAGAGCCATGCTGAAGTGGACTCAGGGACCTATTACCAAACCATAGGAATCTCCATTGCTGAGATGAAAATGGACTACTGTAATTTATTGTTTCCTCTTAGTTGGTGTCTAATTAAAGTTATCCTGAGTGAGAAAAGTAGTCATTAATTCCTTCATCCTCTACTTTGGGGTGATTTTTGTAGACTGGGGAGGCATGGCCTGGACAGTAAACTTCCTCTATGTGCATCCAGGTGTCTCTTAACATTTTCCTAAATGCTGTTGGAATTAATTTCCCTCACTTGAAGGAATTTTAGTTCAAGCACAGAACCAACTCCTGCTGATTCTTGGTGTTTTGTCTTTTTTAAATGGCTCTAACGCTTGTGCTTCTCCATGCCTTTTGTACAGTATTGGATTGTAGTGAAAGTCTTTTTGTTAGCAGCTTAACCACTTCATCCCTAAGCTCATTTGTACCTCTGGGATGAACACTAAGCAATACCCAGTGACAAGCTGCTGGGTCGGGGCCTGAAGAAAAGCCTGCTGGAATCAGGGAAAGGCGCTTGGTGGGGGTGATCTGCCTGCCTAGCTCTGAGCAGCTAATTGCCTGAAGTGCCTACTTACGGAGTATAGCTGCTGCCTCTCTACTTGAAGGATAGAGGCAGGAGTATCCTGAGAGCAATTCAGGTGTTAGGCAAGCTGGATTGCATTCTGGAAGTGCTCATCTCTCTCCTTTGAAGAGAAACGAAGCCCAGATCTTAACTTAGGTGCCTCTGTGCTCAGCCTGAGTTTTGTGGAGTGAATTGCAACCTTACTGCCTAACCTGGTGGTAGAATCACATCTTGACTTACTGGCCTGATCTAGCACCTGTGGGTATGACATCCTGATCTGTGTGTGACATTGCCTGGGAAGATCATGTCTTGCAAAGGTAACTGCCAAAGAGCCCCTACACTCTCTCCTTGCCCCTTCCTCCTAATTTCTACCTTACTTTTCTGTCTGTCATACTTTCTTCTTTCTCCTGGCTTTTCTTGTTCTGTATTTGCCTTTCTGAAAGAAACTTCTTTGCTTGGGTAAAACCTGGAGCATCACTATGTAACCAGATGTGTTCTTCCTCCTTTCTGTTTGGCTCATAGGCCTTTTCAACAGGAACCACCTTTGTATTTATACACTGCCTTGCATGTTAGTTTACCACATGTATAATTCAAAATGTAGCTGTAGCATTCACAGATCTTGTACTGGGAAGAGAATCCCACATGCAGTCGACCTTCTTCAAATTACTGTCCACAAGGTGGGCCTCTATAGCTTTGCAAGTGTTTTGGGAAAGGGACCATAGAGACCTCAAGTTATTCTAGTTATGATCACCCCAGAGACAGCAATAAATTCATCCTGCTATCCTTTCTGAGGTTACTCCTTCCCAGCAATAGTTTCAGTTTGTGCCCTAATTCATGTCACCAGACTCAGCAGTCCAGTTTTCTGTCCAAATTTTCCTGTCTGACTTTCCATTGTTTCCCCATCCACTCCAGGGCAGGTCTTTGTGATGCACAGATTTAGACTACCCGAGGGATCCATATCACTGTTAAATAACACTTTCGGATAGTTATCTGGTATGATGCCATTACAGCCACAGAAAATGAGGTTGTGGATCTGTACTATGACTGAGAGCGTTAACAAGATAACAAACACCATGGGGAGTGGGGTCAGGAACTCACCTTCTGTCTCAGGCAAGCCGGTACAATCTTTGCTAGTTGAGAGTGTCACCACTGTCCTTGTCCTTGCAATCCTCAGGCTGGTCCCCTTCCCTGGACTGTGATTTTGCTGTGTCCTGCTCAGACGCAACAGTCTTGTCAGAGTTGGCTTTCCTTGGGGGCAAAGGGTCTCCTCTGTGTTCAGTGCCTTCAGCATCTTCACCTCCTTTCAGTGCAAGTGTTTGCCCCTGAAGGGCAGTGTCTTGGGTCACTTCCTCGCCTCTTTTTCTCACCAGCTGTCCTTGACCTGCATCCAGTCTGTCTCCCACTGCCATGTCAAGCTTTCCTCCGTGGCCGTTTGAAGAGTCCTCAGTGGACTCCTGTTCTGAAGCTGTGTTTTTCTCTAAGCCAGCTCCATCTAAATTCACGCCCATGGGCAATGACAAGGTCTCCTCACTGCTGTGCCTGGTGGCTTGCACAGTGCTTGGAGGGCTGCTCTGTGAAGCAGTGCTGTTAGTGCTCTCCTTCTCCTGAGAGATGTCAGCAGTGCCAGGCTTCCCATTAGCATCTTCCCCAACGCCTTCCTTACTTGGCTTGGGCCCTGGCTCTGAGTCACCTCTGCTGGCCACAGACACCTCCACGCTGAAGCCCTTCACTCCTCTCCGCTCCTCCTTCTGGCCATTGTGGGCAGACTGGACCTTTCCACTTCGTAGCCTTTGTGATGAGGAGGCCCCATGATCTTGGAGGCTTGGCTGTTTCACCTCCTCCTCCAGCTCAGCTGTGCAGTTCTCTTCCACCCCCTCCTCACCTTTGCTCTTCCGCTTGTCCATACCAAGGCTCCTCTGAGAAAAGGAGGAGATATTTAGTTCAGCTTATTAAAATACCAGTATACAGTATTCCTGGTCTATGATGGCTCTCAAAACTTGAGGAAAAATTTGCGGAGGCCATTAAAGGACATAAAAGGATGTAGGTGGAGAAGAGAAGTGTTCAGGTACCAGAATAAGTGGGGTGGTTGTGCTGACAGAGGGTCAATGCAAGAAGTGAAGTTGCTCTCACATCATGCCACCTGGAGAGTGCTAACGAGGCATACATTTACCCCAACAGAGAGGTCTCCCAGCTCTGCACTGGCTGAAAGCCTCCAACTTTCCTGATAGTGCATGTTTTGAGAAAACTCAGCAGACAGTATTGAACTTATGAACTCACCTGGCTGTCAAGGTCATCCTTCAGAAAAGACATGTCCTCGCCTTCTTTTGAATCCCATCTGCCAAGAAAAAAAATAATCAGAATTTAGGCCTTCAAGTTCTCATATGGCAAAGCCACTCTCCCTGCCTGACACTTGGGTGGGAATGTCTACCAGGGCCATGCATTCCGTGTCTGAGCCCCTTGACCAGGCAGTGAGAGATAAAGGTGGCAGACTAACTGGTCCAGTTCCTTTTGGCACCTGCAAAGCACTCAGCCCATCCAGAGACAGTCATCTGAGACTACTAAATCTTAATGAACTGGTTGTTATAATTCTAAATGTAATGAAAACATAAAACCCAATTGCCAGAATAGACAGTTGTCGTTAGACTAATAAGATACACAGTTTGCTTATGCTGATGTCTGCCACAGTCTTGTCCTGCTTGCCTGACAGTGCCCAAGTGTCCCAGATCTCCACAATGGCAGACACAGAGGCAGACGATGAAGGATAAAATTGCTTTGAAGTAGCTTGGGAGGTTGGAGACATGGACACGTGCAAGCAGACTGCAAGAATGGCCATAAGGATCAGGCTGAAGGTCCAGCTAGCCCAGGCTCTCTTCCCCTCTCAGCATCACTAGCAGACACTTAGGGTAGATTTTGGGAAGACGGCAAATGCGTTTAACACCTCCCCAGTACCCTACCCAGCTTCCAGAAATGTGCAACTCTGGGATTTCCTGAGCCTGAGATGGTATCTCTGTGTTGAGTCATGCTTAGTAGACAGTCTCTTCCAAGGATTTGTGTAAGTGCATTTTGACCCCATAATAAATTTGCAGCAGCTACAACATCCTGTGCCAGAGCGCCACAGCTTTGTTAAAGGCTGCAAGACAAACTGCTTTCTTTTGCTTGTTTGAATTTGCTAGGGTGAATATAAATCTGAATTTGCCCATGCAGTGCTACTGGGCAGGGAGGGGTCTTAATAACCCTTACCTTCTTATATGTGTGCCTGGTGAGTTATATCACACACACGAACATTTTATATATATATATATATATACACACACATGTATAATATACATATATTTCTCCTTACCCCATACTCTTAAAACACAACATGTGCAAACGTGTGTGAGATTTAATTCTTCTCTAGACATACTCTGTGGGGCTTACTGGCCTCTTCATTTGGCAAATTTGGGCCAAGATACAAAAAATGAAAATGCACATTGAGGTGACTGCAGAGTCAGGCATTTCCAGAAGCAAATGTGTTAGCGACCCCATGTGCCCTTGTGAAAATTGTGTAGGAATTACCATCACAAGCTCCACCATACAATCACATTAAGCTGCTTCACACTGTCTTTTTATCTAGCAAGGTCCTTAGGGCAGGAGCGAATTGCATTTGCAAGCACCTCAAGGCTCTCTCAGAGTGTGGAGCCGGGTACGGTGTCCTTAATAAGCCAGAGAGTGAAGCAGCTTGGAGCAGCCCTACAGGGCTTAGAGACAGATCCAGCACCCAAACCACAGTCAGTGAGGTCTTGTCCTGAATACAAGGTAGGTCCCCGCCGGCTGTGCCAGCTAAAACTGCAAAAGGGCCCCTTTTCTTAGAAGTAGCCCCCGCCGCTGGGGTTGTATCTTCAGTGGTGCCCTGCAAGAGCTCTGAAAGTCAGACTGTATGGGTAGAGCTCATCATACATAATCAACCATGTTAAATTTCAGCATGGACTGCCCTCATGATCAATTCCCCTCTGCACTCAGCATTGATGCTGGTGGAACCAATGACTGCTTTCCCCAGATAGATATCTAAAAACAGAGAAATGACTTGCTGGCTGCAGGTTTCTGCCTCTCCCTGCTCTGTCTACTCTACCACTGCATGGGTCCTGCAGAGCCATCCCAGGACAGACCACCCCCACAGGTCTAAAGATAGCCAAAACTAGCTAGACAGCAATTTTGAAATATTCAGCATCTCTGCCTGACATGTTCCTCCTCCCCATCATTACCGCTAACACACCAGAGTGTGTTATTAATCACTAACATGCAATGAAAATACTCAGTGCATTCCCTAGCATGGCTAGTGCTATCCATGATAGATGCTCATATGGGAACTTGGCTCCAAATTCTTTATGGGGTAATTCAGGCATCTAAACAGGATTCTAGCACCAGCCATTTTGGAGCCTTAAAGCCTTTAAATGGATATGAGTAATACCCTGATTGAACCCAGCAGCCCTAGAGGAGTTAGATGCACGAAAAAGCCTCCAAGCCTCTGAACTGCAGGCACAAACATGTACTGGAAAACATACCTTCCCAGTTTGTTGTGAGAAAAGAGACAGGCTGTGGAAGCCCATGACGCACCAGGCATCCTCTCTGCGACACATCCTCTGGGCCTCCCAACAGAAGGTGCTAAACCTCGCTGTGTAGTCTGGCTAGCTGACCTTCCCCTCTCCCCAGATAAAGAACACATCCCAGAAACAACTGTCACTTTGAACTGGTTGACATTGCTGGTGTGCTTTGACTCTGATGTGCTTCAAGCAGGCATGTCCAACACACAAGGGATCTTAAGTCTGCTGGACCCACTGCATAAATCTCCTGCTAATGGGGGGAAGTGACAAAAGCAAGCGAGTAATACTATAGTATTACAGCAGGTAGAAGTGCTGATACCCAGGTATCGCCCTACTCAGTTTGAAATGATGCTAGCTGTCCTACTCGCTGGCAGAAAGGAGGATGCCTTCAGTGACCTCTCCAAGCTCTGGAGCAAAAGAGGCAAACAGAGACCACTGCAGGAAGAGACTCTGAGGGCCACTAACGAGGGGAAGCTCAATGAGATGTCGTCAAACAGCGCTCCAAGCTGGCCAGTCAGAGGCTCTGAGGCAGTCTGTACAAAACATTAAATCCCAGCCCAACGTTATTTCTTTGAATTTCTGCCATAAGACAACTAGCCAAGGCATTTCTTCTGGGCATGGCTCTGAGAGCTCAGCGTAGAAAGAAAAAGAAATGACTCAAGACCCTGTTACGATTTCTGGAAGCTAGCCAGCATCTGCCTGTCACAGGTATGCTTTGGGGCATAAGTCAACCTTAGCTGAGGAGGAGAAGAGATGGATATAGGGGAGTGGGCAGGCTCTCATCCCTTCCCGTGGGTCTGACCAGGGCAGAGATGGAGCCCAAGGCAGGACATGAGCACTGGTGTTTGACCCATGGGCTGTGGCATGGAGGAAAGCAACAAACTCTTTGTCCATTCCAAGAAGCCGCTCAGAATCAACACTGCTCTTTCATTTACAGTCTACTCCCAGCACACATTTAACCAGCCATATGCATCTAAATTGTACAGCTAAAATGTCCACAGAGCAGAAAAGAATGACTGCATTAGGATTAAAATTCAAGATTACACGCTGGAAAGCATGAGGTTTATGATGTCATCAGGTCCTTCTACCATCATCATTATTTTCTGAAGTCTTTCATTATATTCTGCTGCTTGGGAGGAAGGACAGGGGTGGGCCACATCTGGATGAGGTAAGTTGCTGATCCCACGCCTTATACAGCTGGTCCTCCCCGAAGGGCCCTCAGCTCTCATGGTGAGACAAGGTGGGCATGGCCAACAGCTGAAGACGTGACCAGAATAAACCAGATGTACCACCACATGAAGCTCCCAGGGAAACCTCCTCTGCGCCTTCCCACCTCCCCAGGCCCTGAACTGCAGGGAAACAAAAGACTCCAGCAGGAAAGAGAGAGAAAGGAAGAAAATGATCTTTGCAGTGGGTATAACTCACATTCCCGGCAAACACTGACAGAAACCATGAGTTGCTTGTTCTGTGCGATTTCTTCCAGCCCTTGGGAGCACTGAGCATCTCTCCTGCAATGAGACATAATCTGCTCTGCAGAAATAAGGTGTCCCGTGAACCCTTCTCAAAGCAGAGGGGATGGCACTAGATGTGCATTTTAAAGGAACAGATGGATCAAAGTCCAAAGGAAAAGTGTCTCAGGAAACAGTGTTCTCTGATGAGCTTGGAGGAGACCTAGACAACTAATAATAACCGATCCAGTTAAGTTTAGAGGGAAGTAGAGACAGCAATGCTGCATCAGTAGCCTTCCCCTTGAATCCAGTTTAGCCCAAAACTGATGTGTGGTTTTAGGAAAGCTGTATTCCGTAAGAAGTACTATCTTTTAGAAAGGATGATGACCTAAAGTCAGGTCATTTGTGGCTGTTAAAAGTCTTACAACCAGTGTGGGGGTGGTAGTGTCTGCCCAACAGTTACCTGTGCTTTAACTTCTTATACATAGTGTCAGGTGGATATATTTTTTCCTTCTGTTTCTCTTCTCCAGTGCAGCTGTTGAAGTAATTCCTGTGCATAAATTTTCTTTCTATGTCTCTCTCTGTCCACCTCCCTGTCCCCATTTTTCAGTTCTTCCCTCACTGCCTTGTAGCCTGTCACTTTTTAAATTTTATTCTTGTCTCCCTCTGTCCAGCCCCTTGTCCCTTTTTTTTTTTTAATTCTTCCCTCTCTGCCCTGTAGCACGTTGATTTTAAATTTTATTTTTGCATATCTCTCTGGCCAGCTCCCTGTCCCTCTTTTTACTATCACAAATAACCAAATTTCAGTGGCACACCTCAAAAGCAGAACCACGCTTACTCCTGAGCGTAGTTGTTGAGGTCTGGGAGTTTGGTTTGGCCCTGATGGGTTGGCATCTTCAGGCAGGGCAGAACTGTGTATAATTACTGCATCTTTCATAGTTTTGAACAGCAACATTCAGCCTGCAGTCTGAAGCCTTCTAAGGTATTAATAGAAAGTAACAACATAAAGCAAATCTATTGGCATGCCCATCCTGCACAGCCTCTGGGAACTGCTGTAATTCCCCAGTGCTGCAGTCAGCGGCTGGGGGAGAGCAAGCATGAGCACAGCTCATCAGCTTTTCTTTCCCAAGTACATTTTATTGGGGATGGAGCTGAAGAATGGAAAGGGGTGGAATGTAACTTAAAAACAAAGCTAACTTGATTATTTGCATGCTGTTGATCCTAGTCTTCAATTTATCAGAATTAAATTTAATTTTAAAAAGTATGATTAACTAACAGGGCTTAGGAAGACAGAAGATAACCCATCTTTATGCTGCAAGTAGATTCCCAGTCCACAGCTTAACCAGCTGAGAGTTATGGCGGCTCATTTGCATTTCCTAAAAGCACAGCCACTAGAAACAAAAGCAACATTAAAAAATCTCCAGGCTTAATGCAGTGCCAGGCTCTACATATTAGACTGACTACTGTCCTGACACAGCAGAATCCTGCACACACAGACCCTGCCTAACACTCTTCATTTCAGCCAAGTAACAGCAAGCAGCAGCTGACTTCCAACTAACTAACTTCTTCTGGGTAATGCTGTGAGTACCCCTATGAAGCACATTATCTGTTTATGCATCTGTTTAACTGCATGGTCATAACTGACCGGGATGGTTGAAGAATGCTAACATTAAAAGCTACTGGAATGGTTTTGTGTTCTGGATAAATGAATAGGCTTGGGGTATGGAATCAACTCTTCGTCCTTTTGTTGCCCACTAAAGGGCACGGCAGCACTGTGAAGACAATTACTGTTATTAAACCATCAGTGTGGCTCCAGGAAACTGGAGACTGCACTGAAATTTAATTATGGAGAGCAGCAGGGGAGGGGGGCCTCTGGGAGGATGTGGGCGAACCTGTAAAATGCACTTAGTTTTGCTGATATTCTGAAATTACTTCAGTGCAAATTACTATATTGCTGTGTGCTGCCCACAGCTGGCAGGAGCAGGCCACTTCCCTCCTCACATCTTTAAAAATAGTTGTTTAAGAGGAAAAGACATCTGTACCACAGTATCAATCCTAATTACTATTGCTTCAGTTGGGAATTATCTTTGGAGGCTGCTCCTCCATATCAGCAGTGCCTGGAAGTCAGATAAGATGTGTTCAAAACTTGCTGGGGCATGTGCCAGGGCCACCCAAATCTGGTCACAGAGTAACCCTGACTCCCCTGGGCCGTTCTGCAGAGAGTTGATGCAGCGGGTCAGTACAGCGATGATGCACCCCACCACTAAGTGAAGTCCTGCCAGACAAGGTCCCAGCCAATGTGAACTCATCTGAAAAGATGCCGTTGTGGAACAGTATCTCTTTTTGTCTGTCTGTCTTCACAATCAGACAAGGAATGAGACCTGGACATCCATATCGCAACCACTAGTTCGCGGCACTGCTGCCAGCCTCCTTACCTTCGGGCTCTGCCGGTCAGTCTGTCCTTTCCTTTGGCTCGGCTGCTCACAGCAGGTACTGCTTTTGGGCCAGGATCGCTCACATTCACTCCGTGCTGTCCTCCACCTAGAAGACAGGTTGGAAATGCCATGCAAGAGCAGGCAGAACCAGTTGATGGACCACTGAAGCGGCCAACATCCTTGTATCACTGGAAAGTACCTCTTGGGGGGGGAAGCCTCTGAAGCTGTATGCATACTGTACATATATTTTCTGAAGTAATAAATACAAATTGAGAATTTAGGGGTGTTTCTTCTGCATTTTTTGTTCCAAATTCCAATTATATCTTTAAATCTCATTCCTTGGATACAGTCTCCCTTGTGCTGTTCTTGGAAGACTTGTTCTTATTCTCCCTTGCCACAGAGCTATGAGAGCATCCACGTGGTATGTCTCCAAAAGGCACTCCAAATCTGCGAGAGTGCCTGGAGAGAACTCTCTCCATGAGGGCATATCAGAGGTGCTGACATTTAGTGGGGTGATGCAACTGAGTCGCATGGTTTACTCACCTCTCCCGTTGGGAGGAAAGGACCTGTGCTGGAATTTCCTTGCGTTTCTTCCCCCTGAAAGGACAAAGCAAAGTATGCACAAAAGTGAGTGAGGTTCTGTAATGGACATGCAGCAGAAAGCCTGACGTTCAAATAGGGTGTCACAAGGGAAAGCTTTGGTCTGCCAGTCCATCTCCTGAGAAACAGGAGTTGTGATGGACTTATGCTAGTAAAGAAGCCAGCATGTGCCACAGGGATCAGAGATGATGTGCTCTGGAATAGGATTGCCTCTCAAACCAGTGTTTGGGAAAGGAGGCAGTGCTGAGCCTCCGTATTGTGTCATACAAGGTTACAGAAACTGTGCCACTGCTCTCCCTGGGAAGGTAAAAAGCACTAGCACCCAGACGCTCAAATCCCATCCCCTGAGCACTCTGCAAGTCAGAGAGGGCTGAGACCCCAACACTGCGCTCAGAGGCGTTTGCCCAGGAAAGCAGAGTTTCACGACTGACAGCCAGGACAGCTGCTGTGGCACTGGGATTCGCACGATCAGCATTCACTAGCATCAGGACAGAGTCTAGGTGTCCCTTGCCAACCTTTCTTATTGCTGGGATTATCCAAGGCTGGCTCCCCATCCTTAACAAAGTCCTCTTCAAACCTGCAGGTTAAAAACAGGCATTGTCAGACCTGACCGTTCTCCTCCGGTGTGCAAAGGCGTGGGCAGGAGACCTCAAGACGACGCAGGCTTCAGCCTTCGGCCCTTCTGCACCTGCCCACTGGCAAATATGTGCAGGTTTATCAGCAGGAGCTGAAACTGCATGCACTAACCAGGAGAAATGAGGCTGTGAGGCAATTCTACCCCAAAGGAGAACCTCTAAAACCTTTACATCTGTACCCATATATATATATATATATATAATTCTATGAACATCCATGAAGCCTATAGATGCCTGTAGTGTAACTGTACAAGGCTCAAACGCAGCTTCCCAAGCTTCTAAACACAATCTGAAGTAGCTTCAGGACTTGCCTTCTCAGATCAGACCTGTCAATCAGACTTGTTTGGTTGGTTTCTAATCCTGCTTGTTTTGTATTATGGCTTTTCTCTTAAAATAAAATTGGATATACGGAAGAACAGTAGGGCTCAGACCTGTCTTGCCAGCAACACTCGCACCCGCTGAAGTCAATTCACCTCTAATTATTGAGGTCTCGGTGACTGAAAATCTAACTATTTGGTCCCATTCCTCAGCCAAGAGATTGTCCCATCTATCTGCCCTGTATAAATTCTTTTATCAGCAAACCCATGTAATGTCCCCTAACTCCACACCCTATCAAAACATTATCTTGCTGCAGGTGCTAAGTCATTCTCCAAAGCTTTCTAGCCAGTGTGACCCAGCTGGACAAGCACAGTTAGAGGGACAGTGTTTAAAGCGGGGAAGTGTCAGATCCCCTCAAGAGCTCTCCCACGTTGCTGTCCCCAGCATTTCCCCCATATCATATAGGTGGCCCTTTGAAGTGATCCCCTCACACTGCAGTGCCTGGACAGGCTGAGTTTGAGGTGTGGAGGATTTAGGCACATTGGCCTGTCCTGTTATTGAAAAGGAGAAACAAGGAGGGCAGTGAGAAAACCTGCGGACTAGCAATGTGAGTTTGTCCATCCCTGTTTCTAGAAGAGCACCTGCACCCTCCTGCCACTGGATTTGTCCATGTGGAGATGGAGAGGACCCTCCAGATGTAGACTGAGCAGTGATTCACGCTCCCCACCCTCCCACAGTCCAAGCCCTGGTGGGACCAAAGGCAGGCAATCTTTGTCAGCACACAGTATCTCCTATCAGGGCAGGAGACCTCATGTCAGAAAGAAAATATGAGAATCACGCTGATATCTGGTCCCACTGATAGACATGGTCAGGAGAAGAAAGAGACAGCGATGTGGATTTGGTCAGGGAGAGGCACACGACAGCATGCGATTTGATCAGCAATGAACATCTGCACAAGATCTCATCACTGGCTTTAGATGGCCTACTGCAGACAAACCACCCCAGGATTGTGGAGGACCTACATGTGCTCTGACTTCTCCACATCCCAAGCCCGTCGCCACTCGCCCTTCGCGTTCTTGTGACGTGCCAGTCGTTCCAGGTCAATCTGATCTCGCTCCCTCTTCCAGCGTATGTACTCCGAACGTTCCCGTCCAGTCATGGGGAAACTCAGGTCTCCAGGGCTCTTCTGCACTGACTTCCCACCATCCTAGTGGAGGCAAAAGAGCTTCTTGTTAACAAAAGTGTCTGAAACGTCTGCATTCAGCGTACTTCGTACCGTCACCACCAGAAATGCTCAGTAATATTTGAAAACAACTTGGAGCAAGGTCAGCTTCTCTCTCTAAAGTGACGTGCACACAGAAGGGCTCTGCTTTACCCATAGCCTAAATATACTGGTCCCAGGGCTGGCTGACTTTACAGAAAGGGAAACTGAGGCAGGAAGAAGTTACATGGCTTGCTTGGAGTCACATTGTAAATCCATCACCAAATCAGAACAAGCAACCATTCCCTCCCAGGGATATTCAACAATGATAATGATAATTCATGGCAACGTATTTCTAAAAAGTTGTTCCACTTCATCCAGACTACTTGAATGGTGTTACATTTCAAAGGATTAAAATTGCTTCCACCTAAACCCCTGGATTTTGCTGTCTGGATACATTCCTCTTGCCTTAATGAGATGGGGCTTCACTGCCGTTTCCCTAACCTGAACTGCAATGTTTCTTTGGTTCCTGCAGCCATATCTAACCTCCTGATCTGTAAAGCAGCTGCCATAAGACGTAGTTTTTCATTCTAGATATTCAGTACCTGATTACAAACTTTTAAAGCATGCCCCTGTAATTCTGTGTGCAAATGGCCACAGAATTGATTTGCCCCATTTGTACCTGCAGTCACTTTAACTGCAGGCATAAATTAGACAGTGGCTTTCACCTGCTGTGTTCCTGCTCACCTGAAGGTTTTAAAACCAAACATTCTCAATTTTTCCTGGAAGAGGCACTTTGGTAAGGTTTACTTATGGCATATAGTTAGTTCCTGGAGTGCTTGCAACATCTCCCAACAGAGTTTGAGAGGTTGAACTCTCATAGAAGATGCAAAGGGCTAATGAACCCCCCCACCTGAAGACTTTAGGACACTTAAAGTTATGCCTATGAAATCCTTCACACTGACAGGGTCGAGAAGGAAGGCAGCCTTCTGCGACCACCAGGCATCCATAGGAGTCCACAGACACAGGGTTGGGGCTGACCCTGTGCCCAGGGCATGCGGTACTGCGAGTGCCAAGAGCAGCATTCTTGGAGCAAAGGGGCTCTTCACCTTCATTGCTTTCAGCCTCTTGGTTTATCACTCCTCCTCCTCATGATAGACTAGTTAAGGGTTGCCACTGTTCAAAAATTTAAAGCTGAATGAAGAGATAGCTCAGAGCTGATGGAATACGTGAAGAGGGAGAGGTGGGTAACCAAGCTGTCAGGTTAATGGACATGGTGGAAACAGGAGCCAACGGGCCATGGTGTGTTGTCAAGCAACACTGTGTAGTGAATAGCTTAGTGCAGAGCTGAGTCTTGGGGTGCTAATTACCAGCGGATAATTCATCACTTCATACACGTGCCCTTCCACACCAGCCACCCTCACCCCATCCCCAAACAGGAACTAACTCCTCAGTATTGCACTGCTGATAAAAGCAGAGCAGCAGGGAAGGAGTGAGTGAAAGCTCTGCTACCAAGGAGACCCACCTGCATGGGCCAGAGATGGGGTGGCAGTAATTGCTCTTCCATTCATTAGCTGGCAGGAGCTGGGGGACCTGAGACTGCATGCCCAAGAAGGGAGAGATGAGGTCCACAGAAAGGCAAGGCACACCAGGGCAAAGCAAGGGCAAGCACTGGTCCCTGGGCTGGGGCACAGGCCTGGAGATGCTCCCCACAGCTTCCAGCCCCATGGCACAGTAAGGCACAGTCGGTCCTGCCACGACAGATCCTGATACACCCATAGAGGAGAAGCATGCAAAGGCTGAGCAGCATACAGCTAGTGAGAGCAGGGTTCAACCTCCAGAGCTGGAGGATAAGGGAAGTACCCTGCACCATTACCTTGACCCTTAGCAAAGGGGAAGCCAAAAGTGATGGAAAGACTGAGGCTGGTGCCTGTGCTCTCTCATGGGTGGATGCAGAGGTGGCTGTGGGGCCCTCAGAGCAGGGGAAGCTGGTCCCTGACCAGGGGCTCACCTCAGTTGCAGCATAGCTGTGGTTAGCTGGACCACAAGGCTATCGTGCTCCCCTTTTCTGCTCTGGGGGGGCTCAGCTGGAATTAATGTTTAAGAGCCCATCTGTGTCCTCCTAATGAATCACACTGAGGTGGGGCTATTCAATTCGTGCTCCATTAATTAAGAGCATCTGCAGGCTCGGGGGAGCCAGCATGTTCTCTAGGGTTTGCACTAAACAATCAGTGGGAAGGCCCGTGCTTTAATTTACCTCCATC
Organism: Aptenodytes forsteri; assembly: GCF_000699145.1. NCBI lineage: Eukaryota > Metazoa > Chordata > Aves > Sphenisciformes > Spheniscidae > Aptenodytes > Aptenodytes forsteri. The sequence goes on along the minus strand of NW_008795855.1, from coordinate 414,955 downwards.
CTACTCAGCTTCTGCTGAAGTGAGGAGCTGTACTAATACAGCCTGAGCCTTTCAACCCACAAGCAAATGTTTTTGGGAGAGAAACCAGCTAGGGCTGTGCTGCCACATGGGTGAGCACGTGTTACCCCTCGTAATATCCCTGCTGCTGTGCTAGGGGCTTAAGCAGCTACAACAAGGTGTGAGGGCAGGTCCCCTGTCACCTCTTTCCACTGCTGCTTTGCTTCAGGTGTGTTAGCTGCTCAGCAAAGCTTTGGATGATGAGAGGGATGAACGGTGGGGACCACATCAGAGCACATTGCTGCTTCCTTTAGGACTGAGGCAACTCTTAGTGGTGAGGAGGCACATCCTACTGGTTTCCTCTTCCAAGACAAGGGTCCCCCCAAAGGGACACGGGTCCCCACTCACCTTCCGACCATGCTCACTTTCTGGGCCTCTGTCACTGTCTGATCTCCTCTTCTCTGCTGTTCTCCTCTCCTCTGCCTGCAAGAGCACAGACACAGGAATTATTTCAAGGATTAAGCAAGGACTCCTGGCAGGGGAGTCAGTGCCTGACCCTGTGCTCACCAGGACATGTAAGAACTGCCCAGAAAAGGTCAGCAAAAGAGGAAAGATTGGTTTCTGGAGCCCTGAATCAAACTGATGTGGAAAAAAAGAAGTCAGAAAGTAAGGGATGTATGAGAAAAGCAAGAAAATGGGATGCATTCCCACAGGTCCCTCCTCCTGCCAAGCTAGAGGCAAAGAGGTGTCCTGTATGGTCCCATTTCTTTCCAAGGCAGACCAAGTTTCAGGTACCTTTTCAGAGTTGGGCCAAAGACCCAGCTTACAATTCAACTGTACGAGAGCTGGGAGCCCATCTAAGATGCAGCCAGCATGGTAAAGTTAGGAGTGATTTTTGTCCCTGTCAAACACAGTGCCCTTCTATCAGGGTCCATCCCTGCTTCCACTGGCTTTAGCCATGCTGCCACCAGATTGGCAAGCTCTGCTCTAGTGTTGATATCCCCCCGCCTGGCAGGAGGTGAAAATTAGCCCCTCCGTCTTAATGAACTACAGACACTAAACATGAGGCATGCCACGGGCCAGGCAGTTCTCTGCCCCTATGTGGGACTGATAATACAGACACAGCCATGTCAGACGCCAGGGTGGGACCACAGTGGGTCTTAGCAAAATAGTCTGCAGAGCATAAATATCTTTCAAGAAAGACCTTCTGCCCCAGTTAGATAGTATTGTCGGGGTGCCACTGGGAGGGCTGCTTGCCGTTGCATGTGCTGGGCAGATGAGGGCAGGGTACCAGCCTGCCCCCCACGCTACTGAGTCCCTCGGGGCAGGGGGTTGGTGCTTGCTCAGGGCTCTGCCCTGGGAGCGGCGCCCACCCACCCGGGCATGAGGGCAGGGTACCAGCCTGCCCCCCACGCTACTGAGTCCCTCGGGGCAGGGGGTTGGTGCTTGCTCAGGGCTCTGCCCGGGGGCCGCCCCCCCCCCCCCCCCGGGCGCTGCCATAACATGTGATTTGCAGCACGGCGGCTGCCAAGTGGCACAGCATTTATCACGGCTGCCTCCCCCCGTTTTGTAACCGTACATGGCAGCCCTGGGGCTGCCTCACACAAACACTGCCACGAGCAGAGAGGCCCCAGCATGCTGCAGCCCAGCGGGCCCCCCTTGCACCCAGCAGAGCCAAGGCATCCCCAAATTCCCCTCCCTGCTGAACTGCTACGGGGCCGGGGAGCGTGTGGGGCTGAGATTATCATGCTGCCATTTTGCACCGCCAAGCAAAACTGAAACACAAAGAGGAAAGTCGCAGCACAAACTGCCAGGTCAGCCATTCGAGAAAGTGTCAGTGCCGTGAGGTCCAACCCAGGCTGGAAACAGGACTTTTATTCCAGTCATTTGCCAGCCCCAGGTTTAGCCCAGCATTATGGGGCCGGGTGCGGGAAACTCGGGATACCAGTCTCAATACCAGACAGCGCTGCCTAGCCTCCTAAGGCAACTCATCCCCATTGCAGCCTGTTCCCGCGTACCCGGTAGGATCGTGCAGGGAGTGAGCTGGGGGCAGCCTTTTTGGGGATTGTCCGCATGTGCTAAATCTGAGGCAGGTGGGAAGTCCATATAGCCAGTGCTCATGGACACTGCACGACAGCTTAACTGGTCTGACTGGTGTGAAGCTGGTGTAGCTCCAGTACAGGTGGAAACTTGTGTAAACAGATCCTTGGAAATAACGAGGAAGATGTTAGCTATATTGTCCTAGGATTTCTCAGCAAAGATTTGGGGAAAAATGCAGAGGGGTCTGTGCTCAGAGAAGCCACCCCTCACCATATCCTGGCCTGTTGCAAAACGGGCCAGGATATGGTGAAAGATGATATTGGGTATTTATTTCAAAAGGTTGCTGCAAAAACTTATGTAACCAAAAATGCTCCCTCCAGGCTCAAAGACAACTGCTTGTGCAGCCCCATTTGAAGAACCTAGTAGCGAGGGATCTAACAAGTTTCCATAGCCCCAAACTGAGACCTTGCATTTATAGAGAGATTAAAACAGCAGAAACCTGGAAACTTTGCTTATTTGAGGAGGCTGGCTGGGGAGCAAGGTGCAGATGGATGTTTAGCCTTTAAAGCACCTGTAAAAGAAACTCACCATTTTAGAAAGAGTACAAAGGAGCCAGCTGCTGCAGAAGAGCTGGAGCCCCTCCGTCCCTGGGGGAAACCTTGTGTGGAAAGAGAGACAGGAGAGAAGGAGCACTGATTGCCTCGGAAATGCCAAAGACAGCTCATAATTGATGGGGAAACTGAGGCAGGGAGCTGCATGGGTGTGCTTATTGTTTCATCTGAGTCTGCATATTTCTCATGCAAGCTCATGCAAAGAATGATTCGGTTTGGACCCTTTACAATGCCTGATTGTGTCCCCAAAGACGGGAACCGGAAAGCCAGAGCATCCGCACAGCCGGAGCACTGAGCCAGGGTGTGCATAAGCTGCGGGGGGAGCAGTGTGCCTCTGCCTGTCTGCAGCCCAGCGCAGCTTGACTTCAGCCCTGCCTCTGCCAAGCAAAGAGTGAGCCTGCGCCCAGGAAATGTGCTGGGACGGCCCAGCTGAGGGACTGTGCTGCAGCTCGCGAGACGCGGGAGAAGACGCAGCTCCTGCATGGCTGGCCAGCACCGGAGACCTGCAACCCAGAGGCTGTCCCGTTTTGGGCACCAGCTCTTCAGTGCACACCACAAATCACTCTGCCACAGGGACGCTGTACGACTCCATCCTTTCCGGAGCACTGAGCCAGGGTGTGCATAAGCTGCGGGGGGAGCAGTGTGCCTCTGCCTGTCTGCAGCCCAGCGCAGCTTGACTTCAGCCCTGCCTCTGCCAAGCAAAGAGTGAGCCTGCGCCCAGGAAATGTGCTGGGACGGCCCAGCTGAGGGACTGTGCTGCAGCTCGCGAGACGCGGGAGAAGACGCAGCTCCTGCATGGCTGGCCAGCGCCGGAGACCTGCAACCCAGAGGCTGTCCCGTTTTGGGCACCAGCTCTTCAGTGCACACCACAAATCACTCTGCCACAGGGACGCTGTACGACTCTCCATCCTTTTACACCCCTCGCTCAAAGCCTGTCCGCCTTTTTCCTTAGCCTGCTTCTATTTTTGCTTCTCAAAGGGCACTGAGGAAAACAGAGAGGACCAAAAACATCTGGTTCTCTTCTACCAGGAAAGCAGGTCTGAACTATGCAGTTAAGAAAACATGGTTAGCTTTGCTTTTGCACTGGCTCAGGAGCAGATTTTCGCATTTGCTCCATGCTGCCCCAGAGCTGCTGTTAGCCTGTTATGACACACCCAGGCCATGGGGAAGCAAAACATGTTTTTCTCCTCCTTCCTCCTCTCCGCCCCCAAAAATTATGAAATATGACAATGACATTATCATCTCATAGTTTAACTGTTCCTGCACAGCAGGGGAAGAGATGTGAGGAGGGAACAAAAACCTAAAGTAGACAGAGAAGATTACGTTTGTTTATCCTGAGATTTATGCAAGGATTTCTCAATTTCTCAGCCACAGAATGGTCCAGGGTGGGGCTGAGCCTGCTCCTAACCAGGATACGTCCCTGGGATCCCAAAGGCTTTCTGACGCTGGGTTTGTCTGACCTCCTGACATACATATACCCAGCTAATGTTAATGTACAGTGGTGACAATGCTGATGCCATTATCCAGCCATGTTAAGCATTGTTTTGTACTAACAGTTCTCCAAACCAAAAGCTTTGACAAGCTTTGACATCTCTGGGCTACTTCACTATTTTCTTATTTTAAAAATAAGTACCAACAGATGTGTTAAATTAACCTTTTGGTACCCGCTTCTCCAGGCATGTATCGGCACCAGAACTGGCATTTCTTCTGCAGGAGGAGATTTTTGTAAGAGCTTAGAGCTGGTTTTCCAGTGCTCGGATCCCCCACTGGGCAGGATTTTTGAAACTAGTACATTAGAGGATATATTTTTCTAACTCTTTTGAAAAATCTGCCTACTAATTGTGCTGCCTGAAGGGAGCTAAAGACTTCTCAGCCACCCTTTCTGCTTACCTTGCCCTCCCATCTGCAACGTAAAAGCAAGTGCTTCTCCTGCCACAGGTTTGGTTCCTCTCCCCTGCAAGCACGGGAGTCAGACTCATCAGCATAAGTCCCTGAAAGCAGCTTTTGTGTCTCTTGATTACAAACAGTCATTTCTGATATACCATCCTGGGAAACTCTGTTAATAAAAGGACAATTTAAAAGCCCTGAAGCCCTATCAACTGTCCATTTAAAAGATGATTTGTAACCTGCTAATTAACCATTGTGCTCCACTGGTCCTGGGCTGCCAGCTTGCAGCTCTAATGTATTAATGATCCTGAAACACTGCCAGAGCATGGAGTGGCTTTTTAGGAAAACTGGTGCTAAACGTTAGGCATTATCCCCTGCCCTGCTTGCAGATTTAGGGGCAGCCAGGCAGAGGTGGGAAGAAAGGTGCCTGATGTGGCACCTCCACGCCAGCAGCAGCACTGGAGGCCGTGAAGTTGCATCAGTAGAGCGATGTGCTCAGGCTAATTTGTTCTGCAAGGAGACAGGATAATTTGGTTCCCCCAGCCCTCTGTGCTAACAGAGAGTGAAAGAGTCTTTCACTGGGTAGAAAAAAATAATGGCAGGGTAATATAAGGCACTGGGACTGTTTTGGAAAAGCAAATCATGAGAACAGCTTTTTTTTTCTTGCATTTCCTCTTTGGCAGCTTCTGCTACAGCTGTGTGCTGCCAGCTGCGATGTGGTCTGGGACTGACAATGTGGTGCTAGCTAGAAGCACAAAGGGCAACAAGAATGGGAGTCTTTTTTTTTTTTTCCTTTTTATTGAATTTAATCATGAATAAAAATAGAGAAAAATGTGGGATAACAAGGATGCCCATCAAATGTTTTAATAGGATAAATTTGGCAAGTGCAGAGAGGAGGAGGCAAATTTGACAGTGGCCAGGCTATGGGATGTTACTGAAGGGGGAGTGACGGATGTGATCCTCCCTCCTAGGCACCACAGGCCTCTGTGGGAGGGAGGACACAAATAACCCAGAATGAGCAGGGAACCAGCTGGGGCATGAGGCGAAAAACCCCAAAGGATGGACTGTGCTGGGGTAAAAAGGGAGGCTGAAAGCTAATGCTCAAATTGAGGGTCTCGGCTGAGGTCCTAACACACAGCTACTCAGATGACAACACTGATGCCCCATCAGGCTCCCGCAGTAGCTGATCAATTTGGGAATAAAACCAAAGTTTCTCTTTTGGGTTAACAACTAATTAAAGTCTAGAAAACAAAAAGTGGCAAGAAAATGCCAGTTTCCATGGTAGAAGATTAGCAGGGGTGTGCCACTGGAACATGCACTGCTCAACATGCTCATAAATGGTCTGGAAAAGGAGCTGAATAGAGAGATGACAGTTTGCTGATGATACTAAATCATCCAGGGCAAAGAATGTAATTTGCCAGGAAAGAGCTGCAAAAGATCTCTTGACATTGAATGCCTGCATCATAAAATTACAGATGAAATTCAATATCAATAATACAAAATAACTCACATGGAGAAAAATGCCCCTTCTTATATATACACACACAGTAATGAAGCTTGAACTATGATTAACACTCAGGAATGAAATTTTTGGTGTTATTGTGACTAGTTCTCTGAAAATGTTAGCTCAATTATTTAGAAAAAAAGCAAAGAAAATGCAAAGTTGTTAGGAGAAGAATAGAGAACAAGCCAGAAACATTGTTATGTCACTGAGTACATCCACAAGAGCCCGCAGCTTGCATACCATGTACAGTTCTGGTCCTCTTGTATTAGAAGAATATAGTAAAAATACCAAAGGCACAAACGAGGACAATGAGAGTGATCAAAAATATAAAACTACTTCCTCACCAGACATGTCTAAGTAGGGTCAGTCTCTTAAGCCTGCAGAAGAGATGGCTGAAGGGAGATGTGAAATGGGTCGATAAAATCATTTGTGCTTTCAGAAAGTGAATGGGATGATCTATGCACTGCTTCCCATGACGCAGAAACATCAACTGGAGTTATAGGGTAACAGGTTTGAAGAAAAAGAAGGGATGCATGTTTCAACACAGCATGTCACTTAACATTGCAGTTCCTGGCTGGAGATGTTGTGGGGGATAAAGTTTAGATGGACTGAAAAAAAAAAGATTAGAATTCAGGCAAGAAAAAGCCTGTCAAGGAGAAAGATGCTGTTCTTGGCAGAGGAGGCCCCTAACTTGGGGGTGGCGAGTATAGGAGGGGCGGGATGACTGCAGGTTTCCCTGGTCTTCTGCTCTTTTCCTGACGCTGTGCTGCTGGCTGCTGCTGCAAACACAGTGTAAACACTGCTGCACTGACGCTTCTGTTAGTGCACGGCCCTCACTGGGCAGGTGCCAGCTCTTCTGCAGTGCTGGGGTGGCTTTGGGTTGCAGAGCCCACCAGGGCTGGTTTCCCTGTTTAACAGCTGGTTCCCTGTTTACCAGTTTTCCTGAAGTGACGCAGTGCTAAGCCACTCAGCATCACTCACGTGCTTACTGTCACCATAGCCAGGAAGGCAGAGGCGTGCTATAACCCTGTTTACGTGGGGGGAACTGAAGGCCAGGGCTGCTGGGGTTTGTGGATGCTGTGATCCCACCAGTGCTGGTGGGATTCAGCTTCCATTTCCAAATGAATTGCTGTAATCAACATCCCTGTGACACACACTGAGTTCTGCAGGCTAAAATTATTTAATAGAGGTTTTATACATTTTGGTATTACTAACTCTGATCTGCTCTCTGCACTGCAGTCTTCCAGTGCCTCTTGGAGAAATACATTGCTCTGAGGCACAGCATGTGAGACAGACTTGCCTGGTTTCAATTTTTCAAGTGCTATCCCTATCAGAAAAAAGAAGTACTTGTTTAAAACACTAATCCTTAACGCAGCTTAGGAACAGCTGAAGTGACAGGGTGGGCCAGACCAAATCTCCCTTGACTCAACCAGCCCAAGCTGGCATGATGTGTGAGATGCCAACGTGACCTGTCACTTCAGGCCCCATCTGCTTCTGTCACTGATCCTGGGAAAAGGTTGACCAAGTGCGGATGGAAGAAAGTAGCTTGCAGAAGTGACCGTGAAATCCAACCATTTAACTCTCTTACAGCCACATCCTTTCGTCACATTGTAAGGTGCCTGCATGCTGAGAGCTGTTTTTTGTCCTGGCTGTTGTAGCTGTTACACAATTAAAATGGTAATATGAAGATACCTTCATTAACTAGGGATGGAACAGGGCCTGATCAGTCTATGGAAATCACCAGGAACAAGGAAATCTCCTGAGCTCAGCAGGACTCTGAAACATATCCAGCTGGTAACAGGTATTGGAAACTAGAGTTTCAAACACTTTTATGTCTTTTTCTAAATTATAAGAGGAATCCAAAGAACAACAACAAATACTCCCATCAAAGCCCATTTTTAAAATGAGCTCATCAACATGCGCTACCGGCCCCTTCATTTCCCAGCCTTGGGAGGTGTGCTCCGTGGCAGCCCCTGTGCTTGCTCCCTGCCTCCTGTGCAGGTCCCTGAAGGCACCCTGCCTTCCTGGGAGCAGCAAGCCCCCATTCTGCTCTCTGTGAGCTTCCAAGAGGCTGGGGGAGGTATGCTTCTAAGCTCAGTAACAGAAAGCAGGGACAACATTTCTGTGCCAGCAAGAAGCATGATGCTATCACTAAATGGGTCTTGCCAGCTACATTAGTCCAAGACTGCTGTTGAGCCAGGATATCTGTCCAGCCAGAAGACCAGGTGATCAAGCAAAACTAATATTTCTTCTCAGTCGTAAGTAAGGCTGAGGGCATATACTGCTCCTTGGTAGTGTTGTTTGATAGCTAATTATATGAAGCCTCTGTGGCTTTCCTGTGCTCCCGACAGAGGTCCTTCTCTTCTTCAGCCAAGGCGTGAAGGCACCAAATGGCTCTGCTCAATCCTTCTCCCTGTGTAAGTCAGCACCAGCAGGCTCTCGTCAAGCACCTAGCAGGCCTCCCTTGCAGCCTGCTGCTGCTAGAAGGGTGCCTGAGCTTCAGTCCAACCCTCTGCCAACTGAGTGACTGGGTTTGGATTAAGGGAAAAAAAAGGGAAGACTTTAAATGAACTTCAGTATCTGAGGAGGAGCAGCATAGAGCTGTTTGCATTCCTGGGGATTATCAGGATTACCTTCTAGCCCAAGCTGTGTGAAGGAGACCACTGTGGCTATGTACAATTGAGGAAAGGAGGACTGACAGAGTTACGTGAACTCCTTGCACTGCTATATGGACGTAATTGCGTTCATTGGGAATGAATTTAAATGAATGAGCTTAAGTGAATGGCAGCACAGTGGGAGCTGAAAGTAGCAAGAGCAAGACCCAAGACACCAACCTCTCCCAAATCACCAAAATCAAATCTGCCGGGCATTAGGGACTTCACACCCTCTTTGCCAGCCTACGATTCAAAGCATCAGATCTTCAGTGGTTCACGTAAAAAGGTGTAGGCAGATAAGGCTTTAAGCTAGCGCAGCTGCAGGCCTGCTCTCATACACACTCTGAATCTAACTGCTTTGGGGCCAATATGAGCAAGGCATCACCAAAACCACATACGTGGACCCTCAGCCTCAAATTTCATGTTCCATAATAAAAGCATATGAGATATTACCTTTTCCAGGGCTGTCTATGCACTTAAAACAGGGCACAGGATCTGAAGCCAAAATCTAGGCACTCTTCCTGCTGCTCTCTCCTAGCACGGTCCCAGCCTTGATGACCTCAGAGATAAGTATTTAAACAAGCCCAGCAAGAGCAGAAGCAGAAAGACTTGCCCTGCACATCACAGAATTACATTTGACAGCCTCAAGGATAGCTACAGCACAGGCATGGTCAGGTCACTCTCACCCTACCATCATGTCTAGGTGTGTTCGTGATGCCTAGACTGAAATGGGCGACAGCTGCCACATGAACCTCTGGTGAATGGATAGTTACCACTGGCTCAATCAGGCAGCCTATATGAGGTTTAGGGCATTCAAAAAACTGCTTGGTAGCCATGGGAAAGGAGCACATGAGCTTTCAGAGCCTAAGGTAAACTCTGGGGAGGAGGAGAAGCTGAAGATTAACATGGGCAGTTAGCAGATGGTTGGCTGCTGTCCCAGAGAGGGTGCTACATAGGTCTCCCAGCGTTCCTGGGTGTGTTTGGCAGCTACACTAAGTGTTGTTTTCCTTCATAGTCTTTGCTGACCCTGTTTGCTGCAGGAATTCTTACTTATCTGTGCAAACTCTCAAATGGGAAAATATCACATGCCTCCGTGTGTGTAAAGAGGAAGGTATTTGCGAAGAACTATTTGAAATATGTTTCAAAGATTAACAAAGTTCAGCCAGCTCACCCAGTAGGTTATGGCCAGGCACAGCAGGACTTGGGTTTAGAAGCAGATACTGCCCAGCTCTGTTAACTTTTAAGTCATGCAGTGAGTAAAGAGGACAGCGCTCCTGACTCAATCTGGTCCCAAAAAGAAGTTGGTAAGAGACAGGAGGTGAGATTCATGCTCAGTATCTGGCAGTGCTTTCATCGAACCTCCCAAAACAGCATCTGATTATTTCTTATGGACCCAGCATGTGTAAGAGCCTGCTAGCTCTAGCTAGGATCACAGAGAAGGGAAAGGATTGTAGCCTTTCCTCTCCCACAGTGATGGAAGCCAGAGAGTTTTATGGTGATAGGCTCCACACTGTTAATATATAGTCTCTCCCAATGTCCTGTTGCTGGGCTAGCTCCTAATCTGTCTCCTTGGCCCTTCTCATGCCAGCAGAACGAGTGGATGCCACTGATACGTTGCAGTCCAGTCATGCGCAATACACTTACTTTTTCCTTGTTATCCATGGTGATGGCAATCTGCATCCTTCTCCCCCGGCGGAAAGCCACCAAATGGTCTGTCTCTTCTTCACTCAGGTCTGGCACTCTGCCTGGGCCAGGGAAGGACTCGGTGCGTTTCTCACTGACGATCCGCTTTCCCTGGAAAGGACAGAATGAGTTAATGACACCTCCATTAGCCCTGTGCAGTGCCCTTCCTAGAAGAGTGGCCATCCCCAAACTGCAAAGGATTTTGGTCTGGCAGAACAGAAACATGAGCCAGACAGTCTGTCTTCTAGGTTTATAAAGCTGCTACCCTACTTTAAGGGATATGTAATATTACACAGGCATGTTTAACTGAGCACAACTTAGGTAGGGTGGGATTTACCCTGTTCAGATGCTTTGCAGCATGAACACTGATTGACTTTATTTTAGACAGGCGAGCCATCTTCCATTTGTGTCTTTGAAACAAATATGAAGTTGTCCTCTCACCAAACAACATGTCCCAATAAAATGTGAGGCTACATTGGAGCAGAAGCCTAGAGGGTGAAAGAGAAGGGAGACAGCGGTGTTCTCTCCAACCTTGCCCACAAAGCAGTTACTACCCTGTAGTGTATTAACACTTGATAATTTATCATCTTCATAGTCATTGTGCATTCCTATTTCTGGAATGATTTATTCAGCAGTGGAATAGTTTAGAAAACTGATATATAAACTCCTTGAACAAGGGCAGTTTACCCCTTTCAGATATTATTTCCAGCTGTCTGTATCAGTTCATGACTTTACTGCATGGATTTACATCTGGTTCTTATTTTGTTAATTATCTTTGTTGCTGGCTGAGCTCCTGCTAGTGCCCTCAGCCATCACTTCCACAAAATGAGCAGATCTTTTGTGCAAAAATACATACTTTTTCTCATTTTAAAGTATCATCTTTCAGTTCCATCATGTGCCTTTTTATTTTTGCCTTACAAGGAAATGAGAGACTTAATACATCATCTCCATCTTTCTCTTGATCTTTTTCTTTTCTCTTCATCTGTGTGATTTCTCTGCTCAACTTTACCAGGGATGAACAAACCTCAGAAGCTTCCCTCTCTAAAGGATGGTATATTTTCCTCTTTTTCTCCTTGGACTTCCACGCATACTTGGAGTCTTGATTTCAAAGGAGCTCAAAATCTCCAAGTAAACTTCAGTGAAACTTGGGAACTCTTTGTTGCTATGAACTTGGTTTCAAAAACAAACAGCACACACTGACCTCTGATTTGTATGGAAGTCTTGCAAGCATCAGTGAATGCCATGACATATGATATCAAGATGTCTTGCATTAGCCTCATCTTCACTTGGCTCTGCCAGAAGTGCAGATGTTAGCTTGGAGGGAGCCTTGCTGTAGACAGCCTCCATCAGCAAGACCTTTTTTATCACTTGTCCAGTCATCAAGCTTCCTAACACATGATTAGGAGGTACTGGAGTATTTCCAGCATCAGACCTTCAGTCTCTTGTTTATTTTTCTTTCACATCTGTGTAATTTTGCTGTCTCAGCAGAGACAGTTCTTGAGTTAGTCTGATGCATGCGGAGGAGTGGGTCCCTGCACTGCTGTTGGTTTGTCTGCCAGAGCTGTGGGAACCTTTTTATATATTCCCTTGAGTATGTACAGCTCTGGTTTTAGGCTTCAGCTGTAGCTCCTAACAAGTTTTGCTGCCCTTAGTAGGACCCTTGCTATTTCTACTTTTCTTGAAATAAGTGAAGCCACATGTTGCGTCCAAAGCAAGGATCTGCTGCCAATCTGTTCAATGCCATTCTAGTACTTTCCGTGTTGTTCTCTATATTTGTGTCAATGCAGCCTCCTACTTTGACTGCTGCCGAGGACCAACATCTGTGAGCCATCCCTAGAGATGTCAAGATCTTTCTTCTGAGAGAGTAAAATCTCATAGTCAAGAGAATAGGCAATCATTTAAATATGGAGTACAACTGTCTTGGCTTCTACCATAGCCAGACATTTAGGTGTACTTTTACCTGCAGCCAGGAAATATGTCCTGGAAAAGTCCCCATATCTATAAACTCTGTGAGCTGTTTTAAAGGTTTTAGTCTATGTATCTGTCTTGAGAAGGATATGAATTTATCAGAGACCCGGCAGAGCTAGAAAGTTCAAACCAGAATCTAAACCGCTCTGAAATCCTAGCTTTACTCCCCCTCCACAAAGAGGGCATGCTATACTGTCCTTAATTACACATTCCACTGCAGTCACAACATTACAAGTGATTGCATTACTGCAGCTTAGTAAGTGACTGCCTGATTACTAAACTAAAGTCAGAACTGGTTGAAGATGTGAAGGTCGATGGCAGCTTTGGCAGCAGTGACCAGAAGACAGTGGATTTTAGGAGCCTGAGAGCAGTAAGGAAGGCAAGCAGCAGACTAGAGACCATGAGCTTCAGGAGGGCAGATGTTGACTTGTTCAGGGAACTGGTAGGCAGGATTCTGCAGGAAGCTGTCTTGAAGGGGAAAGGAGCCCAGGAGACCTGATTGATTTTCATGGACAAGGCACAATAACATAAGTAAGGACTTCCTGTGGTACAAGAAAATGAGCAGGTGTGAAAAGAGCCCAGCTTGGCTGAGCAAGGCGCTCCTGGTTGAACTTAAATGCAAAAAGGGAGTGTGTGGGAGGTGGAAAGGAACAGGGTCCCAAGGAAGATTACAGGAGCAGGACCTGGGAAGAACTGGTAGGCAGGATTCTGCAGGAAGCTGTCTTGAAGGGGAAAGGAGCCCAGGAGACCTGATTGATTTTCATGGACAAGGCACAATAACATAAGTAAGGACTTCCTGTGGTACAAGAAAATGAGCAGGTGTGAAAAGAGCCCAGCTTGGCTGAGCAAGGCGCTCCTGGTTGAACTTAATTAAATGCAAAAAGGGAGTGGGAGGTGGAAAGGAACAGGGTCCCAAGGAAGATTACAGGAGCAGGACCTGGGAATGCAGGGATGGAGTTAGGAAAGCCAAAGCTCACCTGGAGTCGAAACAAGTGAGAGATGTGAAGGTCAGAAAGGACTTCTGTAGATACATTAGCAGCAAAGAAAGTTGCAGAAAGCTGTTGGCCTGCTGCTGAATGGGGTGGGCAACTTAGTGACACAGGGCATGGAAAAGACTGGTCACTCTATGCCTTCTCTGCCTTGGTCTTTTACTGGCAAGGTCTGCTCTCTACCTCCCAAGTCCCTAACCTAGTGGCAGAGTCAGAGTCACTCCCTCAGCATCCTGGAAGATTCAGTTATGGACCATTTAAATAAAGTAAGAAGGTGGGGCTAGGTGGGCTGCATCCAAGAGTGCTGAGGGTGTAGGCTGATACTGCTGTGAGACTGCTTTCTACTGCTTAGCATCTTCTTCAGTGATCTGGATAATAGGACAGACTATGCCTTCATCGAGTTCATAGGTGACACCAAGCTGATACGCTGGAGGATGGTACTGTCATTCAGAGGGATCTTGACAAGGTGGAGGAGTGGCAACAAAAACAAATGACAAGTCCAGCACCTGGGACAAAAGAACCCTGAAGAATCCCATGCACCACTACAGGCAGGGGCCCAGCTGGCTGGGAGCAGCTCTGCAGAAGTACTTTGGGAGCCTGGTGGGCAACAACTTGACCATAAGTGAACAGTGAGGAAGGCTAGTTGCTCACTTGGTTCCATTAGCACAAGGATAGCCATCAGGTTGAGGGAAGTGATTATTTCCCTTTGTTTGGGCCATACGTGAAGTATTGTGCCCAGTTTCCCTTCGCTGCAAGATGGGAGAGGTATGGACAAATTGGAAAGAGTCTAGTGGAGGACCACCAAGACAGTTACAGGGCTGGAGCACAGGATGCACACGGTGAGGCTGCATTTGTTAAGTCCGGAGAGAGAAGAAAAGGCAACGAGGGGACCTAATTGCAGTATTCCTCCATCTGAAAAGGTGTTATGAAGAGAACAGAGCCCGACTCCTCTTGGAGGTACACAGCGAAAGGGCAACAGGCGACAGACGCAACCTGCCACAAGGTGAAGTACAACTGGAATTAAGGGAAAAAAAGTCACAGTGATGGTAGTCAAACACTTGAAAACAGGTGCCAAAGAGGCTGTGAAATCTCCATCACTGGAGATTTTCAGAACTTGATTGGACTCAGCCCTGAGCAATCTGAGGTAACTTTGAAAATAACTTTTTAGCAGGGGATCAGACTAGATGACCTCCAGAGCTCCCATCCCACCTCAGCTATTTTATGATTCTTTTATTGTGCCCAAGTCTGTAGCCTGCTTCGACTGTGAAGTAAACCTTATTTAGGTTTTACATCTGTATATGTGTGTATATGCACACATGCATGTGTGCAGATGTATACAAGTAATGGATTTAATATGCAACTATGAATTCAGTAATTTTGCCTGTTTTCTGCAGCTCTGGCTTTTATACAACTAGAACTAGGTAGTACAGACCAGAATTCAGGATCGGTCAGCCACGAAGCTCACAAGCACTTAGGTCTTGGCTTTTAAGTGGCACCTGCTTCTGACTGACTGAATCACATCACCTCCAAAGGTACCATATTTCCATTGCCAGAACTATTAGCCAATACAAACACAGGATGTTTTAAAATGAAAAGAGTATTTCAAATCCTGTTTGTGTTCTATGATTCATATATTTTATTCCTAAATTTCACTGAAACTGGAGACTGGAATTAGAATGGTCAGCATAGGATTCCTGCTTGCAGTCGAAGAAACCAATGTGGTTTTTCTTTATGTCAGTGCAAATCAGTATTAATGGATGCGGGTGAAAGAAATCTTGTGAATAGACTATCTTGGTCTTGTATTTCAGACCACAGAGCTAGGCTGGATAATTTGAAGCTGCAAATCGCTCCTGCCATCCCCTCTGGGTTCATGGGGCAATGTCTGCAGCCACAAGAGCATCCTCTGGTCTCATTCATGTTGGCAGTAACACTGAGATGATCTAGTAGCTCAGAAATACAGTATTAACATGGTCATTTTTGGAAGTTACTGTGTATCGGCACTAACAGGCCATGCCGGTGCTCTTACCTTGTGATAAACACAGGAAAATGCAGTTGTATTTAACTCTTCCACTAAAGACTATGTAAATGGACACCTGTTATATGGTAGCTTGCAAAGTTATGCTAACTGAATCATGTGCCTTCCAGACATATGAACAAACATTTCCCGTTGCGATGAAAAGGTAGTGAAAACCAAGATCTTGCCAGCCACTCCGAAAACCTGAGCCTTCCCATTTCAACTTTCTCCCACAGCCAGAAAGGATGAAGTGATAAGCATCATTGTGTGTGCTTCACAGTTCCCCTTTATAAGGAAAACGAAACTCTTTCTTATGCCTGGAGACATGGAAGAAAAGTGGTTAGCAGTTTTTTGAGGCCCCCTACACATCATGGGTCTGTGACTTAACCTCAGAAATGTTCGTGGAGTCACAACAGGGACAAATACAGCCTCCCTGGTTTGGAATTGGTGTGTACGAGACTGCACCTCTCTTCTTTCTCTCCTCACACTAGCCTCTCCTCTTCTAAAAACCTGTTAGTTGCCCATGTCTTTTGGGGAGGAGGGGTCTGTAAAGCAATCTGGGCAATTGCCCAAAGCAATCTGTAAAGCAATTTTCTATGAAAGAATCTCTTTCTTTTCCCCAGCGTCTGCCTCCCGGGCAGCAACCCTCCAGCCGAAGAGGCTGCCTGCTGCCACCAAGGAACTCTGCAGCCCAAGGAAGGCACTGCTGTTTCCTCAGCATGCAAACAGTCCCCACAAAGGAGGGTGTTCTCCCACCATAAGAGCAAAGCTCTTGGGAATCATGGGAGTGACTCAGGTTAGACCCTCCTGTAGAGGGTCCAGTTCTGCATGACTGTAATATATTTGGGGAAGAGCTGAGATCTGCTGACATCCTCTGAAGGCAGCCGGACACATTATGCCTTGCAGAATAGGCTCTTAAGTGCTTGCTGTCCTGTCTCCCTGCTCTATTTGTAGTATGATTCAGAGGCTGAAAATATGGTCTGGCTTTGCTTTGGAACCCCTGAATCACTCGAGCCTGGTAGATACTTTGGTGCTGAAGCTGTACATCGCTTTGTTCTTCAATGGTTATTATTCCCAGGAAATATCTTTGCTCCAGGGATAATCCTGAGTTTCCTGGGACATTCAAGGCAATAAATCTTCCCTCCTTTAAGCCCTGAGCAGGCATGTACAGTAATCCTAGGTCATACTGCTGAGGTTAATTAATGAACTGGAGAGCTGGGCTTGCTCTACCCTAAACAGAGCACCGATATGAGGTGTTTAGTATTCTAGTTAATATTTTTTTTAATAGAAAGTAAGCACATTACGCCTTGCAGAATAGGCTCTTAAGTGCTTGCTGTCCTGTCTCCCTGCTCTATTTGTAGTATGATTCAGAGGCTGAAAATATGGTCTGGCTTTGCTTTGGAACCCCTGAATCACTCGAGCCTGGTAGATACTTTGGTGCTGAAGCTGTACATCGCTTTGTTCTTCAATGGTTATTATTCCCAGGAAATATCTTTGCTCCAGGGATAATCCTGAGTTTCCTGGGACATTCAAGGCAATAAATCTTCCCTCCTTTAAGCCCTGAGCAGGCATGTACAGTAATCCTAGGTCATACTGCTGAGGTTAATTAATGAACTGGAGAGCTGGGCTTGCTCTACCCTAAACAGAGCACCGATATGAGGTGTTTAGTATTCTAGTTAATATTTTTTTTAATTAAGAAAGTAAGCCCAGTGATGGCTTAGCAAGGTAATAGCAAGCTATTAATCCATAACTTGTACATCAAACATTAATTCTAGCTTAAGTCAACAGCTGTTCCCTAAAGCTCTTCAGCGTTTAGGTGGTGACGGCCTGTCCTTTAGACAAACAACATAGTCACAAATAACTCTTGCCAGGGAGGTCCAGCACTGGGTGGGTATGTTTGGAAGATGGCTTCATCGCTTACTATCTGAAAAAGTCCTTCCTGAGGAGGGACATGGGCCCTGAGTGCAAGCGACAGCAAAGCCGCTACCTGAAAACCTGAAAACCAAGGCAGAGGACCTTGCACCCAAATACCGTGAGCAAGACGGAAGCCTCAAAGTGCACTACTGGATTTACAGGGAGGCGGCACCTTCCATGGGCCATTAGATGTTAAAAGACACAGTGGGAAGGCTGGCGCATTGGCAAAGCCATTAAACCCTGCAGTTTATTGAGCAGATGGCAAGAAAGACTCAGAGGCTGATACAGGAAATATCTATTTAGCAGAGCTGTGATAGCTAGACATATACAGCCTGGGAGACCACCAGCTTTTCTAGGTAATACCCTTTCTCCCTCCCTCCCTTGCTCCCCATATTGCTTCTGGCTAAGATGCAACACCTGAAGGTACATTCTGCTTAATGTGCTGACATGTGTCTTCTTTTGCTTGTTTATTATTTTAAGAATATCAGTGATTTCCACTGGTTTCCGCTTGTCCCACATTGGGAAATCCTAGCCCTCAGTGGGCTAGCTCCCAATGCGAGGGATGTCAGATGAGGAAAGCACCCATGCAGAGCCAACAGGAACAGAGAGCAGCGCCCAAACAGCCGGCAGTGCCTGGCAGAGCTACCTCTTCCCCTCCACAGGGCCTGTCCCGGCTCACTCACTGCCTGCAGGAGGTTCGAGACTCTGGCCCTAGCTATTCAGCTGCAGTCAGACAAAACTACACTGCTTCCCTTGTAGCAATTCACTGAGAAACCATAAATTGAGAAGTGCCCATCTTATGTCTGAGGCATGCCCCAGATTGCAAAGGCAGTGTTAAAAATACCCGCCTGAGGAGTGTCAGGAAAAAGAACATGGGGAACAAAGGAAAACCCTGGACTTCTGTCCAGTTTATGCAATTTTCCAGCTGCCTTTCCTTTGGGGCTTCTCACTTTACAGTGATTTCTGATATTTAGGATTGAATGTAAACGGTTTTCTGCACAGCCCAGCTACTCTGCTGCTTGAACCTTGCAATGGTCATAGGAAGGATGGTGATAGCCCATTTAGTCATCCCAGTATCACCAAGAAAGTCTCTCCAGGGACACCCGGTGAAGCTTGGTCACTGGGAAGCTGAAGCAAGTTATCTACCCTCTTTTAATCTTCACCTGCCCAGAGGATGCCTTAACAGGGCAACAGCAACAAATAAGCTTGTACTTCACATGATATCAAATACAATTTTGTCCAAAACCCTAATAATTTTTCCCTCTCATCCATTACAGTCCCATGCTCTTCCTACTCGTCCATTTTGAGAACTATATTTAAAGTAACTAAAGGAAGGTTCTGGATTGATGCCACTGGAACATTCACCAGTAAGTCAGCTTTCCTCTGTCATCAAGTCAGGCTGCTGGGTTGTGCTTTACACCAACACTCAGGAGACCTTGGGGGGCTGCTAAGGCCTGTGAAAGGCGCTTAATGCAAGCAAATTCATATATACTATACAACAGGGAACTTATGGGAAGTTTCCACAGAGGTCTGCATTTCCAGCAGAAAAATCTCAGAGATCTATTAATTGGCCGTGCTGAAAAACCCTGGCACAGAGTTTAAGGCAGCAATGTGATTTAGCTGCCAGTGCTTTGTGCTAATACAAATCCCCATCTAGGACTTGAATTCTGAGCTATAGATTATGGAAACGGCTCCAGGGGACACAGCCTGTCTGCGAGAGCCACTCACTCTGCAAATGTAATTGCTCCAAATATAAGCCCCCCATGCAGAGCTACATAGCTGTGAGAAACCTTGGATGAGACTCTCAAATATCGCATTGGTAAAGTTCAGTCAGTAATGAGGATGGTTAGATTTCTATGTACCCTCTATTCTAAGAAAAAACAGAATTTTTCCTCTTACATCAGGAGGTGGTTTGTTTGTGCTGGAATGAGATTTCATTTGAAGGGGATGTTCGCGCTACTGGTAATCTATCTGGAACAAAGGAAATGAGAGGCCTCAGTCCCCTTCTCCTGAAAAATCATTCTGAAAAGTGCATTATTTCCTAAATGATTCAGTTGCTTCAAGGTAACATATAATGACTTTATAATGGCACAGTGATTGTGGCCTATTTCTTCATGGAAAGAAAGGGTAACTAGGTCACGGAGAAACAGAAATGAAAAGGCATTCGAGGCACAAAATCAGAAAAATATTTCCAAGCTGCCTCAGAGGGAGAGATTTCTCTCTGCCTTTTGTTTACAGCCAAGGTTTTCAGCACTCCTACCCCAAAGCACCAGGGTAGCAGGAAGGGTGGGGTTTCGCTTCTTTACCCTGGGGAATGTCTTTGGCTTGGACCTCAGTTCAAAAAAAGCCCACTCTCATTTTGTGGGCCAAGCATGTTGCTGTGCCTAGAATGGGACCCAGGGGAGCACCATTTGCTGCCACCATTTCCTTTTCACAGCACTGCCGTGACGGAGACAGGAGCTGACCTTGTCCGCCCCAATGTCTCAGCGAGGCGCAGGGCCAGCTGAGGCTTTCTGTCTCCTTCACATCGGCATGGTCAGCACAAAGGGGCTGTGCTCACCTGGGTGTTGTGGCTCCCATTCTCACTGGTGTCTCCTTAGTCTTAATCCATAAATAGATAAGATTGCTTCTTGTATTCTTTTGGAACATATTCAACAGCAAGAAATAACACCTGCAGCATTAATCTCCCTCCAGAGACTCACTAACTGGAGAGCTTCCCTGAGTTCCCGTACAGGTGCATCTGTGCACGCATATACTACATTTTCCCAAAGAAGGTGGCACTTCTGATCCTTGTTCCTATTTATTTCAGTGGTCAAACTCTCTAACTCCAGTGAGAACAAGATCAGTCCCCTGAGATATACTCCAAGTGAAGAAAATAAGAGCCTGAAGCTCATACAGGCACGTACTTCCTTGGATGTGCTGCCAATACTAACTGCCAAAGTCTTATCAAACCCTTCTTGGCAAATAAGTCCTGACATGCCGAAGCTGCTATTAGGATCATTATATCTAGATGCACAGACTCCACGAGGGACAGGGTAGCGCCCACAAGGGGATGTTTTGGAATTTAAAAAATGAAGTAGCATTTTCAATTACTTTTGCCTTTTCACACAATTTTTAATTAAGTGTGCAAATACTGGGTCACATTTTCTGCCCATCACATTGGCAGCTGCAACAGATACTCATGTCACTCTGTTTTTTCTTCTGCATTTAGGACTTTCTGGAATACAGTAACAGGGAGAAATTATGCTGTTTTTACCACCACACATCACTGCCTCCCTGGGAATAGCTGGGGAGTAATGCAGCTAAATCTGTCCGAGCTGCCACTTATTTCCATACCCTTTCCAGGCACAGCAACACAGTTTAACAAACCCGCTGGTGGCCCCGGAGGGCAATGAGGTGACTGATCTCTCAGAAAGGGAACTGGCTACACATGGCTGGATGGAGACGCTGGGAGGTTTAACAAGGCCTGGAGGCTGATTCCTGTGAATCAGACATGGGGAGGAAAGCGTGTGGCAACTCTAGATGAAGACTGAGACTGTGCTGAAGGACTGAGAAATGACAGAAAAGGAGCGGGAAGGGAACTACTCCCTTCGGAGGTAAGACACCAGGGGACATGCTGAGCAGAAAGCTCAAATGAGAGGCAGAACAGAAGCCCCTTCATAAGTCAGGCTGCAGTGTAAGAGGAATCCTCTTCCCTGCTCACCTTGGCTTTGTTGTCCATGGTAACAGCCAGCTGCATCCTCTTCCCCATCCTGAATGTGAACATATGATCTGCTTCCTCCTCCTCCTCCTCTTCCTCACTGCCAATGCCAAACCCAGGGCTCGTAGGACAGGGGCTCCCCCATTTCTCGCTCACCACCCTTTTGTCCTGGAAAACGAATCACTTCCGTTAGCAAATCCAGGCCCCTCGGCCCACCAATGCGATTCCCTTCCCCAAACACACCTGCACGCGAGCAGGGAGGCCAGCTACAGAAAAGGCAGGCCTTGCCCCGAGGAAGCTTTCTGTGCCCAGCACAGTGCCATGACATTCCTAGGGAACAAGGGGCTCGTTGTCTGCTCAGCAGCAAAACCCACAATCACCGCGGGTCTGGAAAATCCTTTGCACTTACAAATCTGACATTTCAGACTAAAATGCCAGAGTTATAGGAAACAAATGTCACCCTCATCTCTTTCTGCAGCACTCTGAGTTACATCGGGAAAGCCTAAGTCCTGATGGAGATGGCCTTGGAAGCCAAGTGGATGGCTCCTGAGGGTGGTGCTCACCATCGAGAGGGCTGGGCTATCTTGTCCATAGTGTTCAGTCTGGGTAATTGCATCTTTCAGGTCCTGTATGAGAGAAAAATGTGTGCAACAGCGCACCTCCAGAGAAAAGCAAGGGCCGGGGCATGGTTGAGAAGTGAGCAATGCACTAGCCTGGATCTAACAACCCAGGAGTGCCGACTGCACGGAAGGAGGGTGGGCTGGCTCAGCAAGCTCTGCGCTCGCTCTGGCAGAGGACTTCACCCAGGGGTTACAGCAGGACTGGCCGGGTGGTTTACCAAGTCCCACACTGCCAGGAGGGGTGGACAAGGCTTGTCAGACACAGATTTGGTCCAGTTAGGAAGGAAGCCTGGGACTTGCAGCATTTTCCCCAGTTGTGGGAAGCCCCAAAGCAACCAAGATCTGCTCACTCACAAAGCCTAAGGAGACCAGGACTTTGCCCAGCCTACAGGCATCCTCAGAGGCATTCCTGATGCCTCCAATGACACACATATACCTGATACATTCCGCCTATGTATTTGCAGCAATGTGGACACCTGGGACCCATCCAGGGCTAAGCGTGCCTGTTCACACATTCAATCATTTGCCTGTTAATTCTGTGTGCTTGGGTATAGGTGCCTGCACATGGCTGGAAATTTATGTGGATCAGCTAAAATCACTTTGAGCACACATCTCTGCGGAGTTTTTACATCCTTTTGCGAGGGCTTAGGAGCTACGTCCTATGCCTGAAAAAGCTTTGCTGTGGAGGCTACCTCTTTCGGAAATGTCACTTTGCTGAGGCAGGACTGGAGTGAGAGCTGGCCAGTGGTGAAGGAGAGGCAGCACTTACGTTGTGAGCCTTGGTGATGGTAATAGTGAGTCCATCCTGCTTGGGTCTCCTGGAGGTAACAGCCATTCCCTCCTGCTCAGCTCGCTTTTTGTCCTCTTCTATTTCCTGAAACATATATATATCCTTATCATCAGCCTCTACCTGGATGTCTACAGATGTCATCCATTTTCCTGTTTAGGATTCCTCCTAAATGGACCCACCTTCACCTCTAAGAGGGAATGGACCAACTTGTGTCCCATCTGTGTGCCCTTGGAAGGGGTCACAGGCAGCTGTGACTTGCATTACCCGTCCCTGTGCCACAGGCACCTTAGTAAACCTCTTGTTGACCCAGGGTGCCCCACTGTGGTCTCAGCACATGCAATGGGAAGCAAGCACAGAGTACCGGGGTCCCTTCCTGACAGGCAGGGAAGATGATCAGTTTGAGGTTCATGAAAGACTGGGTATAGCACATGTGGAGAGGCTGGAAGACACACCAGACCTGCAGAAAGGGAGGGCTGTGCACAGGAGCCACAGTCCCTGTGCCAGCCTGGGGCCAGGGCATCATCTGCGGCCAAGGGAAGGTGGCTGGGATCTGGCTATCTACTAGGCAGCTGCAGTGGTGGCAGGTGGGTAGCATTTCATATGGGGTAAGTGTTCCTCTCCCCCAGCTGCTTATGGCATTCAACCTTTCCCATAGCTTTCCACTATGTACCATTTTTTGCTGCCACCAGAAAAGGTCCAAAATGGCTCCTATGGTATCAAAGGAAATGTATTCTAAGCAAGACCCAGCCCAGAGCACCACTCAGTCTCTCAGCTCTGGATCCAAGACATGAAGCGTGTGCTGGGTTTTCGGGTTTTCAGCATGGCTCTTTGTCAAACTTGAGACTGCCCACCCAGCTGGCAAATGTTAAAGAGCCCCTAAAGCCAAGTGGCCTTGGGCACAGGCAGAATATCCCAGACAAGCCAACGGGGACCCTTCTGCCAGGAGTACCCTCAGACTGTCCTACTCTGTACTGCTGTATGCAGACACTCATGGAGAAGGGTAAACAAATCCACAGAGCTCCAGGTTACCACAATGTCACCCAAACCAGCTCATACAAGCCAGGCTGAATATCTCCTGCAGGCCACTGGGTAGACTCTCTTGGCCAAGGCAGGATCAAAAAACCAGGGGTGTAGCTGGAGTACTTCCTCCTAATTCAGAGGGTAAGGCTGCAGTAACCAGCAGGCTGCTAAAACCTTGATTTGCCTTCATCTTCCTTTTTTCATGGAAAATCTTTTGGACACCTCTGTGCTCCACGGAAACACTGGGACCTGCCAGGGAAGAGCTTCAACCCATACCACTGCCCTGGTAGGGAAGATAAACTTATCAAATGTCTTGAGGATGCAACCCCCTATGCGTCCAAGAGGATAAGCATGAATCACTGGGAAGGACGGATGGGGAAAAAGTCAGGGGAATATGAGGTGAAGGGATGGGAAAGGTGTGGTGCAGACAGAGGAAGATGGTAGGCTGAGAGGAGATGCTGCAGCAGCAAGGCAAGCGTCAGCGAGCCTGCTTTCCAATCCAATTCAGGAGCTGTAGCTAAAGGCAGAGCTTTGCCCACCTGCTCCAAATGCTTTCCAATGTGACAATGTTATCTATATAACAAAGTCACTCCGACACTGCTGACCATTTTCTTTACACTATGAATTGAGGACTCCAAAACAGAGCTGGGGAAGGTCAGAACCTGCAGACTCACCTGGTATCTTCGTATGAGCGCTTCATTCTTTTTCCGCAAAGCCAAGATTTTCTTATCGAGTTCAACATCTTTCTGCTCTTTCTTCCTTAACACTGCATCATCCACAGCAGCATCCTGAAAACAGAAGGAGCAAAGCTCTTCTCAGTCATCACACCAACAGGACGAAATCTGCTCCTTCTGTTTGGACAGGGTGTGAAGTGTAAGTCCTTCCCCACCATTTCTCCCCTTGGTCCTCTGTTAAAAAGTATATTGTATCTTGTAAATGGAGTTTCGCCTGACAGAATTGACCTTTTCTTTTCTTACAATTTTTGTTCAGCAATGAGGTAGTTAGAGCAAAAAGCTGATGTCCCACTTTGATGGCTGTCGGTAGGCTCCAGAGTTAACACACCGCTTAGCTGCATGCAGTAAATGACACCTCTCCCTACTGTTGGTTCAGGTGTTCTCAGGCACATCAGTTCCCCTCCATTTACATTCAGAGAGCACTTTGGTTACCACGGGGGATAACAAATCGGAGTTTTTGAATTCTAGTGACAGTAGCGTCTAGCAAAAATTAATGCCGATAAGTATCAACTCACTGCAGCAAGCTGATCCATATCATCTCGATTCTGCCTGGTGTTTGCATGAAGAGCAAGGTGGCAAGGCTGAGATCTCCAAGGCACTACAGGTTTATTTTTAAGCAGTGTTTTTGTGCTCTCCTTATCAGCATGGCATCTGCATGCTGCAGAGATCTCATATTCCCTCTCCTTTGCTCACACAGAGCTCTGGGGAGGATGAAGTGAGACTGAGGAGGGGAGGAAAGGAACCCCAAATCTCTGAGCAGGCATTGCACGCTTGGATACCTATTTTGCTGACATCGCAACTCTACCCACCAACAGGCTACTGCCGCCTGCCGCCTTTGCTATTTGGCCCTGTGCAGTAAATCTGCTGCAGGAGCACTGCAGCAAATCCAGCTGCCATGCATGACACATATTGCCCACAGCCCTGGGAAAGTTTGGAGGAATCAAGGAGCAAATGTAACGAAACCATCACCCATCTCGCTACAACTAGATGTTGCTCCTGTGGGTGACTCTCAGGGTTGTGTCCCTATGAAGCGGGAACAGCCAGCACGTGGCGAAAAGGCATATTGACGGTCCCCAAGGGCTGGCAAAGAGGTTTGTGTGTGCCAACGTCCTCTGGGGCCAGCATTGCCTCCCCGTGGCTCCGGCACTGCACATGACCATCCTGGCCCCATCCTCACCCCGGACCTGTCAAGGTCTCTGGGGCTAGCATCGGACCCTGCTCCAGGGCACCTCAGCCCCCAGGCATACCCTGGGGGCAGGGTGAGGGACCCACCCAGGGGAAAGCTGCACCCCACCTTCAGTCCCAGCCTCAGAAGCTTTCCCAGCCCCAGCCCGGTGCTAACCTGATGGCCGCTACTAGCCTGGTCCTAAAACCACCCCAGTTGCATGGGTATACATACTGGGCATGACTGGTGAAGTTTCGGTAGCGGGGAGGAGGCTGCAGGGTGCCCTGTGAGGGAGGAGGCCATGGACTGCCCCCAGCCGGTCGCAGCTGGTTCCAGCCGGCTCCCCCACAGGCCTCCCGCCAAAACTCAGCCAATCAGGGGAGTCCGTGAGGCCTCTGAGCCAATCAGGGGAGTCCGTGGCGCCCCTGAGCCACCAGAGGAGCGAGGCGCCTCTGCACCCTTCCGGGGAGGCAATGGCGCCTCTGTGGAAACGTGTTTAAGAGAAAAGGGGGAAAGAGGCCAGAGCAGAAGGAGGTCAAGAAGAAAAAGGCCCTGCTGGGAGGAGGAGGAGAGTGGTCCGGAGTGGGGACCCTTGAGGGGTCCCCCAGCGCGGGAGCCACCCGGTGCGAACCCCTATCGCCGGCGCTGCCCTCGCCTCGCCAAAGGGACAGGGTGCCCCATGCTGAGGGGACGGAGAACAAAAAAATGAGGGGGGAGTGGTGCCGGGAGGGAAGCAGGGGTGTTTTTCCTAAGAGTGTGTTTGTTTGGTTTTATTTTTCTTTAAAATCAGAATCAGTTGTTAATAGATGGTTAATTGGCAAATAAAAGTGATTAAAATTCCCCGAAACAGTAAAGAGTTTTTGCTCGCAATGCATGAGCAAGGCATGTTTTTTGCCCATCCCTGTCAGCTTCCTATCAAATTCCTCATAAAAACACCAAGACCCTCAAGACAACTGTTGCTTTCCCCATTTTCACGGGAGCGAATCACCGCTGCATCCCTGCGAGTGACTATTTCTGCTGCCCTCGCTTCTGCAGGGCTGACGGCTCCTGGCTGTGCCCATCCCAAGGGCAAAATCCCCAGAAGCATCCTCCACTGCAGGCTCTGTAGCATTCAAGGCTGGGAAGAGCTTCTGCACAGGCAGGAGGGGTTTTTCCTTCATTAATCATGACATAGCAGGTGTGACCTCCTTAGGGAAGGGTACGTCAGGGGCCAGCCACAGCAGCTGGGGACACGGGATCTGGGTCTGACGCCCGCTGTGCCCTGGGTGCCTTCCTGCCGGCGGTGAGTCAGGCAGCCAGGCTCCCCAGGGTCCAGCCTCAAAAGGTAGCCCACGGGCTGGCAAAGCCCTTCTCCTGGGAGGGGAGGGTTTCTCCTGGAGACTTCAGATGCCTTTTGCCTGGTCATAATTAGGTCACCAGAGGTCCGGAGGAGGGGATGGAGGGGTGCTGTCTAACGCAGCCCTTCTTAAACTGAGCAAACATGCAGTGAGAAGCCCAATGCTTGAAGGCAAACAGTAGAAGCACAGATGCTATAGCCCAGGGGAGGGAAAGCCTTTGACTCTGCTCCATGTTCCCGGCTATATCTGTGAACTTTATCAAGTGACGTACAGGGGCTCCAGCCTCCTGAGGATGTATGTGCTTATAGTGTGATGATGCATTGAATGAGGCAGAATTAAGGTGCTGTGAACCTTACCCTTGGTTTCTTGTGTGTCATGTAGCATTTCACCAGGATGGGAATATCCTGCCCATTTGAAAGCACAGGATTTTAGATGAGCTGTGGGAATTACCTCCTTAACACGGGAAGGTTTTCAGCTACCTGGGAGATGGACACCAAGTAAGAATGTGGGCACATTTGATCAGCTGGTCCTTCAGAAAATAATTCTAGGTAGCGTGTGGGAATTCAGCCAGGGGTTAGCATCATTGCTCTTCCAAAAATGTCACAGGCCTCCTGGGAACCAGGGCTGCAAATCATCCCCTGTGTGCATGGCCAGCACTCGCCTTCAAAGGAAGGGATCCAGCTGCTGAATCACCGTACATCCCTGCAACGCTAGGTTTTCCTTTCAGGAGCTTTACATGAAAAAACCCAAAGCTAACTACGTTTCAGCTCTGATCAAGCAGATCTGTGCTTGATCTGCAAAGAACAGGGCCACAGATGGGGGGAGAAGTCTGCCTAGGTAATGTTCTTTGGAGAAAAGGGACTAAAGGTTGAAAATGTGATACTATCACACAGGAGGTGTGCTGGATGTCAGAAACCAGAGAGGGGAAAGGCAGGAGAACCGGTTTGCTAAAGTAGGCCTCAGATCCTGCACAAGCACATCTTCACTCGTATCCCCACAGAGGGGTATTTTATCAGTGCTGATTTTAACAGGCCTTGCCGAGGGCAGCTCTGCCAGGATACAGGCACGTATTTTGTTCAGGTGGAACAACGGGGACATTTAAACTGCCTCCACACATTCTCCTGCTGGACAATGGGATTTTGTCAAGGTCTGCAGGAGAATGAAACACGCTTTTCCATTGCCATCAGTCAACTGGGTACACGACAGGTGAGTATATTGTATATGTGGGTGGATACACTTTCATGGCCCTTTTGCAAGGCTAATTAAAGCTGAATTCAGTGTTTACCTGAACAGAAGCTATTCTGCGAGCGCTAAATTGGCAGGTTCGCTGTTTGCCGAGTGCTGGGGTGTTGGCTGCTTGAGGGTGGGATCAAAGTGGTGCATGCCCTCAAACACACCCCTTTCATCTTCAAATTCCTTTGAAGGAGGACTGACAGAGCTGCCGGCTAATGAAGAATTTAAAAATTTCTGCAGAGATTGTATTTGTGCTCTTCTCTTTTCAAAGGCAAAGGATGGAAAAGACCTGTCAGGCCATTCTCCCTCTCCGTGCGAGACTGCACATTTGTCAGCATTTTGTCTACGTTGCAACACAGCTAGTGCCGGGGGGAGGGGGGTCTTCCCATTTCCAGCTGGAAACGAGTCACTGGAAGGAAAGTTTTGCTGGTATTCAGCACTTCTCCTCCCTTTTATTAATGAAGCCATTAACGTATTTCTCTCTGCATGATCTGTTTCAGCAAGTGCTGGGGAGCTGCAGACGAGAGGTGGTCCCTTGCCCGCACACCCCGGGGCCACAGAGCAGCCCCGCTGCGCGCAGAAGCGCCGAGCAGCGTTTCGAGCCCACGCACCGGCTCGCAGGGGCTCACCCATTGTACAGTTAAGCCAAGTCAGCGTTTGCTCGTCAGCCGCTGCTCCGAGCCAGCCGATAACAGGGGGACGTGCCCTCTCCTCCGCTTCTGGAACGAAACCGCCGCCCCAGCCCATGCTGAAGCTGATGCTCAGGATGAAAAGTGGCTACACCGTGCCCTCCCCAGAGCAAAGCTCTTCCGGGGAGCCAAGGTGCCCGTATGTCACAGCGACAGGAGAATTATAAATGGCTTTGGCAGAACAAATGTGCAATGGCTTTGAATCAGAAAGCAGCCAAGCCCGATGCCTCCTAGATAGCAAGGCAGAGCGATGAAGCTGCAGAACGAGAGGCCTCTTTCTATCGCAAATAAAAATGTCACAAAAGGACAAATGAAAAGCGAGCGGCTTCGTGCTTCAATTAAATGATGACATCTCGTTCTGTCATACCCCCCACTCCTAAGTGGCACACACACTTGCTACGCAGCTCATCGGGGGCTGGAGGGATGCCTCGCTCCAGACTGCCTCTGCGTGCAGTGTTTTCCCGCATACTTCTACAATCGCCTGCTTCTACAGCGAGAGACCTCAGAGGCAGCAGGAAAAAGCGAGAAAGACAGAAGGTGGGGGGGAGGGAAGAGGAGAGAGGAGCGGGGCCCTTAGCTAACACTCTTCTGCGTAAGCAAATGCATCCGCTCTTTTTAAGAAATATCCTTCGGCTTGACAGCTGCAGCTGAAACCCTTGCCGGGATAGGCAACCTCCAGCACTCCCTGCCCTCCCCTCCCCCCCCCGATGCGGCTTGTTTGCTCCCGGTTCCTGCTTGCAGCCAGGCGCGGAAAAAAAAA
>NW_008795855.1:368805-385590 GCF_000699145.1 Aptenodytes forsteri | reverse complement strand
CGGTGCCTGCTGGCAGCCAGGCGAGGAAAAAAAACAACAAAGCAACAACCTCTGAAAGGCCACCCTGAAGGAAGCAAGTGCAAGTCGTTTCGTGGCCTTTTTGGGTGAGGGACCCCACCGCCCCGTGCCCCTCCCAGGCCCCACAAAGGCAGCACTCACAGCTCGGTGCATGTTGGACATCGGCGGCAAAGCCCAGCGGATTCCAGAGCAGAGCTAAAAGAGGAGAGCCATCAGACGGCCTTTCTCAGCACTGGTTGCACAGCATACAAGATCATGTTTTGATTACAAAAGCCTTGTCTGGGCTCCCAGCCAAGAGCACTGGCTGCCTAATATACCAAGCACAGACAGGGTTTTGAGTGCCTGTGTCCTCCTCTCCAATCTCACTCTCTTTTTAAAAGAAACACTCCCCCTTTTCCCCCCTCCTGACTCCTTTTAACTTCCTGATGCCACAAGCTCTGGTTCAAAGTGGGAAAAGCCAGGCAAACAATGAAAAATGGATCAGGCAAACAGCTTGACTTCACTTCGTGGCCATTCATGGGGTCGTGTTATTTGTTATGCATGGCTAGTTGCACGCCTGGCGGGGGATCGGGAAAATATCTGGGGTCCTGAATGTCTTGTCAGTGTGAGTATGTGCATGAGCCTTCGTGGGAGAACAAGTGCCAGATTTGCCTTTTTTGTTTAATTTCAGTATTCTCCGGGAATGATTTCCCCACTTTTAAAATGCGCCTTTCTTTCAGGGAGGGAGCAGAAGCGATGCTGTGGGGTGGGCATTACCAGCCAGCACCATGACTAGCAGAAAGCACATAGGCAAAGGAGAGGGCCCCCGAGTAAGTCCTCGTCTGAAAGCTGGCAAAATGACCCCCCGAAGAGTCACAAACAGCGGGGCTTTGAGAAAACGGGCAGCGTTCATCTGCTGCGGTGTCAGGTTGCCACACTCGAACCCTTATCTCAGCACCACATCCCGGCTGTGTGCTACGTCCTCCCTCAACGCAGACTGGCTGCCCTTTCCCTCAACCTCTGAGGGACCCAGATCGAGCAAGAGGCGAACAGGAGATGGACACACATAGGGGAATATTTTGTTGCCCAAGGACTGATGCACACCCCAACCTTAATGAGGGCCCTGCTATGTTTGTACGTTGTAGCATTAAAAAAGGAGCAGGTCCGCTGCTGGCACCTATCACCTCCAAGACCTTTGAGCAGGTCAACTGTTCACAAAACCCAAGAAGTTCAACCCAAAATCCAGCATGGTTCAAGGGAAGTCTTCAAAAGACTTTGAAGAACTCTGAATTTGGCCCCTCCTCTGCATATAACTCTAGGTATTCGAGATCAGGGCTAAGGCACTAAAGGAGCTGGAAGCATGGCTTAGTAAAAGCGCTTAGAGGGAAAGACTGACCCATATTAATTAGTAGCTACTCAAATGATGAAAGGAAATTTAAACCATTTCCCAGGCAGTGCCTCTGGATTCAGGCTTGACGAAGAAAATGAAGACTCTGCTGTGGATGGAAAATTGGGAAAAAGGCAAAAGAGATTTGCTAGAGCCCAAGTGCTTGGCAAGAGGTTTGTGATGGACAAGCCTGTGCAGGAGGTGCAGAGCCATGCGGGGCTTTTCCTTGCCCTGGAAACACAGGGGAGATGGGAGGATGGTGCTTGCTGCCTTGGGTTTCCAAGCCGGCACAGTCCCTTGTGAGGGTGGAGTGATGGCCCATTTTTGGTTGGGCTAGTGGCCGGAGGGACAAGGTCAGCCCTAGCAGATGCTGCTGGGCTGAGTCAGAGAGTCAGTGTTCATGGGAGCACTTTTTTCCAGTGGCGGTGCAACATCCTGTTTGTATGGTGGCCATGTTCCGGGCTCGAGGAGTCTACACATGCTGCTAACACCTGGGACCAGGTTAACACAGAGACCCACACCATTATCCCAGGTTCTTTGCACAGTGCAGGGTAAACACCATGTGCAGTGGGGTCCATTGTGCTACCCATGGATCACAGTAGCTAAGGGACCACGTCATGCCCAAGTTGTCAAGGCTTAAGCTAAGTGCTCGCAAGGAATCATAGAATCATAGCATCATTAAGGTTGGAAAAGACCTCTAAGATCATCGGAGGAGTTTCTACAGACCTCATAGCCGTGGCATCCTAGGTCTCTGCTGTTATTAATGGTGTGGCCAAGCTCCTCCAGCAATGAGCGATGCCATGAGCAGGCATGAAGAGCTCCAAAATACCTTTGCCTTTGCTAATGTCTCTGGAGAGCTGCAGTTCCCTCCAGGGCAGCGTTGGCTACTCCACTGCCCTCAACACAAACAGCTGACATTTCTCAGCTGTCCTTTGCCATGTCTGAGTGGCATAAATGACAAGCATCTACTTCTGCATCGTCATCTGAGACTGATGAGAAGATGAATGCTCGGTTTATGCTGCGGACACAGAAACCCAGGGGAAAGAGGGCCCAGTCAAGGGAGCAGCATCTGCAGCTTGAGCAGTGGGGCAGAACAGGTTGGTCTGGGGACCTGTTTGTGCTCTTGGGACTCTCACAGGATGTAGAAAGCAGAATCTTATAAATATGCTGAGATTTATGGGGTTATATACATGCACATATGTTTGCTTATACCTGCTGTCATGGCCAGAAAGGGTTGCAATAACACTAAGGCTGTCCTCAACTTGAGGGCTTGCTCTGAACTGTCAAAAACTCTGATTTGCTCTTAAGTGCAGTGTCATTCCCGAGATTAGCACTGCCTTCCCATGGGCTCCGTGCCTGCCTCAGGGTTAAGGGCCCTCCAGGACCATCGTCCTGGCACCAGGGAGCACCAATACCCAGAGGTCTGCCACTTGGGAAGGAGAGGAGCCAAGACAGTCCCCAGTCTCCTGCTCCAGTGAGAAGGGCATGTTGGCTGCATGACACTTTGGGGGTCCTGCAGGACCTCAGGACACACTGAATCCTGTTCACACGAGCACCCCCACCTCGGTGGCTGAAGCACATCAATACTGCTCTCTCAGGCAGTTGGTGGCAGCTATTTTCCAGCGTGCAGCAACTTGACAGAGTACTTCAGACAGTGAGTGTATGTTACATCCATGTGCGACAGGAAGGACGTTTGGAGAAACCAGGTTAATTACTCACCCAGGGATTTGTCCACCACCCCCAGAGTTAATCCCTTTATTCTTCTAAAATCACCAGAAGACCTTTAATAGGCAGGGTGGCCTGATTCTGGGCTCTTTATTGTGCTCTGGCTGCTGTGGACTGGCTTGTGCCATCTCTGAAGCCTACTCAGTGCAGAAGCCATGGGGCGTACCCAGCGTAGATACGCCAGGTTGGCTCTGCGGTTTCCGCTTCACAGAAAGGGGATGTATCAGCTCTTGCTATCTATTGGCAGCCCCTGAAGGAGCAGTCCCTGGAGTGGACAGCAGCTCAGCTTCAGGAAAGCCTGAAAGCTGGAGGAATCAAGAGGATATAAGGGGATTTTTGCAGCGTTGCCCTGCTGAGGCTGAGCTACACAGAGGCTCGGCTGACCTCTCTTAAGCACAGCCTCCAGCTGCCTACTTGGAGCCCCTGCTCTCCACTCAGGGCAAAGTTTGCTGGAGATTTTTCTGGGGCAAAGGAAGGAAATCAGAGCAATGATGTGTCCATTTTGTGCTTGTGACAGTGAAATAGTCCCTTTCTCTAGCGGTGCACTGCAAAACCTCTCCCTGACCAGTTTCAGCACAAAGAACCATCTCTGACAGGAGTCTACGATCTCCCCGCTCCAGAACAGCATTCAGCAGCTTGCAGAAAGTATTGCCCCACGTTTTGACAGCAAGACCAAATGTTTCTTCTCCGTCTCTCTGCCTTACACAAAGGCTGAAGGAAAGAATCTGATCCCTCAATAAACCCAAACCTGACTGCTCCGAGAAGCATTCCTGGCATCCCTTCATCAGCCTTTCCACCAGCAGGAACCGCCTTGGCTTGAAACCTTCCTTCCTTTTCCTTTTGCACTCTGTGAAACTCCTCCAAAGCCACTCAGTCCCATGCTGCCACTTTTCCCAAGTGCACTTCACCTATCCTCATCTTGGCGTCTCTCCATTTTTTGCATGACCGCTATTTAGTCAACAGATGGCACTCGGTAACTGCTGGGAGAAGCTGGGAGCCAGCTGCCAAAAAGCCCACTGCAGAAGGAGCTTGAAGTCTGGCTGTTTTGGGAGGCTGCTTTTATATCGTGTATCGGGACCGCAGATAAGCCGCACGGCCGAGTTTCAGTGGTGCTCCTGCATACTGCCGTATGCAGCAATGAACTCACAGATCATGCTGCCCGAGGCTCCTGAGCACAACTACCAACCCCTCTCCAGGCCTGTCAGATAGAGGGAGGGATGGGAACATGCAGTATATCAAAGAATAGTTTCCTGGCAACCTGGTGGTATCTTTCATATCAACCACAGAGCAAACTTCCCCGCAATAACCAAAGTCCTCCTTTGCCTCCCTTGCTTACCCCCCACTCTGGTCCTTCGGCCAGCTGCAACTGCAGGATAAAAAGGCATTTGAGGCGTTTCCATCAGCCAGCCAGGAGAAAGGTCAGCATATTCCCTAGACTGGGAGGAGGGACCGACCAGAAACCTTAAGCAGGCTTTAGCTGGAGAGACTCATAGGAATCAAAGGCCTGCTGAGACATTCATTTTTAAATGCATCAATATACAATTAAAATGAAAACTACCAAAGCTAGTTAAAGGATATAATGGCAGCTTGGTCCTACTTAAAATCAGTGAAGATCATAGCTGCCTGTTGGTACTTCCCATAGCAATACCAATCATAGCACCAGCACAGAAACCTCTCAGGATGTGCAGAGCAGCCCTGTTCCCGTCGGAGGACAAGTTTGTCCCCTCTTTTCCCCCTCCCCAGCCTGTAGGTTCTTGCCTCAAGTCCTGTGGGTGAGATCTGTGCCTACCCGCGTTTAATGCCACCTTGAGTAACTCATGATCTCATCACCTCACCTGACATTTTCTGCTCCTGAAAAACTTGTAATTCTAGTGTAGGGCCTCTGAAGTAGTTATAGGCTGAGCAAATGATTAGAGGATCTGTCCTCTCAGTTCTTCCCACTTCCAGACATGCACAGCAGGGCCAAATGCAGGTTTGCTGACCCCATTTGCTACCCCAGCCTTCAGATGTAGGACACACGACCCAGCCTTGGGAAGGGTGCCACGCTGTGGAAAATGGCCGGGACAGCCTGTCAGGCAGGTTCTTTTCATCTTTTATGGAAATGTAGTCCTTGGGGAAAGCATGGAGAGCTGCAGACAGCAACTGGTTTGCCCTGGGTGGAAGCTGTCATCAGCAGGGGCCAAAGGAAGTTCCCCATTCCAGCCCATGGCTTCAGCCCGGATCTAGGAGGACGTGGGCAGCCCAATGGCCTGTAACTTGGAGTTCGCAAGCTGCAAATGAGCATGCCAAGAGCCAGCTGGCTCTTGACACAGTCATGTGCCCTTTGTGAACTACAAAAAGTCAAAATTATTCAACACATGGCTGCTTTGGAGCTATGCCAGTGGCAACATGACCCACTTCCAGTCTGATGCAAGAAGAAAGAAGTGGCGAATTCAGCAGCTGTTCTCCAGGCCCATGAGTGCCTCTCATCCCAACCAAGTTCAACTAAAACCTAACAAACCATTTCACTTCCCTTTGCCAGCAGAACTCAAAAGCAAACTCCAGAGACCAACCTTGGCTCCAGGGTCTAAACTGGACTGAAGACTCTTCAGGGACTCCAATGGTGTCACATTGCACTGATGCTGCATGGGTTCGGTTTGGGCTCAGCTTGCAGGGAGACAGGCTTCTCTTGCGCGGGGTTAAGGTGCGGAGCTGATTTGGAGAACAAGCCCAGGGAAAGTGCAAGGGCCAGCCTGCACAGCCTGCACAGAGATGCCTGAGAAGGGAGGAAAGGAAAAGGGGAGTCAAGGTGGCAATTAAATATTAAAGGACCAGTTCAACAATAATTAATACTTGGGTGGAGAGAAAGGGTGGAGGTACACGAAGCGCTTGCAGACACTTGCTGCACTATGCCTGGCTGAGGACTTCACTGAAGTGGCAGAAAACTCTTGAAATTGCAAATAATCCATGCTCCAGCAGGATGGAAATTGTGATTCAAGAGGGTGAATTAAAACCCAGCTGGAGATGCTGGTCCTTCTCCCAGCTATGGTCAGAATTTGAGCCATGTTGGCCTTATTTTAACCCCACAAGCTGAGGAGGCTCAGCTTGTGATAAATTTATATCACATTTATCGAGGTCCAAGAGGAGACCACACAATTACTCCTGGGAGGTTTTCTAACTGGACACATCACATCACACTCAGAAAATCCCCTGCAAAACACTTGGGGAGCCATCATATGCACTTGCCCTCTTCTTACTTTTCTCTGGACATCCATTTCAGGTCTCTGTGTGAGCTCCTGAGTGAGGTGGCCCTCCGTTGGGAATGTGGACATTTGGTTGGTCCTTCTGACTTGGTCCCTGCAGCGTGGCTGAGTGTGTTACTCAGGGCTGGGGGCACTGTGCAGCCCAAACACATGGGATTAGGGTGGGCTAAAATACAGGGTTTAGAACTGGGTTTGTAAAAAGGAAAACTTCCATTTCCTTTCTCCCTGAAATACTGTTTCCTTCAGTACCTTCAGAAGGAACTGATTAAATAACACCCTTCTTTTGACCTGTTGTTATTTAAACCTTTTGCTGAAAAAGGTTTGGAACAAACATTTAAAGATGCCTTTTTCTGGAAGCATCAGCTGAAATATTTTGAGCATTTCTGGAGCTCAGTTTCTAACCAGAAAAAGCAGAAACATTTCAACAATTTGAGAGATGGAACCTTCCCCCTCTACTCTCCTACTTGCTCTTGAGCCAAAACAACTGCTTGTCATCCCCCCATGCTCTGATCCTCCTGAAATGGGCCATTTCGTCAAATTTCCCCTCCCAAATGTCAACTGGGTCCTCCCTGGATGACACTGACTTACTGGCACTGATGCCATCAGGACGGAAGAGCTTGGTTCTTGCTGAATCCTGCAAGTCCTGTGGGGCTAAGATGGGATTTGCACAGGCAGGGATCAGCAGTTTACGGCCAGCTCTGCTCGCTCAAGTTTTCCTCCCATTGCAGGAGACCGTGCAGGAGCCAGACCAGCTGTAATCTTGCGGGATCCAGCTGTAAAGCTAGTATTTGTGGTATGAGTAGGGTTAGGATTGTTATTATGAAGTAAAAAGGGCAAATTCACAGCTGAATACAGGTTGAGGGATTGGTTCCTGGTTAATTCTCTGGTTGCGATGGCCCTGGGCATGTGATGGATTGGGTCTGGGCTGGTATCAGCTGCCACCCGTGTTATATCAATGAAGGCTCAGAGCGCTAAGGAAATTGCTTGTGCCAGCAGCACTCAGTAGGTTACAGGAGGAAAGTTAACAGTAGCTCAGCTCTGATCAGCAATTAAAACAATGATCAGGAATGGGGCTGGCAGCTCAGCCACGCCAGGATGGGATGTCTCGATCTTTTGTTGGGATCTGCCAGCCCTGCGCAGGCAGAAGGAGTTTCTCCCAGCAGAGAGGAAGACCTTGTTAGTGCTACGTTCAACAGCCAGAATTAGGATTGCATTTCAGAGCAGTTCTTCTGTCCTTCATTATACCTGGTCCTATTCCCAACTGCAGATCATCACCTTCACAACAGCCCAGAAGCCTGCCAGAGCCACCAAACTGATCTTAGGGAAACCACCCCTGCTAGCACTAGCTTTTCCCAACTAACTTTTATGGTTGGAATTTAAACTCGTCCTTGGCAAGACTGTAATATTTCTATTTTGAAGGCATTATGGCAAAGCTTAGATTCACCAAGATAAAGAATGACACAATAAGGTTGTAAAATAAAAAGCTCTCCCCAGGTTAAAACTTCCTAGCTGACACCACTGGTCATTCACCTGATTTTCTTTTCCTCAGCATGGACAGACTCATACAGGCTGAGACTTTCTATTGTCCTTAAATCTGTTAGCACTGCCATAACACACCCAAATGGGGAAGGGGAGAGCAGGAACCCCTTAAATAAGCCTTACCACAACAGAAAGAGAAGCATGGTCCCCTCTTTACAGGGCTGGAGCAGGAGGGCAGACAGTTAAATACTCCCTGGAGCTGTCAGGCAAACTTCCCTACTGAAAAATTAGATTAGCAAAGCTGAGAGTCTCCTGGTAACTGATACCTCGGCTGTGTTTGCCGAGTGGTGATAACACAGGTCGTATCAGACTGCAAAGCTACCAGACAAAACCACGGGAGCTGGCAGCACTTGTTACCTCCTGCAAGCAGTTGCCGCTAATGAAGCAAGTGAGCTTAGGCGAGGAGAGACCTCCAGGTCGAGAGGGAGACGCCAGAGCTGTGTGCACCGGGGAGCATCGCACGGCTGCCTTTGGAGGAGGCTCTGTGGAAACATTTTGAATGCAAACACTTTTGTCTGCTGACACAGAAGGGCTGCATGCAAAGCAGGGGACATAAGTCTCCAAGGGCGTATCTACCTCCATCTAACAATACTTCAGGTAGTTGGAGGGGTTTTTATAAGATTTTTTTTTCCCCATTGGGGAAATGTCAGTTCAGGAAAAGAGACTTTTTTCACATGAAAAGCTCTGTGCCAGCAAACCTC
Source organism: Aptenodytes forsteri (assembly GCF_000699145.1). Lineage (NCBI taxonomy): Eukaryota > Metazoa > Chordata > Aves > Sphenisciformes > Spheniscidae > Aptenodytes > Aptenodytes forsteri. The sequence continues at coordinate 376,999 of NW_008795855.1, read as the reverse complement.
CTGTTTCAAAAAAATTAGTATTCTGAAATCTTGGAGCTGTGGCCTTTTTTGTGTTTCCGAAACAAAGTGCCCAGACCCGTAGACAGCAGAAATGTGCTCATCTCTCACCTGCGTGTTCCTCAGCATCAGTCAAAATCGCCCTTTTGTGCAAAGCTGCGCCACTGTACAGCTTAGAGACCCAAGGTCTTGCCAGCAAATGGTGCCTCCCGGTGTACTCCTTGTCACGTTTATTAACGACCTGTCCTTCTGGAATGAAAACTCGATGCCTGAGACTCACTGACCTGCAATGCTCTCTTTTCAGCAACAATCTACCTGCACCGAGCCAGGAGCAGATACAATCTGAGAAAAGCAGGCTTGCAGAGATGCAATAGATACAGCAGAAAATTTGTGGCTTGCTCCCTTCTCTACCAGGATGGATGGTGGCATGATGAGTCTTGGCCACGTCCTATTCCCTCCCACATCTTCACACCAAGAGGGTTGTGCACATTTATTCACTTTGAGAGTTCAGGTCTCTTGGATCTGCTGGAGTTTACTTCAAAAACTCCATAGGCTCTTCATATTCTCCTTCGCGGTCTCTATAGAGGCTATGTCTAGCTTGCTGCTCTTGCCTGGAGCTGAGAGAATCGAAGGCTGTGTTAGCAATATGGGTCACACATTGCACACAGCATCCTCTCCACCTTCAGCAGACCTCGTATGTGCTGTGTATCATGACTGACAGCACACAGGAAAAACTCCTGCTTCTGGGATGGGCACAGAATGTAGAGAGTGTGACTAACACCATGCCAGGGCTTTCCTGAAGACTCAACCCCTTCCAGATAAGCGGTCCCACACCTTTATTTATTCTTAGGTTTAAAAAGAGGGTGTTTGCCTATTCAGCACATTATCATGGCCAGATCTCCTTTCCTATACTCCAGAGACATGGGTATTTCAACGCCAGGCTTTAGTATGCTGTGAGACACTTGGGTATAGCATATTTTGCAGAATCAGGCTTGACGGTTGGGTCTCGTGTGAACTGCAGGAGCCTGGGAAAGGGAATGGCTGGTTTTGAAGTGTTTGATCTCGTATGAGTCTTCGGCTGAGTCCTGGCAGGACCATGCTGTGCAGGCTGTTTGCAAGATCCTCAGTTCCAGTAAAAGTCAGCTGTGATTTTCAAACCTTTTTGAAGCTAAAGAAGGTATTGTAACAGTTAGTCAAGGTATGCTGATATATCCCAATGTCTCCTCTGGCCTTCCCCAGGCTGAGAACTTATGTCCCAAATCCTCACAAGAAGAATATTTTACGCGCAAATGATGAATCAGGCTGGGATATCTCAGGATGCTCTGAGGGAACTGGCTCACTGTCAGTCACGCTGGGAAGTGGTGCGAGCATATGGGCTGCTTCAGAGCAAACGTGGCTGTGCTCCCAGCACAAGGCACCGCAGAAAATGGTACAATATATCTACAGTGAGATTTTCCCTGCCAAAACAATGCTGAATTGGGTCTCCATGGGCCTCCTGCCCCTTCAAACACACAGAAAACTCATCACATCCCTTATTTGCTTCAGTTTGCAATGTACTGGTGCCCAGAAACATAATTGCCATATGCCTCGTACCTTCTCAGCCCATGGTATTGTGTCAACAGCCACTCAAAGGTTTCCAGCACTGCAGGAACCTCACAGTCACCCTGAGAAGCAGAGAAGGGCCCTGCATGGACCTCTCCTTCCCATGCTGTGTGTGGGCCATGCTCTAGCACACACCCTGGGCACACGTGATGGACAGAAATAATAACTGGCCATTAAAATTGCCCTGTGAGCCTGATTCCTCAGTCCCTTTGAAATCTTGCGCCTTATACTGATGCATACGTTGTGAAGGATGCTTCCTATTGGCACAGACAACTTTGCGCAAATTTTGGAAGGTGACAGCTCCTCCAAGCCCATCTCAGGACAGAGAGGTCACAAATGGTTTTGAATAAATAGGCACTAAATCTTATTTTTTCAGTAGTTACATTTCTAAGAAATTTCTACTTCACAGCGTCAGTGCACCTACAAGCCAGAAAAAGGCAATCATGGACCAGTTCATCTGACTCACATAAACGGAGTTGCAAGGAGGAAAAAGATGGGCTCTGTTGAGTGCAAATGTCTGCAGAGACTTATGTCCTTCTGTGCGCAAAGCATTGCTCGTGCCGTGCTGCCGGCGCAGCAGATCAGCAGCAAATCAAACCAGTTCCATAAGGGAGACGAAACGTGCATCCTAGGCCTTTCTCTTTAGGCACCCAGCGCTGACATTTTTGGCATAAGTGTCAGATGTAAGTGGCTGTTCGGATAAACGGGTCTGAGTCAGGTCTTGGCATTCAAACCGTGACTAAAGCACATTTCTACCTCTAAATTAAACCCCCCTGAAGTTGCAGAAGGTGGGTAGCTACATTCACCTGTAAAATAAGCTCTGTGCAGTGAAGGTGAGTGGGGCTCGATTTGCTAACACAGCACCAGCCCCGCCATGGACCTGTACTCTGGCTAAGGAAGCAATTTCACTGGCTGAGTCAACAGGAGGTTTACGAAGCAGAAGAGGCCAGGACTGCTGCTGCCGTACCCATGGAAATCTTCCAGCACCCGAGGTGTCTGGCACACTGTCGCTGGCTTTGAGGAGCAAAAATACCCTTGCTATTTTATTGCTCCACTGAGCAGTGACAGGCCAGGGTTGGAACGCAGCTGGCTGCAGATCTGCGAGACACTGCACATTGCTTGGAAACGGGCAGCCTGCTGCAAACCGAAGCAGCATGTGCAGCCACAGAGCAGGGCTGCGCAGTGACCTCCAGCCTTGCCTTGACCATGGTGACTCCAAGGGCTTGGCTGTCCACGAAACTCATAACGTGAGTGATTTTTCACTGTCCAAAACATCATAGTGGTGTCACCATTGCAAGCGGTCAGCTTTGAGCATGGTTTTCCTGAGACCCAGGGTAGCACTGCCTGCAGCAAGAGAGGCAGGGGTGCATCCCCATCCAAAGAGACTGATCCAGACCACTCTGCGTCCATCCTGCTAACTCACCCATTGTGGTTCACCCGGCACTGTGGAAGAAAACACTCCTCTGGATGAAAGTTGTGTGGGCAAGAAGGATGGTCTCAGCTTGGAGAAATTGTCTTGTGGGCATCATTTATGTTCCTAAAACAGTTTGGGAGCCCCATTTGCTCATCCTTGCTGCTCACTCTTGGGTTTTTTTCCATAAGGGGATGAAATCTTGGGATCAGCACATGCCTCCCCTAGAATGGCACTGAGATTTGCTCTACCAGTCTCAAACCGGCCAAGCAGAGGCAGGCCACCGAGCGGCAATGTTCTAAACGGCAATAGGCACTGGGGACAACAACAGCTTCTGGCCGATGGTGTGTGCTGATGGGCACAGGCAGCTCCTCCGCTGCTGCAGTGCAGGGGCAAGAGCCAAGCAGATTTTGAGGAAAGGGACTCCCACCTTCCAGGAGTTCGGCCACCACAGCCACTCCCTCCCAGCACTGACTGCAGGTGGGTGCGAGCCCAAGCAGCAGGTCCAGGCAAAGGTCTAGGAAGAGCTCCTGCTCTGTGCCAGCCCCCTCCTTGGATGTGGATGGCATGGCACAAACATAGCTGTATTTGCAGCAGTCTGTTCGTATCAGTTGCCAGAAGGACTGCAGGACTTGCTGTTTCTTTCTTTGTGCTGGCACTGGCTGCTCGCAAAGCCAGACACACACAGCAGAGCGGGAAGCAGCAGAACGCGGGTGTCTGGCCAGAAAGGCAGGGGCTTGTTTTGGAGCATTACTGTGCAACATGGCTGCACCGGCTGGTGGAAGTGCCTCAGCTGGGGGATAACCATGTGGTGTGTACACACTTGTGCTGCTTGTTGTGAATTGCTTCCATCAGGGAAGCAAAACCCTGAGGATTTGCCCTAACTGGAAGAAGTACCAGTGTGCAGGTAATATTTCCATGTCATTTTCCTGCCCCAGGTACTGGGGGTATCCACCAAACCACCGAAATGGCTATTTTAAAGCCCCAGGACCCTAAGTGGATTGGGTGCTAGGAGAGCACCACTTGTTGAGCAGCAGAGCTTTTGCCTGCCTTGCAGCTCATGCAACTGATGGGTGATGGGAGCTGCTCCGCTTGGAGCTTGGCAGCAGCCATGTGTGCGTCTCCAGTGCAGCAGCTCCCAGGTTTACCGACATAGCAACTGGCGGAAATATGATAGTCTGTGTTGCAGAGGAGCGAGATGGCCATCACAGCTCTCCCTGGTTTTGAAGTCCAGCCATGTGCTCGTGCACAGCTCGGTGATGTTTTTGTGACGGGAGCCTCTTTGCATACAGGACCTGCCTTAGCATAGAGCACTTGGTGTTTGTCATGTGCACACATAGGGGCTGAGAAAGAGGTGTCTTCAACTGCAATAAAAGCAGCTTCATTTTTTATTCCCTTTGCCCTATTCTTATTTTTCTTCATTGGTCACCGCCTGTATTGAACAACCCATTACAGATTCAGGTGAGGGGTCCTTTGGCTGTTACTGACATGCTCTCAGGTTTTGCCCAAGACTTGGCTTTCTTTTGCAGGCTGCTGCTGACACTGAATTTTTCTTTCTGTCCTACTCTGAGGGAGCCAAATGTCAGATAGGGACTAAAAATGACTGGCAGCCATGGGAAGAAGAGCACATGTAGCTCCAGGGGCAGGTATCATCTTTGCTCACTGTGCCATCCCAGGGATGCCAGCCAGTGTAGTCTCTTTAACAAGTAGTTACATAGTTTAGAACCACAAAATAGCCTGGCCTGCGCTTCCAAAGGGGCCAAACCCCAAAACATCTCCTGCAAGAGGGAGAAACAGATGCCAAAACCAATGCCCAAGACTCAACAGCAGGTTGTAGGTCCACCTTGCTAAAAAGAGGTCAAGGCCTTATATATTTGGATATATATTGCAGTGAGTATATTTGAATATATTTGCAGTGTAGCAAGAGGGATATTGGAGGCTCAGGGACCCACGGTGTCAGTCCTAGAGATACAATTATCTCAGAGGGCGATGCTAGCACTGCGTAAGTAGCAAAAGTGGGCTATCAAGAGCTGATATCCCATGACCCATGTGGACGTGCTGCTGCCTGTTCCTGACGATCCAAAGAGGAACAGGAGCAGAAGCAGAAAGGGCAGAGCACAGGGGGGATTGTCTTGTGACAGTGTCAGTGGAGATGAACCAAAGTGATCCAAGCCAAAATAGCCGATGGCAAATGTCAGCAATCAGCCAAGAGACTGCAAAACAGTGCGAGCCCGGGATCGCCATGCTCCAGCACCCTGCCCTGCCCGGGTGCTGCGTGGGCTTCGCTGAGCCAGCCACGACCGGTGTGTGAAATGCTGAGCTCTGTTAACAGGAGTCAGGATATCGTGAACCGAGCTAAATTCTGCTGGGGGAAATGTTGATTTACGGTGAAGGAAAACAAATTGTGCTGAAAGTAACCATGCTGAGATAGGGCACCGTGAAATGAGCCAAGCTGAACTGTGACTGTAGCGCAAAGCAAATCCATTGGGAAATGCTCTCGGTCATGTCTGCCAGCCCATCAAGTTAAAGCCTTATTCTGCCTCCTTAGAATTCTCTAAGGATATGCCTGGCTTGTATTCCTAAAGATAAAGGGAGCCTTGTTACTGACTTTGGTGGGAGAGGGAGGAACCTCCAAACTGGGGGGACTTTGCACACACACAGCAATCAAAAAGTGTAGTGTTCACTTCTGACTCAGACTTCTCTCGAGACAGAGGAGAGCTGCAGAGACAATGTTTTGCTTTTTGTTTGTGAAAGAAATGCAAGTGGATGGTGAGCAGGAGGGATAGGAGAAGTAATAAGCTATACAAAACAAAGAAAAGAGATGCTTCAAGCAAAAAATGTATCAAAGCTCAACTGTGAAGTTTTTTCCTCTTCTCTCTTTCACAGGTCAAGCAGGAGAGGTAAGAAATCTGTCTTCAGTTGCCACAAATACCAGTGTCCAAAATACCCAGCTCTCCTCCCGGGGCTCTGTTACGCAGTCCCCTTGGCAGCCTTCCTACCTCACCCTGGCTCCTGTGGAGACAACGGGTATGAGGTGGAGAGATGTTTGCCCTGGCTCTCCCGGGAGCAGTGCTTTCTGACCTTCTTCCATGTGTGAATACCTTCTACTAGCAGAGGTTTCGAGCCCTGCTTGGGGAGCTCAAGCCCTGAGCCAGCAGGCTTTCTGCTCTTGGATACTTTGCATGAAATGAGGAGTAGTTGATGGATCCCCTAAGTTTCTCAGGGTCAGCAGCAGAAAATTGCTGTCTCGGATGACGGAGGGTTTTTTGCAGCATAGCAGCTTCATAAAACCTGCCTCACCCCTCAACCACCTCTTACATCACCTCCAGTGCATCTTTGTCCCATTCACCTGTTCATATATTTTCCTGCTCCTTTCCCCCTCTCCCCCTTTCTCTGCTCACCAGCTTTTTTATCTTTTCCACACATATCTGTTACTGTCTGTTGGCTTTTTTAATATTCCTGACCCTACACCTCCCTTTTTTGCTATTTTTTTCTTTGCTTCTACTTTTTTTGGTCATCTCTCTCTCTGTCCCTCTCGCTCACCCTCCTCTACCTTCCTTCATGTTGGAGGGACACCGGGGACCAGCCGGACCCGTCTGATGCTGGTAGGTCTCGCATGTGGGTTGCCATGGCAAAGAGCCAGCTCCCGCACTGCCAAAGAGCAAAAAAAAAGCCAACATGATGCACCAACCAACCGCTCCAGCCCCGGCCATGTAACAACAGCCCCGAGAGGGACACGGGCAGCCCCACTGACTGCCGTGCTTCACAGCTAGCTGGGAGCATGAGCCCTGCTGTAGTCCTTGGGTAAGGGCAATTAAAAAAAAATTAATCCATGTGTCGAATACCTTGCAGGCCACAGAGGAAACCCGCCAAGCTGTGGGAGTGAGGAAGTGTGATCACTCCCACTTCACAGACAGGGAGTTCACACATCGGGCTGAGCCAAACTAAAAGCTGTAAGATGCGGCTGTCTGTCAGAAGCAGTGGGATGTTTGCAATTCAGCCTATTCCCACCATCCTTTCAGCTCCCATGGCTTTATTACTATCATTACTGTTGCACATATTATTATTTAGCATTGGGAAGAAAGAAAAGGAAATAGCACCCATGTCCTTGTCATCACATTAATGCCAGCCAATCTTTTCAGCAGATACCAGGTTTCAGTCTTTCCTGCTGGGCCACGTAATACAAGCTACTCTGTAGCTGCTCCTCGCAGCGTACCTGATCCTACCAGGCAAGCAACATTTCTGTGGCTAAGGCTCAGAAAAGCGGGCTGGTCCCCAACGGCGCAGCCCAGCAGGGATCATCGCGTTGGGACACTGGCGCTGCCTGCAGCCTGTCCTCGGAAACTCCTTCCTGCTGGGTTCGGAGAGGTGTCAGCCTACGGTCGGAGAGAGTCACCCACCCTGGCATTAGGAAAAGCTTTTTGTTCTTTAAACTGTCTCAGGCATTTAAGTCATTAAGGCAGGAAGGGCTTATTCTAAGCAGATAGAGGATTAGTGGGAGTTATAGGATACTCCCCGGTCTAATATTCTCCCTTTTTGCTTCAGCTTTTCTGCAGCATGTGAAGCAAAAAGGATGCCACCCTCATGAGAAAGAAGGTCACTGCCACAGCGAGGACCACAGGCACGGCCATGAGAAAGGAGAAGGTCATAGCCATCACCATGGCCACACACAGGATGATGAGAAGGGAGAAGGTCACTGCCACTCCCATGGCCATACACATGGTGATGAGAAAGGCCCAGGCCCTTTCTAGCGCAAGTAATGTCATGGTCATTGGCATGGGAGAGGTTGCGGAAGGAGCAGCCACCTTCCACAAGCTCCGTGGGAAGCTCGCCCCACGGCACAAGGAGATGTGTAGCTACCACGCAACTCAGTGCAATTTCATTCTATCAACAATGATAGCAGGATCCTGCAAGGAGGGGAACGTGTCTGACCTCCTTGTGTTCTCCGTGCTTTCAACTCAGTTGTTTCAAAACTACCATCTCTTTCAACAAATTGTTTACTTATTTCATGCTGCTAAAATCTAGAGGGTGAACCCACACATTTCAAAATGCTGCCCTGCACCTGCCACACAGGTCCGGGAGTGCTTCTGGGCGCTTTCCCACCTTGGGCCAAAGCAGAAGCACCACTGCCGAGATGAGGGACCTGCCACCCAAAGGGATTTGTGCACTGTTTGAACCTGCAGA
>NW_008795855.1:356278-367941 GCF_000699145.1 Aptenodytes forsteri | reverse complement strand
GGTGGCCGGTGCCACCGAGGTTTTCCTGGGGCTGGGGGTGCGGAGCTGGGCACAGCCCCCCGGCCCCACTGAGGTGTGTCCCGTCCTCCCACCGAGAGAGCGGGCAAAGCCCCTCGCTGCCTGCCGAACTGCCCACCCCTCGGTTTTGGGGTTGGGAGGTCTGCGCTGCCTGGCTGGTGCCCTGGTTGTTCCTGCATGGGGCCAGGCACACCACGCGGAGCCAACCCTGCCGGTGGGCGACTGCCTGGCTTGGCCTCCCTGGCAGGTTTTGATCCTGCAACATGGTGAGCTCTCCCTTCTGCAGCAACGGGTGAGCTACTGTTGGTGAAGCTCAGCATGTTTCAGGCAGAGTCCTCATTGCGCTAGGCTATGGGCAAGCACAGTCTTCACTCCAAAGATCTCTTCTATAAAACCCTGCAGCCCTCATCTTCTCCCCCCTGCACCATGTGCGTCTTAAACATGGTGTCTTAAACCAGGTTGGCAGCCACAATCACTGTCATTTTCTGGAAACGTCAACAAGCCCATAATCATGGGCAAGGAGCCATCCCCAAATTCGCAAGCACATTGCCATTTGTTAGACCGGAGGCAACAGATCTACTGAGCTCTTCAGATTCTGTTTGACCAGAGCACACCCCGAGGTCAACAGCACACAAATTCCTTCTGAAAGCCAAAGAGTCTCCCTCCTGTCTGATACAGGGTATTCGTGCTGAGACGTCTGCCTGGGGGAACCAACGGGGCAGTCACTGCTCTTTAGACAGCTCTGGAGATCTCAGCCAGAGGCTGGTGTGCTTTTGGGTCTTGGTGCTCGCTGAGTGACTGTTACACAATCCAGCACTCTTTTAAATCTTGGGCGTTCGATGGGGTCAGAGCTATCACTGAAGTCCTGTTAGCTTTGCTTGCCTGAGTAATCCTTGCTCATTCAAACAGGTCTTTTGAAATGAATGCTGCAGCCCGTAAGAGTTAAGTTATAGAGATGAGTTAAGCCATCTGAAACAGGTGTATTTTGAATTTCACTCATGCTGCTCACTCAGGAACTAAAATTTATGGCAATAAAGTACAAGAAGATAGCTCTCACACTCCTGAGCATGCGTATACATAAATGCTTCTTTATGCAAGGCTCTTCATATAGCCACTAAAGGGTTAGCTCTGTAGTCCCCATCCCCTGCTCCTAGCCAACGCTCTTTATCAGCAATGCTCAATTCATCATCAGAAAAATACGGATGTTTGAAAACACTACCTTCCTTCTGGCCTCTTTCAGACTGGGATAGCAAGGTGGTGTTTTCTTTGCCTTTCCCTTTTCATTTTGTTTCTTTTTTCTTCAAAACAAGGCTTAGCAAACATGATTTTACCAGCGCGTTTTACACTGCCAGTGTCGATAGAGCAAACTGCATCCAGACCTATTCAGGCACTGAAGACTGGGTGGGGATCTTGAGCCCTTTGTGTCTGGTTGTATCCCGTCACACAAACCTGTACCCACAGCAGCAGTAGCTGCCCGGGGTAAAGGTAAGGCTGTTCAGTCGTCAATGGAAAGGATTATAAAACTAAACTTTTCTTGGCAGACTACGTGGGAAGCAGTTTTGCAGTCTCATTAATTTTTCATGATGATTTAACATACTCAGGAGTCTCATTAACAAAAGATCGTAAGTCTTCTTGAGGATATGCGTATCCTGCTGCTAGACTGAAAAAGCAAAACAAATAGCAACTACACAGAAGTTTTTCAGCGCATGAGAATTTGACCCAGCCTAAGGAGGAGACTAATTGCTCAGGAGGTGCCAGTCTCTCCCTGTCAGCTAGACAGGGGAGCTACATAACAAGGTGAGAGTGAAACGCAATGAACCCTTCCCTAATCTCTGGAAAAGGGCTCTATCTCCTTAGAAAACACAAGCAAAGAAGCTCTTTTTTCTCAAGAGCTCCACTCCTGTTTTGCTGGTGGTATGTTCAAAGAGAAAACCTCTATTTAAATTCCATTATAAAAACCCATTCTTAAAAAGTCATTTACAGCTCTCAAAGAAAAAGCCATTAATCTAGACGGAAGCTGACCTATAGCACGTGGTTTTAATTCAGAAAGATTTTTTTTTTTTCATTTGGGAAAGCTTGTACAGCTGACATGCAAGGAAAACCTTGCCAGAGTAAGAAAAAAGGGGAAAGAAAATAAAACTAGCTTCTTTTTTTACGAATGAAATTTTGCAGTGCTTAATGTCTAATTGAGCAAAGGTTCCTGGGGGAAAAGGGCTCTGGCTGTAGTCAAGATACAGACTCTTGCCCTTTCTCTCGCTTGTTTTTATTCCCCCTTGAGATTCTTCTGTCAACAGGAGAAGTTGTAGTTTGACTCAGGCATCAGACAGCTCCATTCACTTGGTAGGTGTTTCCCGTCTTTCATATGCAAAGTGCTGCTTTCCCGATCCTCTCCTTAGTATGCAAAGGGTGAGATAACCTTTCTATTAAAAAAAAAGAAGTGCTTATAGAAATGGTCTTGGGGATGAGGGTGGAATTAGGCAGACCAATAAAGAAGCCATTCCTTCAGAACGCTGCATATTTTTGGCCCATTTCTCCTCTCTCAGGGACGCACGCACTCTCCTGCTGTGTGGCTCAGAGGGAAGCAAGACCAGAGGCGTGCCAAAGAAGCGGAGTGGCAGAGGAAAGGGAAGGTGACCATATGCTGTCATTTCCCTGCCCCGCAAACCTTCCTCCGCCTGAGCTCAGCTCCGTGTGCTGGCAGAGTGAAGCCGTCCCGAGGGGGAAGGAGTTGGGGGCAGGCAGCCAATGCGGCATGCTTCCAGCAAACCCTCTTGCTGGGGCTTTGATGCTCAGGCCGGTGGGGAGGCGGGCAGCTAAAGCCATGTCCTGCTGAGACCTTCTGCGGGGCAGTGTCCAAGCTTCATAGCAGGATGCTGGTCTTGGGGTGGGGGAGAGATAGCCCCCTCATAGCGTTCAGCCCTTGGCTCCTGCCACGGACTCTGCAGCGCCTACTGCTGCTGCAGATCCCAGCAGAGGTGGAATGGCAGAAAGCTGTCTCCTTAGAAATCTTGACCTTATCTTGCCTGTTTTCTTGTGGGAAGAAGCTTCTGTCCTTTTGCTGGTTCCCCCACATGAAGTAGGCTGCCTGTGCCCTGGTACTCGTCTCAGAAGAGCACTGCTGCACTCAAAGTGACTCGGGCAGTTTCATAAATTGGATTATTATACTGTCTAGACATCTCAAGGGAAGAGATGGGGAAGCAAATAGCTTGAGAAACACAACTCATTGCCGTGGGTAACAGGAGCAGTTAACTCCGGTCTGTCCCTTGCCCTACACCTCCTCGTCCTCTCTTTTCCCAGCATCTCTTTGGTTGCATCCAGCTGAGCTTGAAAAAGAAAATGGAGGCTGTCAGGCTGCCTCTGTAGGCTTTTCTGTGGCTGAGAGACCATTTCCACCCACTCAGTCCCAAAGATGTCAAATATCTGACACAGCCCAGACTGGGAACAAACGTTAAAAAAAATGTTTCTCTTCCCCTGATGTTAGTCTTCGTTAGTGTCGGCGCAGTAAGCAGAGTCCAGTGTGGTGCTCTGCCCACCTCTTCTCCTGTCTGACAGTAAACAGATATCAGAAACTCCTCCACAACCATTTTTCTAGCATAGTTCAGGGTCCTGCGGGCCCAGAAAAGTAATAACAACATGGTTGCAGGCAAACAAGGACCAGCCTACATCTCTGGTGCAGAGCTCAGCGTATCAAACATTAAGCCCACCAGCACTATGGCTAATTGGGAGTGTAGCAAGTGAAGACTCGAATTCTGTAGAACTGCCAGCAGTGATTATCCAAACCGATCATTACTTGCGAGCTCCAGGTTTCCCTGGAGATTTTGGATAACCAAGGTCACATTGTCATGGGGTTGGAAAGAGACGAGCATCAGGCAACTCATATCCGGAGGGTGATTGACAGAACTGTAATTGTTTAGTCTGAAAAGGAGATAATGAGGAAGAGTCACGAGTGAACGGTTTGAACTAGCCAAAGTTATTCTAAAATATGAAGTCACTGAGCAGGCAGGGGATTGAGTTAAGAGACAACATGCGGGGGAAGAACGGAACTTGGCAGTATTTTGCAGCAAAGATGGTAAACAAGAAGAATGGGCTTTCGTGTGAAATATTAGAATCAAATATATTAACATATGTGGATAAAAACTGGAGGCAATCTGTGATATCCAAGAGTTTGTCATCTGCTTTCCCCACCAGGAGGTTTTGTAGCTGGGGGGTTTTTGGAGGAGGAATCATTCATTGCATGCTTCCTGCACCTCCCTGACCATCTTCAAAGTGTATTTTGTGAAAGCCTTTCTGTTCTGTCCAGTGTTACATATTCACCATCAGATGAGGCAGACATGGCAGTACTGCCATCAGACTAATTTAGTTATGAAAATCCTCTGTCCCAATCTCCTATGCAGATCCAGCAGTTTAAACAAAAAAGAATTTTGGTTTCGCTTTGAAAAAAAAGAACACAAATATTGTACAGGTGTGGGAATACCACAAGCACAAGCTGTCAGTGCAGCAGTGTCTCTGTGAATTATTGTGCATTGTAGGAAACCATCACCTATTTACAGTGTACAAAAATTAGGAGAAACAACAGGATCAAGGTAGAGGGAAAATAGTAACTGAGAGGCATCATAAAGGGAGCGAGAAAATGCCTAGACCTTGCCAAAGCATAACGCTACCACAATCCCAGCTCTCTGATGAAAATCCCCTGCCCCAGGACTACTAGTACAAAACTACAAACCCCAAATAAGATGCACCTGCACGTCAGTCACGGGACACCTGGGAACAGTGAGATGAATTACACTCTAAGCTTGAGAGAGTGGATTGAGGGACTCTCCAGGTCAGCTCTCCCAAACAAACTCTGCCCCTGCAAGCTCGACAGAGGCATAGGGGATGTGGCGGTTAGCACCTCCCAGTCAGGTTGGTTCTATAATTAGTATAGATGGGCAACGACTAATTAAAGATGCCATTTTATATGGTGACTACCACAGACCGTAATCTTTCTTTCGTTTGTCTGCAGTGCACCTGCCCTGTGCTGCAGCAGGACAGCTGAACCTGAATCCCTCCCAGTGCAGGCATGACTCTGATGAGGCTGTAACAAGTCCAGACGAGACCTTAGATTACATCTCATGAACCGCTTTGCTGGCATTTGATTTATAATCTCATGTATTGCATTCATATACCCCAATGACAAATTTGTAGACTTCTATTGTAAACTGCCTTTATATACAGCTGTAACACAAATCACGTGCTTGAAAGTCTGGGTAATCCTGCCACTAATCCATCTGTGACAGGACAGCCAGGACTTCACGCAATGTGGTTGATATTATTTCTTTTGACAAATTCTGTGGGTGAATGGGATATCATTGTCACAATCCGTTCAGGAGCTCCCGCTTTGGCCAACAGCACTCCTTCTTGCTATGCTGAACTAGCTCAAGTCTTACTAGTACTTTGGGTTGTAAAGCAGAGACAACCAAGTGCTGGAACTTTTGGGAGCAACCTGTCAAGCTTATCTCAATGAGGTGTGCACACATCTGACTGCTGGTTTTCTGGCACCTGAGGCACTCTTCCGAGGATGCAAAGAAGCTCACTTACACAGACACTGGTATTTGCAGACTACTTTAATATCATTTTGCCATTTGTTCTCTCCTTCCTTGGCCACTACCAAAAAATATTCAGAAAAGGAATTTGATGACCCAAAATAAAATGCCCCATGTAGTTCCCCCCTCCTGCATGGCCTCAGCTTCAGAAAATCTGCATTTGAACGTCAGTTATTGCTTCTGAAGTCAGTGTCATTGTAATGAGGACCCATGAACATGCCATCCATGTCTTCAACTATGCTGCAGCTGTCTTCTGGCTTAAAAACTAAAATTAGGATTGGATGGTGTCTAATCAGTTGAGATTTCTTCGTTACTAGTCCCTGGACTGGTCCACTGTGCAAGTAAAGCTGAGTGCTATGTCTGTGCCATCAGTCTCCACACTAGCACTGGTGTAACTGCTACGACAAACATTACTCTGTTGTACGGATTTGAATGAAATAAGCCCATTTTTTACAATCGTGAAATACAGTTTCTCAGTGTTGATAAACTCAACTGATGTTGGAAAGTACATAGCACAATCTGCCAAGGCCAATATGTCCTTCTTTCTGGAAAAAATACAATTTTCAAGCCATACTAAGCTAACAGTAGTCTTCAAATCACTTTTGTCATTGATATTATCATGCCATTTAACTTTGGGTGCAATTCCAGAGACTTGTAATTGCTAAAATTCTGTCTTTTTCCATGGCTGTCTGAAAAAGAAATGAGAGGGACTCTGCAAACTTTCAAAAATATTCCCTTCTCAAACATTTTGCCTTCATTTCTTCCCACATCGCATCAGGTGCCTCAGGCTAAAGTTCATCTCACTGTAGTCTTGCTCCAGCACTCATAATTCTTTGATGACTTGAGACACTTCGTGATTCTAGCTGGCCCGAATCCTTCATCATACTTAATCCTTGATGCCAGACATTAGGGCAAGACACATAAGTCAGCTGTAGACACCATGGCACGTGCTGTGAACAAGGACCAGAGACTACTGGTGTTTCCATATTGTGCCTTCTTTTTGAGCTCCAGATTGCAAAGTGCTGCTGAAACTCCAACACCCTGACCAGCTGCATCTCTTGAGACAGCAATTCCTAAGGCATTTTTGGGGTCAGTGTGACCTCAGTCTGTTGCATGTGAAGGGTTTTTTGGTGTCACACAGACTAACCAGTCCCTCAAAGTATTATTCAAACTATCTTCAAGCTAGCAAAATCTCTCAGGTTCCATAAATCAAGAACTGTAGGAATGGAATCATTTTTTAAATTCCTTGGAGAGAAGAAAGCATATCCTGCAGAGACCTCATTACTGGGGAATTGAAGTCTGCAAATGTTTTGTCTCAGTAAATGGAGCAGTCAGGGGAAAGTCAAGCTTCAAGAGATCTTGAGAGATCCTAGTCCATCCCCTTCCTGCATACCAAGACCAATAATATCTGTTGCTGACATCCTTGGGAGATGTATGTCTAAAATGTTCCTGAAGAGCCCAGCGGAGAGTCTGCAGGACATGGGAGCCGTTAAGGCATGTGCCAGGCTGGAAGCTGAAGTCCTTTTACACCGTCACAGCCATCAGGTTCACTGTTCAGTTTTTTTAGTGTCGGGGATGATTCACTCTCCTACACTCCCAACGTAGAGCAAAGCCAGTCCTTCTGCAGAGCGATCAAACAAATTCATCTTCCCACGAAGCACAGATAATTGAGTGTCTTTTTCACATGCAGTCTCCTTTGGTTTCCTTTTCCCAAATCTCCATAGTCACTCTGTGGTTCTGAGTTAGGACCCTGCCGTTATCACCAGCCAGAACGTTCTGCCCCCTCCACAGTGAAATATCTTGGAGAACTGTTTGAGGGGATGTGACCCAATTTTTCAAAATTTTGGAGCAACGTGCACAAAGATGTGACGGATTCTCCATCAGTTGGAATCCCTGAGTGAGTGATGGATGTCTTTATAAAAAGCATAATCCAGCTCAGCCCTGAGACTGGCTCTTGGTACAGCAAATGGTGAGGATTTACATCTTGTGTTATGTGGGAGGCCTGTGAGAGTCTCCAGTTTGCAGGATGTGATTCCCCTGCGTAGCCTTTCTACTGCTCTGCTGTTTTACCATACCTTTATTTTCTCTCACAGAGAAAAACAAAATACAGGACCTTGCCAGACCTGTCTCGCCATGCCAGAGATCGGGAACACCGAGCCCAGCTACAGTGGCACTTCCTGGGAAAGAATCTGCCCGGTCCATCACTGTCCCATTCCTGCATCCCCCAGGCTGGGGGGAGACCGCCTGCCCTCCTCCAGCCACACGCTTGGCCCAGTCTCCACCCAGTCCAATGGCCAGGTGCCGTCAAGCTCCCAGGACTTGCAGCAGCATCACCTCTATTACCCCTGCAACCAGCAGGAGCCCCGAGGCAGCTATGGCCTGCCCCCGCTCCCTGGGCATGGCGAGAGGCCCATGTTGTGTTCCCACCTTTCCAGCAGTGATCCCGCGCCAGCTTCCCACCACGAGGCCTCGGAAACCCCCTGGAAACAGTGGTCCCCCGGGCAGCGACGGCCAGTGCAGCATCACATTGTAACAGTCAGGTAAGAGGCACATGGAGAGCGGCTCAGGGGCTTTCAAAAAGCGTCTCCTGAACTTTGTGGTGGGAAGCGGGAGGGGATGAGAAGGGTCTGAGTGGGGATGCACAAAACATGGTTTTGCTCTTCAGTTTGGGACAGGAGCTGCCCCAAAATGCCCAGAGGGATCCAGTCTGGTCTCTCCATCTCTGTGGAAAGTGTACAGAGAGCTGCCATTCCCACAACAGGGAGAGGCAGGATTTGCTTCTCAGGGTGACTCATTGGATAAAGCCAAGGTCACTCAGTTGCTCCTAGATCATGCAGCTCTGATTATGCCCATCTTCTGTGATCTTTGTATTTTTCTCCTTTTGCACTGCAAGGCATCCAGCTGGCTAATCCTTTATCTTGGCAGAGTTTCTCAGTGATAAGAGCAGAGTTAATTTCTTTTTCTGCCCCCACCGAAGCTGCTGCCTGTGCTGGAAGGGAGAGGCAGCAGAGGGTAAGCACTGGCTACAGCTGAGCAGTGAGAAATACAAAAGTGGTGAAGATTACTTGGTTTTCCAGGTTGGGCAGCAACAAGGGTGTAAATTCTGTATTGTCCATGACAGAATCAGGCAAGCTCCATTTGCCTGCAGAGCGCCCCAGTGACTTGCTTGGGTGGTGGTTGTTTCTTGGGCAGCGCTGTGATGATGTATGCAGGATGGGCTTCCCCACTGCCTAAGCTACAACCTCTGCCCCTTCCAGCCAGCATCTTCCGTGGCACCCAGGGCCATCTGCCCCACGCAGATATCGGAGTGCAGCAGGACCTTCTCCCAGTTTAAGCCAAGAGCGTAGGAGGAGGGTGAAGGGAGGAAGGAGCACTCACCGAGCTAGGCTTGGCATGGCTCTGGAGAGAGGAGGAAGCCACAGCTGGGAGCAGTTCACTGGAAGCTGCATTGCAACCCAAGGCCATGCCGGGCTGGGGCATATTTCAAGGGGACATTTCAGTGGAAACAGAGAGCAGAATGAAAGGTCCTTCAGATATGGTGACCCACTGAGGTGCAGCTTTTCTGTTAAGATGTCAGTGGAAAGCTTGCCCTCAGGGATTCATTAACAAACGTAACCTTGGATCCCCTGGGGATGGCTTCTTTATTTCATTCCTCAGAGCCCTACAAGTAGGAATGACAAATGCTCCTCTGTGAAGGAAACCCTGGTAAAATGTTTCGAGCAGCTCCACTGGCCTTCTGCTCCTCTAGACTGGACAAACGCTGTCTTGGGAAGGGCCCAGGAAACAAATGAGAGCCACCCTTTTGGAAAATCCTTGCTGAGCGGAACAGAAAATAAAAACTATCCGTAGGCATTGCTAGCCCAACTGATGAAATTTAAAAAGAGGTATGCTCTTGTCAAGAAACAATTTAAAAATTCATTAGGAAAGCACTTGGATTTTCATGGATAGAGTTGCAGTGCTATTTCTATGGGATTACACTGCTAATGCCCATTACTTTCTACAGGCTTTTCTTAGACGGGCAAAAATGAGGAGTGACTACATGACTTCCCATCCTGTTTGGTTAAAATGCCAACGGAGAGGAAAAGACTCCATTGTTCATTAAACTAATTCATGTAGTGCCAGCACTTTTGCAGCAATGGCTCAGCTTGGTGCTTTCCAGCCCCTGAAAGGGTTACCTCGCTCATTAACAGCCCAGCACTGTGCTTCGTAGGAAAATAATAAATGAATGCATCTTTTTTTTTTCTTCTGTCTGCAGACATGACAAAGCTTTCAGGATGCCAAAAAGGTATGTTTAGTATCAAAAGCTTCCTGTCCTTCTACCCCATTATCATTGCTCTCCTACCCTGCTATTAGGAAATGCAGAATATTATCGCTGGCGACATCCCTGGCAGGCCCAGCTTCAGAGGCAAGGTCAGCACGCCCCGCTCAGGGCTTCCCATCCGCTGGGAAAAATCTCAGTGTGCTTACGAGATCAATTTAACCTGCATTAATGAATAGCAACACTATCCTGACAGCTGTTCTTGGGGCAGGTGCCTGGCTCTAATCCATACAATAGCTTTATATATATATAAAATAATCCTGTATGTATGTGTGTGTACATATATATATATAGGATTCATGCAGCTTGGCCCACCAGATGAGCAATCAGGAGGATAGCCCATCCGTGAAGTAAGTTCACCTTTTCAAAAGACAGAGAATTTTTAATACATTTCTCAAAATTAAAATAATTTGATTGCTTTCAACTTCCATTTAAAAGCTGATTTTTGTAAACTATTTTTTCTGGAAGGTTTGGGTAAGGATCTTCCGTCATCAGATACTGCAGCCAAATCTTTTTTTTTTTTTCCCCCCAGTAATTGGACATGGAATCACCCAAAACAGCCTCCAGAAATTAGGTACTCTAATGCGTAAAGGGCAATTTTTGTTCATTTTCGTAGCAAAGACTTCACCTATGAAAACAAACTCGATAAGGCAGTCTCAAATTGAAAAAAATACCAGGCCTGACCAAAAGTCATGTGAAAAGCTCTTTGAAGGGCTTGTAATGATTTCTAATTATGAGAAATAGCTGCATTATTTGACTCAGTGAAGTTGGAAGCAAGAAGAGCAAAAGAGCAGGCAAGCAGGAACATTACACCTCGAGGCTAATACGCACTGGCACGGCCGCTCTAAAGTTCATAAATATTTCACTTCCCCATGAAGCTCAAATATTTGTCAACTATTTTTTGAACAAAGAATTTCTTCTATTTCAGAAATACATCAGAATACAGAAGAAATACCTAGAACCTGCCAAACCAGAGCAGGAACCCATTGAGATATCTTATATCTCAACAGATATTTTTGAGGAAGACAAAAATCTTGTGGCAGTAAAACCTGCACTGATAAAAAATTGTGGGATAGTAACTTTGATAGATCATCCCATAAGAGACACAGTTTGTCCCAAAAGAAAAAAAGAACTCGGATGGAAAATTTTAGACCAGCTCTTAAGAACAAAAGTAACTGGCAAGAGTTTTGGCCAGAGTAAACTGCTTTTGTGGAAACGTTTTGTTTGTATAGAACTGTCATTAAAAATGTGCGTGCCACCATAGCACACTGCTACATATCCCAGGCGTGGCCCTGCCCCGCGGGCTTGTGTGTGTTCTCCAAACCCTGAAGGAAAACTGGTCTGCTGCATTTGCAGATGCTCTTGCTGTAGGTTCAGCGTTTGGTTTTGAGGCTGATATCAGGGTGAGATTCACTCATCCTGCGGATGCAGAAGCCACTTGTCCACTCCGTGAATGCTGCTGGCAATCCTAACATCGGTTACATGTCAGATCGGTGGTTTCCATCCTTTTTTGCTGTACAGACGCCCATACGTTTCCCAACAGCAAGGCAGGCCCCTATATAGTGAGTGAATTTAGACCAATGACAATGGACTTGCTTGAGTTAGTTATCTTTAGGGGACCCTTCAGAATAGCCCAAAGACTTCTCAGGGTCCACAG
This sequence comes from Aptenodytes forsteri, assembly GCF_000699145.1. Classification (NCBI taxonomy): domain Eukaryota; kingdom Metazoa; phylum Chordata; class Aves; order Sphenisciformes; family Spheniscidae; genus Aptenodytes; species Aptenodytes forsteri. The sequence goes on along the minus strand of NW_008795855.1, from coordinate 356,366 downwards.
GTTGAAAATCTGCAGGCCAAACTGTTAGGCAGCTACTAGCTTAGATTGCACAATGCGGGGGGGGGGGGGGGAGGGGAGAGCGGCTTTT
>NW_008795855.1:347198-356109 GCF_000699145.1 Aptenodytes forsteri | reverse complement strand
AGTAAGGAACTGTGGGGGGGGGGGAGGGGGAGAGGAAGAAGCTCTTTTTAAATGCAATCTTTTAAGTTAAATATCTAAAGCTTAATTTTGCCCTAGGACGCAAGAGTCTGGTTTTTATTATTTCTGATTGAAAAAGCAGGAGAATGTAGAGAGGCAAAATGTAATTACCCGAGTTAATTAGAATTGCTGCAAACATCCAGTTGGAGGTATATGTTCATTAATATCTGTACTAGAGCCTCTAAGCTTTTCAACAAATAAATGCTCAAACCAGAAAGCTCTAATTCTTTTACTTCCTTTTACTAACACTACATTGGTTCAACAGCAGGTTTTGTGCTAATAGCAGAAGTGCCTTAACAGCTGCATTTTTTCTTCTCCTGTTGATTCCAGTTATTCTCAAATGATCGCAGAGTGGCCCATAGCCGTCCTGGTGCTGTGTTCAGTGACAGCTGTGGTTTGCACTTTAGCTGGCCTGCTTGTTGGAAATTTGCCTGACTTTTCAGAACCCTTAATGGTAAGTCCCTACAGACGATACGTCACACGAACAGAGGGAAAATCCACGGGCCAAACAGTGATATTTTCTTTCTGCCGTATAAAATGAGCCTTTACTTCCTTCCTTCTCTGCAGATAGAGGCAGCGAGGCAGGACAGTAAATCGAGGAGGGCGTTAAAGCCACTAGAAAAAATGACCATGTTTATTGGTGATCTGCTGTCCTTAACCCACATCTTCACAGGCGTGCAACCAAAGCAAGATTCCTTCAGAATGGACATAATGTGTCAGAGTAATGCACAGTATTTGCTGTTTCTTTGACACCACAGAAAGAGCACAGCCTATGCCAGTGGCAGCCACCAGCCCATCTCTCAGCAATGCTGTGGACTTGCACTAGTGCCCTCAGCCTGGTGTGAAGACACTGCCAGCACAAACCAGGATTGCTCTTTTTGCTCCCCTTCCACTGCTGGAAGGCTGGGGTTGCCCAAAAAGACTAGCTAGGCTGGGTGGGAATTGGATGGAGGATCTGGCTTTGGCTCCTACAGCCTGTGTATGAGGCTCTTGAAATGGAGAGACTGCCCCGTTCTGAGCACTGCTGCACAGGGTCCTGTTTTCCATGCAGGATCCCACATTTTCTAAAGTCACCCCTGTCTCTCGTAATAGAAGAATCCTGAGAAAATAAGACTAGACTAGAGTTTGCCCAGGAAGAGGAAAATTATTCCCATTTCTGTAAGTGACTATTTTACTTGAAGAGGAGGAGAAGAGTCTTATCAGATCAGGAAGAGAGAATTGTAGCCATCCTTGCCCAAAAAGGAAAGGAAAGGTGAAATATTTTTTTCTGTCAGCTCTGGGATGCAGTATTTCCAGGGGAAATTCGATTTGTGTATCTCTTCAAGATGCAGTAATAAACTCATATAGTTTCTGTGTCTAGGAGGAGGATTAAGGAAAGCTAAGCTAAACTAAAATGCAAGCTGATGACACACAAAACCCTTTTACTTGGCTGCAGGGTTTCGAGCCACGAGATACTGACATTGGCAGAAAGCTCGTTGTGTGGAGGAATGTAGAGAGCCACACAGGCTACAAGAAGACCTTTTCCCTTTCTCCCTATGCCGAGAAGAAAAGGTATTTGAGTTTGGTTTGGGGGGGTTGAGGAAGATGTTGGCTGTAAAGTTACAGATTCAATGTTCCAAGATATCTGTGTGAATTACAACATACACGCTACGCTTAAAAGCGACCAAGGCACTGGAGAGTTTAGTCTGTTTGCCTGCAGTGGACTTGGGCTCCCTACTCAGGAAACCAGGAATTAGGCTCTAAACTCTTCATGCGTTTCCTTCACTGTTTACCTTTAAGAGACTGCAGAGGCAACTCAGCACGTCTGCGCAAGGGGACGCAGTTTCTCAGTCTCATGCAGTTCCCTATAAAGGGGCACAGTCAACCCAATACGGAAAAGCTCCCATCCAAGCAATGCTCTTTCAAGACTATGATGACTCTTTATTGCTGCAGCAGTGTTATGTGTGGCACCAGAGCCTTGCCAGTGAACGTAACTCACAGCCAGATGATCCCTAGTTACAGAAATAATCTGATCTCTTGCTAGCTATGATGAAATTGGCATTAGCAGAGGACAGAAGGCTGCTCAGGGAGAACAAGAAGCGAGGACACGGAGAATGGTGGAACAAATCTACGGAGCGGATGGTTTCTTTTGTGGTCCCCCAGGTGAGTGAAAACTTGATGGGGTAGTAAGTATTACACACCCAGAACTCAATGGCATGCAGAATCATCAAAGTGATTTAGGACACAGGGAAATGTTCTAAAAGTGCTCTAAGAAAGCAGTGTGTACCACACCACCCTGTGAAACCTAAGCCACCTTTTGGATAGTGATCTTCCAGCACTTCATAACTGAGTGGTTAGAAAAAGCTTGTTCTGAAATTCTGAAGAAGAGTTGTTTCTCCTTAACTTTTTGCCATACTTCTTCTTCCCTTTTAGAAATATGCCTTAAAAGCACCAGTAAAAGGACTAATGTTTTCACCATGTACCCATGTCAAAAGTGAATACTCTGAAAAAATGGCGCATGCCCCACTCCCTCTCTGTTCCCTCTCCCTCTCTGTTCCTTCTTTTCTTCTTGAAAAATGTAAGTGGCAGTAAAAACTGGAGAGAAAAAAGAGGAAAACTCCAAGACACCCAAAATTTCTCCCAAAATGGACACCAGTAAGTAGACGAAAGAGGAAAGGCATGCAGATATTTTTACTCCCCTCCCTGCCTCTACTCCACCTCTGAAACCAGTCAAACACCAAACCCTCAGGTCCCTGGGAGTTTCTGGCTGAACTCGAGCCCCTCCCTTTGTAACAGGGGTGCAGAACCAGATGCCAACACTCACTGAAAGCATGCTGACAGCACGGAGAGCGTATTTTGGAAATGCCCCAACACTGCTCTCCTGCTGCTGACAGATGGGCAAGGAGGAGAGGTCAGATCACACAAGGCAGAGGCTACCACTCACTACAAGCTACTGTCTTTGTGACCTGCTTCCCTTCAGGGAGTCCTCCATAGCGGTCGTATACACAGCGAGATATATATATATATTTTTTTTTTTCTATGTACAGAGAGTCTACTCCGAACAGCCCTCATTACCTAATCCTTTTTTCAATTTTTTTTTCTTCTTCTTTATTTCAGAAAAGAGCTATTCCCAGCTGGTATTTATGTCGACAACTGCTGGGAGCTTATGGAACTTGCAAGCTATTCAGTCCATGTGTCAAATTGAACAAGACAAGGTTAGTAATGTCAGGAAGAACATATATACATGCTGTCTCTTTTCTGACTGCCGTAGTCTTTAATCTCTAGCTGAAAGGAAGCCAGACAAAAATAACGTAAGCTACAGAACAGGTTTCAGCCTAGAGGACCCCAAAGCCTTTTACCTACTTAGCAACACACGGATGATTCCACCTGTCACTAAAGTCCAGCTGCCAAGTAGCAGCTGCCATTAAACAAGAATAAACGGACACTGAACAAGAGCTTGGTCCAGAAGCCAAAGGTGTCCATCAGAAGCTGCCGAGAATTTTGGGCAGCAGAACCTAATTACCGAAATGGAGCTATCATCTCGGAGACTGTGACAGCAAGTCACAATTGCAAGTGGGAAGTTTAATTGGATTAGCTGTGTTTGCCATAGGATCGAAATTTTCAAATCAGAGGTTATAAAATATAAATAATGGGCAGGGTTTAATTTTTGCAAAAGACTAGCATGTTTCAATAGCTTTAGTGTTTGCAATTTGTCATTGGGAGGATGGCGAGCCATGGCTGGTACACCTGGAGGGTAGGATTACTGCAGGGAGCAAGGAACTCTACGGGGCTGCAAGATGAAGTGTGCAGAGAGGGTCTGACACGATGCTCCCTCGTCTGTTTTTCAGATACGCTCACATGTTCATTTTAGAGACCTCTGTCAACGTACTGAAGCCAACGAATGCTGCCCGAGCTGGTCTCTGGGGAACTACATTGCTGTCCTGTACAACAGGTCTTCGTGTTTGGAGATAACCCAAGGAGACATCTCCCATACTCTGGCCCTCCTTCGTGCCTGTGCTCCAGACTACCACAAAGGTATCCTCACTCCATCTTGCATAGGTCCTGAGACTGTGAGACAGAAACACTCTCAGTGTGCCAAAGTCCCAGAAAAATGTACCCGCTTCAATGCCATTTACCAGCTTCTTCACTTCTTGGTCGACAGAGACTTTCTTAGTCCCCAGACGATGGAGTACCAAGTGCCATCTCTCAAATACAGCCTGCTGTTTTTGCCTACGAGGAAAGGTGCTTCTATGATGGGGATCTACTTAGACAATCTTGAATCCTGGGATCTGTTTGATAACTATACATCTATCACTGGAATGGACCTGGGCCTTAAACAGAAACTATTCCAGCACTATCTTTTACTGGATACTAAGTATCCAGTCCTGGCAATATTAGCTATTTTTCTAAGCATTTCTTTTTATTTACGCTCAGTCTTTATTACCTTGATGGTCCTGCTCGCTGTTGTCAGTTCTTTAATGATCTCCTACTTCTTGTACAAGGTGGCCTTCAGATTCACCTATTTCCCTTTTGTAAACCTGACAGCAGTCATCATTCTCAGCAGCATTTGTGCCAACCACACCTTCGTCTTCTTCGACCTCTGGCACCTCAGCAAGAACCAGAACCCTTCCGCTGGGCTTTCTCAGTGGGTGAGTCAAACCATGCACCATTTTGCGTATCTCATGCTGGCATCTTGCTTCACAACGGGTGCTGCCTTCTATGCCAGCTACATTAGCAATATAATAGCCATCCGCTGCTTTGCTATTTACATGGGCACCTCCATGCTGGTGAATCTGGTATTCATGATGACTTGGCTTCCTTCTTCGGCCGTGCTGTATGAGCGCTACATAGCAACGACCTGCATTTACAAGCCAGAAGACTACTGGAACAACATTGGCCATAAGAGAGTCGCTCTCTCCCTCCATTACATTCTCAGGGGTCTCCAGAACACGCTGTCTGAAACCTCCAAGCTGCTGTTTGAAAAGCTTCTGCCTTGTGGGGTCATCAAGTTTCGGTACATCTGGATCTGCTGGTTTGCTGCCTTAGCGGTAGGAGGTGCCTACATTTCCTGTTCCAACCCAAAACTCAAACTCCCGACTCTCGAGACGTCGTCTGTCCAGGTGTTTAGACTGAGCCACCCCTTTGAGAGGTACGATTCTGAGTACTGCCACCAGTTCATGTTTGAGAGGCTGGAGCATGGAGAAGGGCAGCGTATGCCTGTCACGATAGTCTGGGGCATTCTGCCCGTGGATAATGGGGACCATTTCAATCCAAAAAGCAATGGCACCCTAGTGACAGATGTCACCTTCACAATCCAAAACCCTGATGCCCAGAAGTGGCTCCTCGAATTCTGCCAAAAAGTGAAGAACAAAACTTTCTATTACCCTGACGCAGAGCAGAAATCTACTGTGTGCTTCATGGAGGAGTTCCTCAGGTGGATGGACAGTCGCCAGTGCTCCCAGCGAGACCACAGCTTCAACCTTTGCTGTAACCAGTTCTCCTTCCCTTACAGAAGCGAAGTCTTCCTACACTGCATCAAAATGATGCTCCTGGAACAAGGCAGGGAAGAGGCAGAAACGTACGATCTGGGCCTCAGGTTTGACGGGGAGGGAAATCTCGCTGCCTTAGTGCTGCAGTTTCAAACTATTTACCACTATAGCTTCAACTACAGCAAAGCCAAACAATTCTACGAGGAAATCAACCTCTGGGTAACAGAGGAAATGAAAACTGCCCCCGTGGGGCTTCAGAATGGATGGTTTACCAGTAAACTAGAGCTATACAACCTCCAGCACAGTCTCAGCACAGAAACGATGGTGGTCATGGGGCTCTCCATAGCCATTTCCTTCGTGGTGCTGCTGCTCACTACCTGGAATGTTCTCCTTAGCGTTTTCTCTGTTACTGCCATCGCAGGCACTGTCCTGGTAACTGTTGGCCTTTTGGTCCTCTTGGAGTGGCAGCTCAACGCAGTGGAGTCTCTCTTCATTTCAGCTGCAGTAGGTCTCTCCGTTGACTTTACCGTCAACTACTGCATCTCCTATCATCTGTGCCCCCACTCCGACCGCCTGAGCCGAGTGGCCTTTTCGCTGAAGCAGATGAGCTGTGCCACGGCCATGGCAGCTTCTGCTCTCTTCTCTGCAGGGGTCATTATGTTGCCTGCGACGGTCCTGGCGTATAGGAAGTTGGGGATATTCATCATGATGATCAAGTGTATCAGCTGTGGGTTTGCCAGCTTCTTCTTCCAGTCACTGTGCTGCTTCTTTGGCCCAGAGAAGAACTGTGGGCAGATCCTTTGGCCTTGTGCCCACACCATGAAAGACTATTCTGATGACTCCGGGCTGAACGGAAGCTTTGCCTGTGGGGGGAGCGAGAAGCAAAACCGACTGCGGAAGGTCCAGGAGTCCAACACTGCAAACGAGCAATACGAGCTCCAGCCCTTGTCCAGAAAACTCAGCGACAGTTTTGACAACAGCACTTCCACAAGCAAGCTGTCCAACCGGCCGTCAGTGCTCTCTGAAGACACACAAGTTGAAGACAACAGGTGCCCCAGAATAGGAATGCACCCTTCCCTTGAAAGAGAGAGACAGAATCTGCAGGAGACCCTTGGAGACCAGCAGGTTGGCCTGTGCCAGTGTCCTGCCTTGCAAACTTCCTCTCCGTACAAGCACAGCAGCTCAGGAGCAGAAATTCACAGGGAGAGACTCTGCCGAGATTGTCGATGTCGAAAGTATGGTTGGAAAGCTTGGGGTGGGTCTGGGCTGGACCCTATCCAGCCGGCTGGCATGACAGAAGAAGGGCAGCTCAATAAATCACAGTGCTCTAGTGACACTGCCCAGCAGCAGTCCGATTATACCTCAGACAACAGCCATCTCCCTGCTGCTGACATCTACAAAATTCACAGATGCCTTTGTTCTCTTGGCAGCTCTTTTGACATGCTCAACATCTCCAGTGAGACGTCAATTAGTGATTTTGAGCAAGGCCTAAAGCTTGCTGAATCAGCCAGTTCTTGTCCTGATGTCTTAGAGCTGTCTGATTCGTACAGTCAAACAGAGAGAGGTTACTTGAACGGGAAGAGAGATACCCTGCGGCTGGACCTGAGGGAGACGGTCTTTGATATCTCTCCAGCAGCATCGCAGCAGAACAGCTCTTCATGGAAAAATCGATTTGGATTAGGGAGCGAAGGTCCGGTTGTGCTACCAAACAGCCAACCAGACATGCCTGATGTTTGGATCAAACGATCTAGCGCACAAAGTTCTGGTTACAACAGTTGAAACCTTGCAGAAAACAAAACTGTACTGCCAGGGAAAGGGGAAGTCGAAATCTCCTTGGAACTGTAAATATCAGTTTTTTCCTGCCACCTCTCCTAGAGCTGAGACGATTTCTTAGTATTTCAGCTGTGCAAATACCTGTGTTTTCACAGAACCAGCAAATCTGATACTAGTGAGAGGATGTGAGATCAATCTTGATGGAGTACAAGCCCTTTGACCTTCCAGTGTCTGGTGCCATATCCACAGCTGTACTGCAAAACTTATCGAGTAAACCTGTTTTGTCATTTCCTACGAGGTGATTAGATTTTGTTTTCTTGTCAAGGTCACATAGGAGAGAAATAATGAGGTGAATCTCCCCAGATATTTAACAACAGAGAAAGAGAGCTCATGTAACAGAAAAAAAAAAAAAAAATCCAAACCCCAAACCCACAACTATTGAAAATCTAGCTATCAAGTGAAGAGTGTATTGTTAATAAAAAAGGAAAGTCTTTCATTTTCTACTGAGTCAGAAATTGCTTTATGTGAAGTCCAGGTTCACAGATCTCATCAAAATAGTTCAGATATTATAAAAAAATCTCGAGACTTTTGAGTTGATATAGTCTCTTACAGATCATGGAGGAGGCTGCAGAATCCGGCCCAAATCTATTTTCAGTAACAATTTCAGTTTATCAGAAGAAATTCTAGTACTGCCAAAGATTTTCAGTGTGAGATTTCCCCTTTGAGAGAAGCGTCCCCGTCCCCGCAGTTACTCGGGTGCTTTGTGTGTTGTCTTCATAGCTTGTTTCCACTCAAGGCATTCCCTACAAACAGGTAACTTTTTAAAATTTGCGTATCATCTGGTGAATCTTGAATTTTACCTTTTTTTTTCTCTACCAGAAACAAACAGGAAAACAAACACTTCCTTGCCTTTATCTGTTGAAAAAGAGATAACATTCCCTATACAAGTTGACGTAAAATAAATGCTTATAACAAACTTTCCTAGATCTGAGTGATGCTTCATTTTCACCAAGAACGCTGTGGTTCATTTTCTTCATCTTGTGAGTGCCTAATGTATTTTCCAATATAACCAGCAAAAGTAAAGTATACATCTCAAAAAATTCGCCCGTTCTGACACCCACAAGTAGTTTTCCCTGCTCTGGTGGAGACAGGCCACAACTGCCTGATGTTGATTAGGAATATGCTCTTTTAAAGCTGATGACGATGCTTGAAATAGACACTGAATTTCACCTTTGCATTTTCATAGTGCAGTTCTCCTACTGGGTGGTCAGGTGGGTATTTTGGCAACCAGAGCTGCCCTCGGGCTGTGAGCAAACGCTGACTGAAACCCTCTCCACACAGGAGCCTTTTTCCATTACTATTTGGAGGCACTTCTCACCCATTCTGAAAACCGTGTTGGAAAACACTGTGAACAAACATCTAAGAAAGTCGGGAAACATTTTAATACAGATGCCTCCTTTCCTCTTACAGCGTGGGAGGGCAATTTTAACCGCCTCAAACACAAGCGGCAGCACCGGCGCCCTGAGGGCACAGCAGGGAGGACTCCACGGCTCAGAGTCCCCCCCCCCGAAGGCCACGGAGGCCTTGAGGGCTCCGGGCGTCGAGTGCCCAAA
>NW_008795855.1:345065-346772 GCF_000699145.1 Aptenodytes forsteri | reverse complement strand
GGGCCGGGCGGGGAGCAGTGTCTGTCGGGGAGCTCCAACACGGCCTTGGTCTGTGGTGGCCGTTGCGAAGTCTAATTACAGACTTTATTCAACTGTTTTGTCTCTGCTTAAGACTTCGGTTAACGCTTTTTTTGCTAAACGTGCGCCTCTGAGCCGGGCGGGCTGTTGCTCGCTGCATCACAGCTCAGCAGCCTGAGGTGTGCTCCAGTGCTGGGCCTACTGACCGCAGCGGCCCGCTGAGGTTAAAGATGCTTTCCTTCAGAGGCTCCTACTTCTATAAGCCTTTTGATACTACTTACAGCATTTTAGAAATGCGAGGCACCCAGACGTAACACTAACAGCACGGGAGCTAGTCTGTATCAGTGGAAACTCCCGTGTTACTCTGATATAAATGTGCTTATGGGTATGTCATTTGAAAAATACATAACTTGGGGGTGTGTGGGGGAAAGCTTGCTCAACCCACTATGTGAACAAAGCTTTATGTACTCAGACAGCTGTGGTTTAAAGCCAAAAAACTTTACATAGGAAGCTAGTTCTCTACAGTGTTATTTTAGAACTGTATCTACTCACAGTGAATTGAAACATGAAGTTCTCTTAACTGAGAGTTTCAAGTGGGCTGTGTTTGTTTTGCTGCCAGTACTGAACAACTTTGCTTGGAACCCTGTGGCATGCTGTCCACTTGATGTTGAGACCTCCTTTATTATCATGCCTGTATTATCACTTTCAGACTTTCTCTCGTTAGTGCTAGCCCGGTAATATGTTTTAACACTGCCTACCATCTGAGCTATCTGTGGCTTATTCTGGACCCTTGATCCTGGGTACAGTTTGAAGACTGCCCTTAGTTGTCGCTACCTTAAAGTCTCCATTCTAGCAAGATATAATTGTGATTTACTTCAACTTGAAGGCTTAAGAGTTCTAGTAGTTCTGCATGTTATGGTGATCTTTTGTAGACTGTAGTGTTTTCATTGTTGTCTTTTTCTTGCAGAAATGCAAATGGCTTTTCCTTCAAAGAAACAATGTGTCAGCAAAACAACGGATCTAGAGTTCAACAAAGATCCCAATTTTAACTTTAGCTCAAACATTCTAGCAGATGGTGTCTTCAAAGCTACAAACCAAGGGTAAATGAAAGTAAAGTATTGATGGATTTATTACTTGGCAAATGTCCTAAAGATGGCTTAGCATTTTGCAGGCTTTGTCAAACTAACAGACTTGGTAATCTGCAAGAATGCAGTGGTCTTCTGGTAATTGTATTTTACCCATCTTTTAAGGTTGCCTAAATCTGCCAGGAAAGTGGAGCCACTTTCAAAGAAGACAGCTACAAGAGGGTATGTTTCCTCAAATTTCTATCAGTTGCCCTCAGGCAGTAATGTTCCCTCTTGGAGGGTTATGATGAGCTCTCACCCATTTACAGCTTTCTTGCCAAGTTTGATTAAAGCCGATTAAAGCTCTTGATCAGAAACGAGCAAATGCTTCAAAAAAGGGCATGTTTGTGGAAGTAAAAGAGAAGGTGTGTAATACTGATATTTTTGCCCCTAAATCTTTGATGTTTGACTCTACAGAACTCTCAACAGATACAAACTAGAAGCAGAGCTGAAGACCAAGAATCAGCTGTTAGAAACGGCCAAACAACAGCTACACTCCAGACTAACAGGAGCACAGGTAAGGAAGCCGGGGGGGGGGGGGGAAAAAAAAAATCATTGGGAAATT
>NW_008795855.1:334017-339211 GCF_000699145.1 Aptenodytes forsteri | reverse complement strand
TTTTTTTGCTAAACGTGCGCCTCTGAGCCGGGCGGGCTGTTGCTCGCTGCATCACAGCTCAGCCCCCTGAGGTGTGCTCCAGTGCTGGGCCTACTGACCGCAGCGGCCCGCTGAGGTTAAAGATGCTTTCCTTCAGAGGCTCCTACTTCTATAAGCCTTTTGATACTACTTACAGCATTTTAGAAATGCGAGGCACCCAGACGTAACACTAACAGCACGGGAGCTAGTCTGTATCAGTGGAAACTCCCGTGTTACTCTGATATAAATGTGCTTATGGGTATGTCATTTGAAAAATACATAACTTGGGGGGTGTGGGGGAAAGCTTGCTCAACCCACTATGTGAACAAAGCTTTATGTACTCAGACAGCTGTGGTTTAAAGCCAAACAAACTTTAAATAGGAAGCTAGTTCTCTACAGTGTTATTTTAGAAGTGTATCTACTCACAGTGAATTGAAACATGAAGTTCTCTTAACTGAGAGTTTCAAGTGGGCTGTGTTTGTTTTGCTGCCAGTACTGAACAACTTTGCTTGGAACCCTGTGGCATGCTGTCCACTTGATGTTGAGACCTCCTTTATTATCATGCCTGTATTATCACTTTCAGACTTTCTCTCGTTAGTGCTAGCCCGGTAATATGTTTTAACACTGCCTACCATCTGAGCTATCTGTGGCTTATTCTGGACCCTTGATCCTGGGTACAGTTTGAAGACTGCCCTTAGTTGTCGCTACCTTAAAGTCTCCATTCTAGCAAGATATAATTGTGATTTACTTCAACTTGAAGGCTTAAGAGTTCTAGTAGTTCTGCATGTTATGGTGATCTTTTGTAGACTGTAGTGTTTTCATTGTTGTCTTTTTCTTGCAGAAATGCAAATGGCTTTTCCTTCAAAGAAACAATGTGTCAGCAAAACAACGGATCTAGAGTTCAACAAAGATCCCAATTTTAACTTTAGCTCAAACATTCTAGCAGATGGTGTCTTCAAAGCTACAAACCAAGGGTAAATGAAAGTAAAGTATTGATGGATTTATTACTTGGCAAATGTCCTAAAGATGGCTTAGCATTTTGCAGGCTTTGTCAAACTAACAGACTTGGTAATCTGCAAGAATGCAGTGGTCTTCTGGTAATTGTATTTTACCCGTCTTTTAAGGTTGCCTAAATCTGCCAGGAAAGTGGAGCCACTTTCAAAGAAGACAGCTACAAAAGGGTATGTTTCCTCAAATTTCTATCAGTTGCCCTCGGGCAGTAATGTTCCCTCTTGGAGGGTTATGATGAGCTCTCACCCATTTACAGCTTTCTTGCCAAGTTTGATTAAAGCCGATTAAAGCTCTTGATCAGAAACGAGCAAATGCTTCAAAAAAGGGCATGTTTGCGGAAGTAAAAGAGAAGGTGTGTAATACTGATATTTTTGCCCCTAAATCTTTGATGTTTGACTCTACAGAACTCTCAACAGATACAAACTAGAAGCAGAGCTGAAGACCAAGAATCAGCTGTTAGAAACGGCCAAACAACAGCTACCAGACTAACAAACAGGAGCACAGGCAAGTTTGGGGGGGGGGGGGGGGGGGGGGAATAAATAAATCATTGAGTAATTCCTATATTCTGATCCCTACACGGTCAGATCAAAGGATTGTCTTGCTCATTTTCCTGTCTCCATCAGAAGTCAGTAGAGTTTGGGAGGGCTGGGTTTTCTCCTCTGACACCTGTGATATCTCCTAGAACCTGGAAATCAGCAGACCTGCAGATGTATTTGGATGGATAATGCATCCAGATCACTGTTAAATAGTCATCAGAGCTCTAATTCTATTTTAAACTCATTGTGGGAGAATATTTCAAGTATCACAACTATACACTCGCATGAAATTTTATTAAACCAGCCTTGATATTGCCAGATGCTTCCTAGCTACATCAAGAGAAACTGTAAATAATCACTTGCCACTGATGGTTTGAGGTCTATTAATTCTTTTTCTTCCATAGCTCCTAACATATGGTAGATAAGCTATTCAATTTCCTTGTTCCTTTTGCCCAAGCTCTCCTAGCTTTGTTAACCCATCACATAGTGTGGTGTGATAGTGCATACAGTATTGAAGATGTGGGTTCAGGATTGTGTATGGTCTCATTTTAGTAACAAAGAACATTCTGCTTGGATTTTGGTCACTGCTGTTCACTAAGTTTGAGGGATGGTGACCTCATGCTCTTCTGAGTATTTAACGCAGAGCTCAGTTTATATTAGCTTATGTTCCTTCATGCGCTATTGTGTCATATTGCTGCCTGATCTCTTAGTGTCTTCGTATTCTTCTGCAAGTTTTTTCACGTCTGCTCAGCACTGGTGAGGCCAAACCTGGAGTATTGTGTCTGGTTATGGGCTGGTGGTACAAGAGAGATGTGGACATACTGGAGAGAGTCCAGCAAAGGGCCACTAAGATGATTGAGGGACTGGAGGAAAGGCTGAGAGAACTGGGACTGTTCAGTGGATTCACTGCATTCGGTTTCAAATGGATTTGACTTTCTTGAATCAAGTTTAGATTCAGAATCGTCACCTCATTATTCACCACCTCTTACAGATCGCTCGGACAATTTCTGTCACGTGCAAGAGGCCCTGCTGGTAGCCTTCAGTTGTAAAAGCTCACTTTATTTCCTAGTTCTCAATCAATTACTAATCTGTGAGATGATAATTCCTCTTATCTCACAGCTTGGTTTCTTTAAGAGCCTTTGAGACCTCCTACGAAATGTTCAAAAAGCTTCTGACGCTATCAGCTGGATCACCCTAATCCACATGCTTATTGATTCTCTTGGAGAATTGCATTCAACTTGTGCGGTTCATCAGCTTATCCGATTGCCTGGTAATATCTGAACTGTGTAGGGAATACTGCTGTGGCTTAAAGATTCTAAGATGCCCTTTTCTTCCCAATGTTTATATGCTCTTCTATGCATCAAACTCTTGAATTATTTTTATATATCAGAGGGAGCACAAGAAAAGCTATGCTAGGATTACTTAAAAGGAATTTATCTCTGGGATGAAATTTTTCTAGCAATTGCTATGACATGTGGGTGTGATAAGTGTATTAATCTTGTCAAGAAGCAGGAGTAAAGGTCTGCAACAGACAAATTTGCTGTGGTGGTAGAGCCAAAAGGGGAAGATCTGATTCTTGGTGCTAGTGGAGCACTCGTTAAGCCATTAGCATCACACTTAGTATTACTGACTAATGAGAAGAAAATCTCCTTGGAAACTTGATTCACTTACAACCTGTGTTAATGACAGGGCACTATAAAGGAGTTAAAGGAGGAGAATGAAGGTCTGGCAGAAGAAGTTGAGAAGCTCAAGAAATTTCAGAAAACTTGCATGGTGATTTTAGAAAGCAGAAACATTGATCCTGGTAAGGACTGTGCATTTCACATACCATTCTGGTACTCGTTCTTCAGAACAGTTTTTCTTCCCCCTGTTGTGACTGTAAGACATTTGGACTCTGCTTCCTTGCTAAGGAGATACTACTGTAACTCCAGGGGATTTTTTTTTTTTTCTAGCTTAAGAGAGAAAGCTGCTTCCTGTAGCAGGCCCTGTCCTGGATAAACTTGGAAAATAATTTAGTCTTTCTTGTTGTAGAAATTTACTCTGAAAAGCTGTTAGTTCTTACAAGCAAAGTTATCTGTGTATTAGAGGTTCACCAATGCATCTCATAAATTAGTTACAGGCAGCAACATTTTGGAGGAGGAAGAAAAGACACAGGAATGCCAGAAGCAGACGATGGTAAGGAAACTTTGAAATAGCAATGGGGAGTTAAACGGGCTTTGAGAGGTCTGTGTGCTACTGCCCTTTCCTACTGATGTTGTGGAAACAGCTGCTGAGACTTGCATTCATTTGCATTATATTAAACTGTTTTCCTTTGGCTCTTCAGCTGTTAACTGAGAAGCTTATAGAAGAATTGAGGCTATTTAATCAAACGGCTGCAAAAGAAAAGGATGTGCTTCAGGTAAGACTGTGACTTTTTCAGACTCAACCAGGTAATGAGCACTTGGTGCTGAGTGAGATTCTGAAGGTTGTTCTGCCTCCCCTGGTGCTGCTCTGTTCTCCAAACGAACTACAGTGAAAGCCTGCAGCATGACTCGTCTGTTGTTATACGTGCGTTAAGGAAACTGTATGTTACCCCCCTCCTAAATAGAGGGCTTAAAGCAAAGTTTATGGTGGGGCAATGTTAATTCTCATCTCAGACATTTCAATTTGAATCGTATACCATTGAACTTGAAACCAGGTCAAAGATGAAAGTGGTATTAATGACTGACAGCTTTCAGGTTAGACTGAATCAGTTCCAAAGTAAAGACGGATGTCAGTCCTGGAAATGGAGCTGTCTCTGCTTAGACCAGCTCCTCTCAAGAGAGAGTTTTAAGACTGTTGCAGGTGGTTGTAAGCGCCACTGGCAGAAGACTGATCTGCCAGTCCGGCTGTTACGCTGGAATTTGGAAGGCTTGATCTAACTTGGAGAGTGTTGCGGACCAATGACCTCAGGTAGTCTCTCTGAGAATGAAGTGTGCAAGCACAAGCAGCTTCAATGATACTGTTTTGTCTATATACTGACCAGAATAGTCATTAAGTTTTATAGTTCTACAATTCTTGGTAAGAAGTTTGAGAGGTAATTAATGAGTGCTATTATATAAGACTTCCTAAACTTTGGTCACAGATGAATTGCCATTTTCCTCAAGGAACAAAGGTAAAAGACATCCCAGTCAGGCTAGACTTAATCTTTAGCAGGCAAGACCCTGCTGAAGAGTTCGAGTGCTTTAGTTGGAGCTGCTTTATAGAACTTGGCTTTGCTGTTCAGTACTTCTGCGTTAGTAAAATGTACTGTACACTGACTTCTCCGCACAGGCAGCGATGGCTAAGTGGAAATCGGCAGAAGAAGGGAGAAGCCGGTCCCTGGAGAAGCATTCCTCCTTTCAAGTGGAAATTAAGGAATGTTCAGCAATACTTGACGAGTTGGAGCTGCTCCTGGCTATGTGAGGCACGAGGATGGACTCGACTGTCTTTTTTTTTTTTTTTTTTGGATGTTTTACTCCTAGTTCAATCGTCTCTGCTTTGCAAACCTAGTTCTCGTGTGAGGTGGTCTAAAACAGCGAGCAGGTCGCGGTGCTCTCCGGTGGGACGGCGCCTGCCGGGGGTGGGACAGGGCTGGGAGGGAACGGTAGGGGTGTCAAGCACTCGTAGCT
>NW_008795855.1:297652-333279 GCF_000699145.1 Aptenodytes forsteri | reverse complement strand
CAGTCCCGGCTTGCTCTGGCTTTTCCTCGTCGGGGGAAGGCGCCTCGTCACGACGAAACGCCACACGACGGAGCATTGCGTTTAAAAAAAAAAAAAAGCCCACCGCATTCCCGTTGGGCCTGTTTGATCAGAAGTACGGTCGCCGAAGAAACAAATGAATTGGGTCTGGTCGCATCCTCTCAAAAGAAGCGTTGCAGCTCTCCCAGCTTGTTCTCTTGCCCAATGGGGGACCTAAGTTCTAGGATAATAGTTCTTAGCTGTACTCTTTTCTCCCGTGTTCCGCTGCAGCGCTCGCTCCCTGCTGCCCCAGGGCGTGGGGCGAAAGGTAGTGTCTTCAAAGGGCTGGTCCAGACAGGCTTCTGCCCATGAAACTCTTTTCCTTGGTGCTCCGCGGGTCTGGAGCTATAGCCCTACCTTCTAGATAACTGTGACGGTGCGAGCATACGGACGTCCGAAATAACCTTACTCGTTCTCGCTTCTTTCTTACTACAGAATTATTCTTTAGCAAGTTTGTGTTTATGGTTTATAGCCTTGTCAGCTCGAATTAACTTGATGTTTCTTTGTGCTTCTACATTCAGCAGCTGTAAAAGGAGGAAAATATTCTTGTAGTTCATATCTATCTGGTGGAAAAGCTGAAAACAATCAGAAGTAGATCTTCAATAATGCTAGTGGGGCTGTGAACTAACAGCACTGTAACTTATAAACAGGCTTAGAGTATCAGGGATGTCTGTCTGAGTCTATCCCTCAGTCTCTAATTGATTAAGACTTTTTTTAAAATTATAGTTTTAAGCTTTTTTTTTTCTTTTAAGCTTTATGCTCAAGTTTCCTGCTGTCCACTTTGTAACAATGGAAACATATCTAATGTTTAAAAACTTAAAAAAAAAAAAAAAAAATCAACGGGGGGGTAACTTGTTTGGTGGTACTGGAATCCAAGGTCTGGGCAGCCGTGGAAACTAGCGTGTCTTTTTAATTGTAAAAAAGAGGCTGCTTTGGTTGTGGGGTTGAGAGAAGGGCAGAGGAGCCTGGGCAGATTTTGGTTTGTCGCTTCTGCCCCTTCTACAGGTTCTGGTTATGCAGCAGAGGCTTTCAGTCCCTAAGACTGTTCCTTCACCAGTGTTAATTTGTAGGAATAAAGATCCGAAAGGAAAAAATGATATTATTAAGCTCTACCATAATATCTAGACAAAGTTTTTTAAATCTTTATATTAAAAACACTTAGAAAGATATTGTATATATTTTTTTAGTATGCATATAGACTTCTGCAGAATACATGTATGTAAGTACTCAGATTTTAACATTTAGAAAAAGATTTTGAGATTTTAACACTTGGAACAACGAGCATACCTGACTCTATCAAATTTTCCCTCTGAAGAAAATAGTAGGATAGCTAATGTAGTTCCAGTTTGATACACTAACACATTTTAATTAGTATGCATGCTTATTACAGGCATCTGCATATAATGAAATGAAACCGTAAGCAGCTACTGGATGGGGTTAATACATCATAAGCTCTGTTCATCAGCTTTCAAAGTTTCCCGACCAAAACCGTCCCCAGAAGCCCTAGTGCAGGCAGTAGTTAAGTAGCATTCTCTCATGTTGGGGTAAGATTGTTAAGGTTAAATGCTGAGAGGAACTTAAGTACACCAGTATCTTCTCTTTAAAAGACTAAAGGGCCTTTCATACGGTCTTTCAGCCAGTGACCTGAAACATCAATTTCTTTATGGTCTTCTGCTTCTGGGTTTGGGATCCCGGAGTCGCCTGGCAGGGGAACGTTGGCAGCATCCGAGGGAAGAGGACGACAATCTATCGATGAGATGTAACATATGTGTTTCTCCTCATCTCTCTTCCCAGCTTAGACAGACCATGACAAAGTTCTGTCAAGAGCATTTGGCTCCAAAGGCCCAACAGATTGACCAGGAAAATGAATTCAAAGGCATGCGGGTAAGTATTTCATGTGTGCATTTAAAATAGATGGTAGTGAAAGCCTGTCTGTACTTTGATCTGCACGTTAGTGCAGACAAAGAATCCCAGTCCACACCACAGGAACATATGCATTAACTTTTCAAACTTGAAAGCCATAGAGTAAACAATTTTTTGATTTCCTGTTTTATCTTTTGTTAACAACTTTCAGCAACCTGGGGCAGAACCCAGCCAGCATGCAATTGGAAAAAAAAAAACCCACCACCCAAAAAGATGGATTGGTAATGGTCTTGTTTGGATTCTCATCGTGGTATTTCTGCTTGGCTCTATTCAGACTCCTCTAATATGTGCTTTGTATTCTCCTAGCTAGGACCCTTTCTCGGACATCTGAGTTTCCTCTCAAATTTGTTGTGAAAATATTGCGTGCAAATGCTGAAATCTAGGGTTGTTTGACTGTCGGGCTGAAACTTGCCTTCCTAATAAAAACAACAAATTCTGTGCAACAGGATGGTTTGATTGATGAAACTGAGAGATCTAACTATTGGTTTTCATAAGCTCCACAAGACTTAAAAAGCTCAGAACATCTGCTAGGATTTCCCAGAGCTCTGATGTTGACATTTTCAGGGATATATGTGCAGCTTTGAAGTTAAGTATATAAATTTAGTCTGGCGCACCAGATGTCATCCAGAGCTGTTGCATAATACTTTTTGAAGTCTCTGGAGACTATTCACTGATAATTATCTTATCGCTGGACACTGAGGCCATGTGACAAGCGTTCACCTGTGTGTCCATCACGTGGTGGAGGAGAGGCTGCAGTCCGAAGCAGCAGCGAAGAGATGGCCCCTCCAGCATATGCGCGGTCCTCATTGGTGACACCCTCTGCTGCTGCATTACGTCACGGCTTCCCTCTTACTCTGTGATGCCATGTGCCAGACACAGCTGATGTCTATGTCTCAAGTCAGGCAGCAGCTCTGTGCCTCGAATCATGTGGCTGTCACTTGAGCGGTGGTGGTGCCAGAGGGACAAATCTGGGTAACAGGCAAATGGAGGAGTCAGCAGTCAAGGAGGACAGCTTGTCCTCTAGCAGATGAACTTTGTAGCATAGGTGTCCAACTATGCAAAACTCAGTAGTGCTATCCAGTCCCCATGTGTGTCTAGTGTCCTGGCAGTCTTGAAAACCTACAAGTTATGTACTTGAGCTGAATCCTTGTGGATTCAGCTCCTTTAGCTTCACGAGTCCAAAGTGTTCACAAATTCTCTGTTGTGGTCACCTTTTATAACTTGTCTGGTACCGCCCGTGAGGTGGGCAGCACCTCTGTCTGCCCCAGCTGTAACGTTCCCATTTTTTAATCTCTCCCAAGGAGGCCTCCTTGGCTTTACTTACCAGTTTCTGTTTTACTAGAAGAGTTAAATTGCCAGCTAATAGCGACTCTTCTAAGTATTTCCAGGGTTTCAGTCATGGATAGCTTATGCTAACCGCTGTTTGCGGCAACCACAGGCTGATAGGCCTACACAGTGCTGCCAAAGCACAGTGACAAGGATGCATGAGATAAAAGACAAGCATAAATTTAAGTCATAACATCCTAAATTATCTTTAGCAAGAGATAGTATATGAAAGCCTAGAAGTGCAGTTTTTTAAATTAATGGGAGGTTTTAATTCATCAAAATTCTCCTTAAACTGGGCAATGAGTTAAATCTTAGGACCCGTCCTTCCAGAATTACATTTAGGCTTGTGCATTTTCACTGAATCCAACAGACTACTCCCATGTGTAGCGCAACTAACATCCTTAAGTTTGTGTGGGTTCTTAGTCCAAAGGATGGACCTGCTGCTGCAGGAGGAATAGGTATCGATGTCTTTATCTCTGATATCACAAGAATAAGGTAAATTGATGTGTCCGGTGAGCTACCTGGGAAAACTTCTTATGCTGATGCCCTGACTGCGAGTCTGGACTGATTGCTTGTTCTGTGTTTGTAGGAGTTCTGGAAGAAACTTGGGGAACTGGGAGTTCTGGGGATCACAGCTCCTGGTAAGTCTGTTCCCACCTTTTACCTTCTGGTGAGTGATTCTTCAAACAAATGAGAGGCTACTTAAACTCGCCCTTTCCATCACAGCCTTGTCTGTGATGTGACATCCATTTTGTCCAGAAGCTCCTATCCTCATATTTTTAAAAACTCTCTCTGGTGACATTTTTTATTCTTCAGTGAATCAGAATCCTTTTTCCTTGTTAGACTTCTGGATGATTACAAAATGCCTTTTACAATTTAAAAGTACTGTTCAGAAATGGTTTCTCCAGATATAACATATGCAACTCAAACATGTTTGCGCTTCTCTAATATGAAGCGTTTGCTGCAAGTTTTGAAGAATGAGAGCTATAGATAAAAGTATCCTAGAACAAACATCCATCTCTAATGGGAGAAGTTAGAGGGTATAAAACAATGCTGTGAAAAGCTGTGATAACTAATGGAGAGCTGACCACATCCAACCAGTCAGAAAAAATCAGGGTAAGTCTTATTCAGCCTTGTCCAGGTTGGTTGAAAAGTGTTTTGATTAATGTTATAGATTACTGAGGCTGCTATGGTCATGCTGAATGCACTAACACAGTGTAATGAGGAGAAGCCCTTAGTGGAGAAAAGCAGCCAATGGGGCCTTTATTTCCCCATCGTAAAGTCTGTGTTTCTAGATGTGCGTGTGCAAAGGCTTCTGCAGAAGCAAGCTGAATAGCAATGTGTTGAAATAATGCCTCTGCATTTCTTTCAGTGGCACTGAGTCTGCTTGAAAGAGTCTGTATTTCTGCTTTCTTTCTCTTTTACTCTTCCCAATTTACTGCTGCTCCTGTTTTTTCTCACTCTTACCTTCTTTCTTCTTTGATGTTGTGCCTGAGGCTTACAGCAGTTTCCCACACTATAAATAAGCCATCCCCTCATGAGTCCTGTCCTTTTTGATTTCCTCAAAGATTTGCCTCTCAAACCCTCCTATGCCCAGAATTTTTTGCCTCATTTTTGATTGTATAGCTATGTGCAGTTTCTTTATTGGCATTGGTTTTGTTGTAGGAGGTGGAGACTAGGATTTAGGATGTAAAATCTTATGAGGGCATATGCTCAATTAAATGCCATATTTCGGCACCAGTGGATCAAGTCTATTAAGGGAGCATTTTAAATAACGGTGCTTTTTGTTTTCTTTTTAAAACTAAGAAAACTATGTTGGTTTGATGTAATTTTCCATTTATTTTATAAAGAGCTAAGTTAAGAAATGCAAATACGTAGCTACCATGGAAGGATAATACAGGCATGTTGTACATAAAGAGTAATTTTGAAAGGGCAGCATCACTCTAACTCACACTGTGGTTTGTATTATATGAGGAGTTGTCTGGCAGGGTTATTTTCTTGTACCTCTTGCAGTACAAGGCAATCATGGGCCAGTACTGCTTACAGCAGGCAGTTACCTTTCCTTTCTTGAGGCAATAGCGCCAAACCCATCTGTTCTATAGGACTGAATAGAAAACTCTCTCCTTTTGGCATATATGAGAAATTGTTAAACCCATCTTTCAGGATATTGATAGTAAAACGCCAAACTCTGGTTTGTAGTAGGGAGGTGATTTCAGAGGATAGAGAGCCCTGCCGATAAAGACAGGAGTGGGAATGAGTGACATGGGAGGAAAGGCTGCATCTAATGCCGGTGGCTGTTGTGTTAATTTGACGAGTTAGGGGCTGTGGCCCTCTCCGAGTCCCGGTTGTGCACTCAGCTCTTTGGTCGCTCTGAGCATACAAACGTATTTGCTCTTACCGTTGTTGCTGCTTGCTTACAGTGTTCATGTTGATGACGAGTGAGTGCTCCCAGATTACCTCCCTGACCCGTTCAGAGTGTTTATGTCCTCCTGTTTTAGTTCTTCTCGCAGTACAATGACTTGCTTCTTGCCTGTAGAACGAAGCTTTTACTTTGGGATGTGACTGTATTTGTGTGTATATAAATGTGTGTATAGGTATATATATGTATATATTTATGTAGGCTGTCAGCTGCTCAAGGCCATTATGCATTTCTCAGCCTTCTCTTTTTCCCTGCCTTCTCTCTCTCCCTGTTCTACTGTGTCCCTTTCATCTTAGCCACCAGTTTTAGACTCAGCTCAGTGTGCCTCGCTAGATTCCCAGTTACGATGGTCATGCATGCTCTGTCTCACCTCATCCTCTCTTGAAATCCACATTCTTGCCACTGTTGAATCACAGCAGTTACATTTGCGGATCTTTCTCATTCCGAATCGGCCACCCATCAAAGTGCTGGTCTCCTGCACATTTGTGGGCATAGAAAAGTCCCTAGTGCCCCACTTTTTGAGCAGTTTGAGGATTCCTCACTTGTTTAGGGGTCCTTGTTATGACAAACGTGTGGACTTTACAAACTCTGCCTGTGTTCCTTTGTCCCCTCACCTAATACAGGTTGCCACTTTGATTTAATCTTTGTGATAACGTTAAGGTTGCATTTAAGGATGGTTGAGAAGGAGGACTCACTATTGTGCAAGTGTCAGTAGCATGTTTCAGATGTGTCCTTATGCATGTTATATGTATAAAACTATGCTGTAAAAGTAAATTATTGATTATGCCGAAGAAGTAACATCACTGTGCCTTTAAGATAAGAAAACTGAAATTCAGAGAGGGTGGGGAAAGCCAGAGGTGCCCAGCTCGGGTACAGTGTCAGTCAAAACAGAAGCTCTCTTGTAAGTGTCTTAGATCTCATTCAGGACTGAGCCTGACCCTGGGGTCTTGTGCATGTGCGATACACTCCATGGTGGTTAACGTGAGGTTCCTCTTCTCTTTTCAGTGGAATATGGTGGATCTGCTTTGGGGTATCTGGACCACGTGCTGGTGATGGAGGAAATTTCTCGTGCATCAGCAGCTGTTGGGCTTAGTTATGGTGCCCACTCAAACCTTTGTATCAACCAGCTAGTGCGTAACGGCAATGAGGCCCAGAAAAACAAGTACTTGCCCAAGGTATGTGGCTGGAAGAGGGGGGAGAAACTGGAAAGCATTTGGGTTTTGGCTGCGTGCAAGGATGAGTGTCTTTCATGGTGTGTAGCATTTTAAGCACTAGCCGATTTCAGTCACCCAACCTTTAGGAAATACTGTACTTGCCAAACTTGCCCTTCTCTAGCTTGTTAATTTTTGTCCTATTAATCCACATTGACCTTGGCCTGTGCCGAGGTCCATGTCTATAGGCAGCATAGTCCAGCTCTCTGGAGCTGTGTTGCTAAATGAGGCTTTGAGGTGACACTGGATGATACTCTTCCAACTTCCCAAATCGTTTTGAGAGTTTTGAATGAAACTCACTGCTTTCCTATTTTATATTCTCCGTTTCTCACTGCCCAAATGCTTGGTTTGCCTATGCTATATTAACTACATGTGAAACTTCTTCGTCATTTGGGGCATTGATGTTTGTGACTCAAAAGCATGTTAAACAGATTTCAGTATTTAAATGCTTGGAAAAACTTAACTAGTATATTGAATCCCAGCTACTGAAATTATCAGCGAAATTATCAGTGCAAGAAACTTGATTTAAACCACATGCAAAGTACAGTGTCGCTTCCTCGAAGTGTTGTGCAGCCTGCTAATATGTAACCCTGAATTGTCCTCATTGCTGCTCAGGTGTATTTTAATGCCCTCATTCACTGCCTTTCAGTATGAGATGTGTGATCGCTTTAGTTCTTACTTGTCTTGGTTCATGACAGAATACTTAGTGGTACTTAACTAGTTTTGAGCATATCACGAAGACTTCTGTAGAAATGCGCTGATGGATTGAATTGGTTGAACGTGTATCTTAAGCATTGAGCCTATTTTTTAAAAAATAAGAGATCAAAAGGAGGAGAAGACGGATAAAAGTACACAGGGAGAAAACAAAAGGCAAGGAGAAAAGGGCAGGATGAAAGGAACAACGAAGAGGAAGGAACAGCTATGCCAGAGCCTGGTATGAGCAGGCACAGAAGGAGGGTGTCCATCTGCTATTGTAGTGTGAGTGTGGGGGGACCGGGCTATGAGAACGTTGCTAAGAACTTTGCAATCTCTTTTCATCCCCCTCATTGGCCTTTTGTGTTTAACAACTCTTGTTTATGTAAAAGGGCAGTCATAAAGTGCAGAACAAGGAGCTTGTGAAAGGCATATGGCTGCCTGCATGGTTCTTTTGGCACCTTCCTGGAGATGGTGTTTTATAAGCAGGGCTGTACTCGTCTAACTCAGATGTGAGCTGAGTCATCCTTCTCATCCCACTGTGATTTGGTTCTGTTCCTTCAGCAGAGCAGCACAAGGGAGCTCCCTGCTAGGACTCCACCAGGAACAGCGGCTCTTGTTTGCAGTTCTTGCATAGAATAGCTACTGTGGAGATTCAGTGCAGAAAAAAAAATGGAAGGCAGGCTAAAGAGGGAACAGAAACAATGCTACTATTCTCCCTCCCTTTCTTATATTTGTCTTTTCTTCCAGCTAATCAGTGGGGAGCACATTGGAGCCTTAGCAATGAGCGAACCCAATGCTGGATCTGATGTTGTGTCCATGAAGCTGAAAGCAGATAAGAAAGGTAAAGCCTGTCGTGTGCTGCCTGGGTAGATAGCCGTTGTAAATAATGTCTCCTGTAAATTTTGACTAACCTCCCCAACACCACTGAGATGCGGAGCTTAGTCTTGGGTATACCAGGCTCTGTTTGCAGGCTTGTGCTGCCTCCCAGGAGATCCAACGTGTGATAAAGCCAGGTAGTGAAGATACAGGGTGGATGGTTGAAGGTCTAAAAGCAGACTTCTGATTATGGTGGTAGAGGTTGGTGGTATTATGGAATCAGTGCTAGGTGCCTTAGTTTGTCAGGCATTTGTTAAACTGTCTTTGGACTCCAGAAATGAAGGAAATGAGTTTTCTTGAGCTTGGGAAGGATTTGTGCGTGCTGTTTGTGGGGGTCTTAAAGAACATACTTGGAAGCCTGTTGTGAAGTAAATGGAGTGAGGATATAGGTGTTGCTCTGTTGTCTGTTGTGAGCTAACAGATTGTAGCTCTTTCTTTGCTTCTAGGAGACTACTTTGTTTTGAATGGGAACAAATTTTGGATCACCAACGGGCCAGACGCAGATGTTCTCATCGTTTATGCTAAAACTGACATTAATGCTGTTCCAGCCTCCCGAGGTATAACTGCGTTCATTGTGGAGAGGGTAGGTTTAATAATTCTCACAAGCTTATTGTAGTGTGGTTTTTAAAGCTAACTCCTTCACCCTAACTGGCTCACTTAAACCCCAGCTAGTGTTCTTTCTGTAACTGTCAGCCCCTTGCTCAAAGACAAGCTACTCCCTGCCTGAATTTTATAAACTGATGAGATGTGTCCTCTGCCCCAGTGACATGGCGTACTGCACTGTCAGCTGGGCACTCCTGAATTTTGGTATCCAAGCATATAGCCAGTCTTTTGGGCTAGAAACGTGGAGAGAATGGACAAGATTCTAATATAAAAGGGCTTGCTTGCTGCCAGAAATTGCCAGAGGTATTGGAGGCCTTGTAAATATGTCCTACTATCCCATTATCTAACTTTGTGGGGTTTTTTTAAGCCAAGACATTAAAGTAGCTCTATTCATTTTTTTTTTTCCCCCCATTTTCTTGCGCTGCCCCTTTGGAATCCTGAAATGACCCAAACATGGATGCAGAGCAGGCCAAAGGGAGCAGAAACGGGCTGTTCAGTGGGGAGCCCTTGGAAAACAGGAATCTATTGGGTTTTTTCTTCCCTTTTAATTATTTGAGGCTATGCTATGCACATCTCTGTCACCACAAGGAAGACAGGAAGCTGTAATAAAATAAACGGTACTGGAAATATAAAATCTCAGAGATCAGTAAACCTTCTGATGGACTTAACCTGACTTAGCAATTAGAATAGTTCAGTTACTGGCAAAGCTTGCAACCCTTACTCTAGGAGAGTCAGTGCTGGCAGCTGTCCAAATAATTTATCTATTTAATATTTATGTGCATTAGAAAACGGATGCTCTCAGTTCATATGTGCCCCCACATGTACGTGTGTCTCTGCTCATTTGCTTCCTCTGCACTTGCACTTACACCTGTTCTTGTTCCCAGAGTGGGCAGTTCACTTTGACTCCCTTTGGTACCCTACGCATGTTCATGTGGTCAGGGAAATTTCACAGATCTCTAGTGAGTTTATTTAGTCTGCCAGAACTGAGATTTGAAATGTATTTTTACTGTCTTGACTTTGCAGGGAATGCCAGGTTTCAGCACAGCCCA
This sequence comes from Aptenodytes forsteri, assembly GCF_000699145.1. Classification (NCBI taxonomy): domain Eukaryota; kingdom Metazoa; phylum Chordata; class Aves; order Sphenisciformes; family Spheniscidae; genus Aptenodytes; species Aptenodytes forsteri. Next base: position 323,119 of record NW_008795855.1, on the reverse strand, counting down.
GAAGCTCGATAAGCTGGGAATGAGAGGGTCTAATACCTGTGAATTGATCTTTGAAGACTGCAAGATCCCCGGTGAGCTGGGTTCAAATCAGGGCAGTATGTATGTGGTGGTTTCCTGCCTTCTTGATCAGATAAATTGGATCACTAATTACATGCGTGTTCAGACTGTGACCTAGAGGGTTTGCAGATGGTTATCTGCTCTTTGGCAGCCTCGCAAGAGAGCTGGTGGAACTTGAAAAGTGCAGTCTACTGGATTGCAGTGAATGAGCACATCCCTTGTTAGGTCACTCCCGTTTCACCCTCATGGACCTAACTCTTAACCGCTGCTTCTGCAAAGCCTAGGTGAGGCTTCTAAAGAAACTTAATTGTTTCCATTATCTTGTATATAGGAGAGCTTATTTGCCTTGAAGGTTTTTTTTTTTTCTCCAAAATCACTGGAGACTATCCAACAGACTTTTGGTTTGCCTGTAGCATTTCTTTTGGGGTCAGAGCCTGAAAATGGACATCCTTTCCCCCATTAGTTAGTGCAGCAGGGGCCACTGTAATGGCCGTTTTTGTTACTCCAGTGGCTATTTTTGTTTTAAAAAAAAATTTCCCAGCCTCTATATAGCAAGTGGAGGAGATGCCTTATCTGAACTCATGAAAATCCTAATTGCATGTCTGCAGAGCAAGTAACTCTTCTGCTCCCCATACACCACTGAAAGCTGCTTTGCAGTGAGTAGAAGAGTTTCAGCTGAAATCTGACATTTCTAACTTTATTGGATCCCTCCACTCTGAAATCAGAAAGGCCAGTGCCTCAGTCTTCAGATCATCTCCTGGGTAATCATCTGTACAGAACAGCATGTTCTCATGGTAACGGGATTTCCATTTTCTGATAACTCGGAGAAGCACATCACTGCAGTGTTGAAAGTTAACACACTTTGCACTCTGGCCATTAATGCCGCTTCTGATCTTCTGCCTTGGAAGCTGAACCAGTTTAATGCCATTTCATGTGTCTGCAGGATCTTTCTCTCAGATCAAGGTGTCCTCTAGCACTGCAATTCCATCCACTTCAAAATACGTGGGATTCACTGTCAGCCGTGCTCCACTGAGCGGCTGGTGTTTTCCTCATAGTAAGTGTTGTCCATGGATTCATTGGTCACGTCGCATTGATAAAAGTTGGTTCAGAGCCCCAACTTTTTTTTTTTTTTTCTGTGATACGCAGCCAGCAGGTCTGCCCGCCTTGTGCAGTCAGCACGCATGTCCTTCAGCCCACCACACACCTATCCATCCCTTTTCCCTGGACGTACAGGAAAGTGTTCAGGCTATTCAGTCCTTTTTTTAGCTGTGAGATGTCATTACTCATGAACAGCTTTGTCACTTTATTATTACTGATGCTGGCGTTTGTGTTCTGTTCTTCAAAGCAATGTTTGCTAGTCGTATTTTTCTTTCTTGTCTGTGGGGCTTTTGAGCTTTTTCACTGAAAGCCAAGCTTCATTCTTCTTCCTCTTTCTAGCTCCAATATCATGATGATGGCCCTGCAGAGGCTGCACTTCTCCATACTCTATGTCAACATGCTTTTCAGTAAGCAGGAGACAATGCAGTCCATGAGCTTCTGCCACTGAAAAACAGATTATTTATTTCAGGAGACTATCTGCATGTGTCCAAGTCCTGTCTCATTTTCACTTTGCATATTACACCTCTCAGATCTCTTGTGATCAAAGCCTGAAGTATATGTCCGTTCTCCTATATGGCGTGATCAGTGGATAATCTCTGTCCATCTACAAAGCACAGTTGTTAGGCTTTAAGTTCTCTCCTCACTGTACGAGTACAGCCTTGCTGAGATGAGCCTTTTGTTCCTGCTTTTCTTTTTATACTTGTTAACATCAGCACGTGCTTTAAATTGTCCTAAAGTGAAACAGTTTCTTGAGGTTTTTTGTCAGCCCATTATCTAATGTGGCTATTTTCCTGTTCCATTTCCACAGAAATAATACTTGTCTTTTTAAAACATTTATTTATAACAACTGCAATGTTCTGTTCAGCCCTTCTCACAGAAGGGGGGATAATGACTGTTCATATTCTCCAATCTCAGAAGATTAATATATATCAGTCCGATGCGTGATAAGTGGTGAGCTTTGACTGCTTGCCTGTGTAAGCTTCGGTTCCTGTATCGGGAACGCTCAGAGAGGTGACCCAAGCATATCAGACCAGGATTTGCATTCATTTCAAATACACAGTAGACATCAGATGGTAGTGCTGTCAGTTTGGGTTAGATACAAACTAATGGGATGGTGAAGGGGGCTCCCAGTTTGTCCTCCCAGGCTATTAAGTCTCCTATTCTTGTTGATACAAATGCTGAGCTGCAAGATCTCTGGAGAGCACCTTACTCTTTAGAAAATAGGGAAGAGAATAGCAGTGATTGTAGGACGCACTTTATAACCCTTTACTGCCTTTTCCTTTTTGGCTTTGGTTGGATGGAAAAGACATTTCAGTGGCAGGGAGCGTATGTATCAAAACTCAGTGTCTGTCTAGCTCATCCTGAATGTTTGTGTCTCAAGCCAAAAAGAAAGATGAATGGGACTGAAAGTTTGAATCCTCTCCCCAGCGAACACAGGCCCTCAGACAACAGCCTGTCTTAGTTTTGCACATACATAAATCACTTTCCTTTGCTGACTGCAGCTGAAAACGTGTTGGGGATGCTCAGCAAAGGAGTCTACGTTCTGATGAGCGGATTGGACCTGGAGAGACTCGTGCTGTCTGGTGGGCCGCTGGGGTAAGGGTTTGTCATCTTTTATAGATGGTAAGGCCAGAAGGATCCTTCATGATCTCCTAGCCCAGTGGTTCTCCAACTGGGGTTGCAGCTCTCAGCAGGATGCATCTTGGATGGAGAGCTGAGATACTGGGACAGCTTCTGGGAGGAGAGGAAAGGCTGGGAGGAGGTGGCTGGGTCAGAGCTGTGGGAAGGAAGCAAGCTGCGGAGGAGGCAGGAGCAGGGAGATCCTGTAGCTGCTGGGTACTCCAGCTATGTCGTAGCTGCTCACTGCTCTGATGGACTCCTGCTGGAGGGTACTCAGCTCGGCCCTCCCAGGCAGCCACGGCTTGCTCTGCGTGTGCTCCACCTTTTCCTTCAGCTCTCCTCACCTCTCCACTCCTCATGCAGTATTTTTCAGTTTGAAAGCATCTATGTGGAACGGCCTCTGAGGGGCAAGGGATAGAAGAAGCAACGCCAGAAAGAAAGTTTGCAAATCTCTGCCTTCCAGTGTAGCACAGGCCACAGACCTTCCAGAGCAAGCTTTTGAAAATATTAGTCTTGACGTAAACATTTCCAGAGATGATAAATCTGCCTTGGTCCCTGATTGCTTGCTTGTGTATCCCTACAGTGTGTATTACTCTGGGGATAACCAGCTCATTTGCATTACTGAGTCCTTAAAATCTAAACGACTATCCAGACTGTCACGTAGAAGGACCACTGGACTGGGTAAAGGGTTTGTTCTTCATTTATTCAGTCCTTAAGCTCCCCAGTAATTATTTTTACCCTACAGTCCTTTTGTCCTCCCAAGTGGTCTCTCTGTATTAATCCTGATGTGGAAAGACCATCTTCTACAAAGCAGAAGGAGGATTTTTCAGCCTTCTTGTTCTTGCCTCCGCTTTTTTATGGTATTGGCTGGTACTCCTTGAGTTGGTGGTCTCTGGAGATGAAAGGCAGCACAAACTGTCCTGGCTACGGTTGTAAGAAAGCTCTTCAACTCTTCGTCTTGGTCCCCTGAATTAAGAAGTTAAGACCTTACCACAAGACATCCCAAATGAGCAATATGTAGAGCACTAGGGAGAAAAATGGGACCTTTGGATTTTATTCTTAGCATTGTTTGAGCAGAGCTATAGGAAGACAGCAGCATATCATTTTAGGTATGAGAACCTTTTTGCCTTAGATTGTGCTTCCAAGGTTTAATTATTATTAATTAATTGTTCTGTTGTTTTCCTGCATATCTGTGCTTTTCTTAGGCTCATGCAAGCTGTTCTTGACCACGCAATTCCATACCTACATGTAAGAGAAGCATTTGGACAGAAAATTGGCCACTTCCAGGTGAGGCAGAAAAGGAATTAGAAATTTTTGTGGTCTTGCTTTTCTCTTTAAAAATGAGAAGACAAAGAGCTCTGTTGTGGGAGGGCTTTGCATGGAGAAGGTTGCCTGGAGTTTGTGCTGGGGCTGCGTGATGTAGTGATGTGGTGAGGTGAAAGGATCTCTGAGCCTGTTTACCATGGGGCTGCGTGATGTAGTGATGTGGTGAGAAGGTGAAAGGATCTCTGAGCCTGTTTACCGGAGGCCACTGTTGGTGGGTGAGGGACTGCAGCTGACATCTGGGAGTCTGTGAATCGACAGAACCTCCAGCGCCCTCGTATATGTCTGCTGAATCCATGTCTTCTCATTTGTCTAGTTTCTCTGAGATAGTTTGGGGAATGGGTGATCCCCAGTGCTCATGCAGAAAATAATCTTCCCTTCACTCATGTTAATGTCTCTCTCATCTCCTGCGACGTGCAGCTCATGCAGGGCAAAATGGCTGATATGTACACACGGCTGATGGCGTGTCGGCAGTATGTCTACAACGTGGCAAAGGCCTGTGACCAGGGCCATTTCAATGCAAAGGTGAGCTGGCTTCCACCTGGACTGTGTCTGCTGTACTGGAGGTTGAAGTGACTCACTCACAGCCCTGAGTGGCTTTTTTTTTCCCCCCAAAGAAAAAGAAAGCCTTGTTCTACAAGGCAACAGATTTAGCAGCATCAGTAGGTGTTTATTAGAAGCCCAAACACAATATCCTGGCTATTGTAAGGGGCTGTAGCAGTCACTGTGAGGTGTTGTCATCTCCACAACTGGCACTGTCACCACACCTCTATCAAAGGAAGGGGACCAAGTGTTTAACAGTTGGAGCACACAGCCCTGCGTCCCAAATCAAATCACATTGGTCTCCTGTGGGTATGATGTGCATTCGTGAGAGACCAGCTTCCCTGCTGCACTCCTCCTTTTTTTCTTTTCTTTTTTTTTTTTTAAATTTTTCTGTCTTCATGTGGCCTTTACAGACCTGACACAAGTGTTCTGCAGTGACAGAAAGACTGCTGCATCTTCTTGCTCTCTGGGGAATGAATCCTGTGCCTTTGTGATCAAGTATTTCAGGCTTGTTAGCAGATGTCTGTAGAGATTGGAGAAGGGCGGGTGACACCTTTGCTGACTCTGTCATCATTGTGACTCTCCTTTAGGACTGCGCTGGGGTGATCCTGTATTCAGCAGAGTGTGCTACCCAGGTGGCTCTGGATGGGATTCAGTGTCTGGGTAAGTCACTGGCAGTGGTTGTTTCTTTGAGTGATTGCTGGAGAGAGCCAAGCGCAGCGCAAGAGCAGTGCTCTCTCCCATCCCACCCTCAGTCCCTGAAATCAGAGAGAAGAAATGACTTGTGTCTTCTTTTTGGTTGCAGGTGGGAACGGTTACATCAATGACTATCCGATGGGGCGTTTCCTGCGTGATGCCAAGCTGTATGAGATAGGGGCAGGCACCAGTGAAGTGCGCAGACTTATCATTGGCAGGGCGTTTAATGCCACTTTTAAGTAACGTCCACCAGTGGAGAGGCAGCACCCTGACCACCACGAGGCCTTTGACCATAGAGGCTGGAGCGCACAACTCTTTTTCTTCCTGCTTGTGATTCTGGGATCATCACTTGTGGACTCTTTTCTGCCTGCTCTGTGACGAGATGCTGTTGGACTGGGCTTTGACAGAATGAATCAGACCATAGCATGGAAGGAAAAGTGTTTTTTTTCCCTTCTTGTGATCATCCTGATTCATCCTGTCCGTAAGCCATCCTGATTCTCAGCGTTACAGAGCCGAGGTTCATCCAGGGGATGCATCACCATCGAAGCAGGCTGGTGAGCTGTGTGCCTGGAACAAGAGGCAGCCATTACTGAGCACAGAAAGTCAACACCCCCCACCCCCTCCCCCCACAAAAAAAATGGACAATGAGGGAAGAATTTTGCTCTTTTAAGAAAAACTGAGTGCCATTAAATAGCTAGCATTTAGCGTAGTACCACTGGAAGGTGAAATTTCCCATTGTGACCTTCCGATGGGATTAATAGCTTCCATTTTGGGAACCCGACGCCAACCACATCATGGGGGTGGCCGTGATGGCCACTCGAGCATCATCGATGCACAAGGAGTGTTTTAGGTGATGATTCCTAAAACCTCGTTAAAATAACACGTTTCTTTGCATACTTCCTTTCCTATTCCTGCTGCTTCTCAAGATATTTCAGTGCAGCCCCAAGTCTTTGCTGCTCTGATTGACTGCCTCCCGCTGTGTTATTCATTCAGAGGTGTCACCATCCATCATTCTGGGAACAGTTAAAATGTCAGACCTGTATTGTGACATCTGTGAATGAAGCAGGCAGGAGGAGGTTGACTTTTTGGGTTGGGGTTATTTGTTTTTTTTTTCTGAAGGTTGTTCTTTTGGCAAAAGCATCTACTCACACTCCACCTTCGGTTGGCTAGAGAAGTCGGAGTGAGCGCAGCAGTATTTGTGGGTGTTTTCAGTGCATATTATATACAGCAAATTGAAGTTTACCTAGGTTTATTAAAGAAAATTGCACACTATACTGCCAGCCTTAAAGAGTGAATCACAAAGAAAAATTGGATGTTGTAAATATGACAGAACAATTGATTAAACAGTTGCCATGTAGGCAACCTCCCAGCAGTTTTAACAAAAAAGAGCTTAAAGCTTTGTGTATTTTTTTGGTTGTAGTTGCCATCTGTCTATACTAGGTGACAGTAGACTAATACAGAATTTTAAAATGCCACAGATTGAAGAAAAATTCACTTTCCTGAATTGCCAGGTAGGTCACCAAGTGTTTATAAAAGTTACAAAACTTCACTTTATTGAGAGCTACAAAGAGCTCTCTAAAGTCATGGTGGTAGTGCCTTCTTCCTAAACTTCATGTTTATTCAGCTACGGTGGATGGCTGTCACTCTGGAAGTGTCCCAGGGTTTAATCTGCAGCCTTAATCTCTGGATGGAGGTAGCAGAGGTGGCCTGCCAAGAATATCTTGTTGAGCTGCACCTGAAAATGCTTTGGAAATGAGCCTTGAAGCACATGTGAAGTGCACTTCATGTGAAACACTAAGTGCGTTACTGTACATTAATGTGAGAATTTATTTATGGGACCAGACATTGATATTTTATCACAGAATGATTACAGATGTCGTCTGCTCCTGTACGTGCAAGTCACAAAACCGCTGCAGTTGCTACACTCCAGTCTAGTGTCCCCTGAAGGACCAAGGGCGGGGGTTTTCAGGTTTGCCCAAGCGATTTGGGTAGCGGATTCCTGCTGTGATGGGTAAGGGCAGCTGTGCAGCCCTAAACCCCTGAGCCCTTGTCCCTTCCAGCACCGCGGGCTGCCTGTGTTTTTTCTAGCAGGCTGTGGCCAGGGCAGGCACGCAGCAAGCGGTGCTGCGGGGTGTGCTGCAGAGCTCGTCTGCTCTCTACAGTAGCTGCAGTTTCTGATTCCCAGTAAAATGGCAAATCTAACTGGAGAAGTGGTGGGAGCACTTGCAGGGGCGGTGAGGAGCGCAGGCACAACGTCTCCAACACGTATCGGAAACACATTATTTTACCTGTATGTTCTTCAGCTCTTTAATACGGGAGTGAATCACTGCAATTTTCCTTGAAGACTCTCAAAAGAACGTAGGAACTGAATCGCTGTGTTATGATCCGTCTCTGGCCAGAGGAGCTTCTCTAACGAGCGTTAGAGCCATGTCGGGATGTTGCAAGACTCAGATTGTTAAAAATAGGTTTTCTAAGCTGGAAGGGACCCACGGATTTTTAAACCTGTCCTGTAACATTGGAGAGGTCTGATTTTTAGCATACATAATAAATAATGCCTTCACTCTCTAGGCTGATCAGCACCTCGGAGTTAAAGGTAAAATGAATCAATGTCTAATGCATCATGGGATAGGATGGGGGGAGAGATTCATAAATCTGAAGCAGGGTTATGTTAATCAAATCTCACTCGCTTCCACAGCAGCACTGCACAGGCTGCCTTGGGAACGGGCCGGCTTTCCTTGCGCTGAGCAGGTTTCACTGTGGTATAAAAAGAAGGGCTGGGGAGGGCTTTCCAGGGGATAAGGGTTTTAATCTTTATATGATACTAATAAAATAAGCTTTTGCTGGGTGGCCTCTGTTCCTGTGGGGTGTTTCCCAGCAGAGGGCAGGGGCAGACCTTGTCCGGTACCCACTGCAGCACATCTGGGCTGGCAGCAGCAATGGGTACAGCCTTGCTTTCCCTTGTCCCTCCCTCTTTCTTAGCAACCGCGGCTTTTTCCCCTAACTCTCATTTTTAAAAAAATATAGTGATACATCTGGGCTTTGCCTCGAGCCACCTCTGGAGAGCAGCAGAGCTAATAGGGAAAACATGCAAGGGCGCTGTGCCCCTGGACATGATCTTAACGGTGTCTGCTCTGAATTTGTAATGGAAAATTGTCCTAGCCTGATAAGCCTTTGGCTGACAGCAGGGCAGGGTTAGATGTACTGCACCTTTCCTGGTTTTCAAGATACTTGCCCTGTTTGCAGCTGGCTGGCTACTAAGCAGAGAAAGCATGGAGAGCGGAGGGAATTATTCATGAAGGTAAACATAGAGTTTATTTTAGCAGTGTGTATAAAACGGGAGGATTTTGAATGAGGCAGGTTCATAAGGAAGCGTCTCGTAGCTTATTGGGAATCCACAAATGCTGCCTGTCCTGGGAAAGGCAGGACTGAAAACCTGCACCCAGCAGTACCTGCCAGCTGAACGAGTTCTGAGGTACTCCCACGGTTGTTCTGTATGCGTAAAGCATCCGTCCTATAGCAGCTGGGTAGGTTTCACAGGTTAGCAGTTTATTGATTTCTTGAAAGAAGAAAAACCACACCGGGTTCCCATGCTGAAGCTGCTGGCTCCTGGGGCATCCAGCTCAGGTGATTTATTTCTCGCTGTGTGCGATCAGAGCTGCTCTGCAGCTTGTTCCCTATGGTTGAACACCTGATGGAAGAACAGTCTGAGCATGATGTCCTGAAGGTAGCAAGGCTCTGGCTTGGTTTGATCTCTTACAGGTGAATTTTGCAGCTGAAGGCATTCTGCTGAGAAACAGCTACACTTGGACCTGAGGACGTGCTAATCTCGGGATCTCAGTTGGCTGCAGCTGCTGCAGCGGGGTAGGTGTGCGAGGCCAAGGCTTTCACAAGAGAGAGCAGGTTCTTGAACTGTTTTGAGCACTGGAAGGGCAGGAAGGTCTGGGTCGCACCCTCCTGCCCAGTGTTCCTGCCGAGGATGCTGCAGCTCTGCTCTCTTCTAGCTCCTCAGCTGTACAACCGAGCTGCAATAACTACTGACAGCATTTGCACGAGGAAACTTGTTCTGTGTCCTTAATCGATGCCCCTTTGCTCTGCGAGTCTTCTCTGGAGCTGTTTGCGGGAAAAGCCAGCTTGTCGTGGAAAAGCTGGGCTTGTGCTGAGCCACGATGCTGCCAGAACAGGTACTGAAACGTATTTGATGCAGAAACTCATGTCAAAAGGAAAGTGGAAGATGTAGTGGAGAAGACAGGCTGTAACATCTCCCATGTCCCGCCATGTGCTTCTCCGGGCAGATGGGACCATGGCTTCTCCAAGCCATGTCCAAAACTGGAGTTTAAACAGAGGCCCGTGTTTGTGGGGATGCCCACAGCATGGGGGTAGTGTTTGCTTTGTAAACATGCTGAGGGCATTTGTTTTAAAATAAGTCTGCAAAGTAAAAACTGCTGCAGAGGGGTTTGGCTGCAGTGAGACCATCGGAGACTATTCGCAAAGGGAGCTATGGCCACGGTGTGGGGCTGAACTGTGGGTAAAGCAAATCTCATCTAGTCTGGCGAGGTCAAACCATGCCGAGCTGTTCAGCATGCAGGAGAGGGACCCATGTTTGCGCAGTGTCCCGGGCAGGGCAGTCGTTGTCCCCGCTTCTCGTCAGGGACCTGTGTGGGTCTGTTTCCCCCCAAAAAACACCTCCTGAGTCCTGCAGGTGCCTTCTGGGGCTGCCAGGTGGGATTTCCAGCCTGCTGCGTTGCTGTAGGACCACCTGCTCGCTCTCAGCAGCTCCCTGCAGAGCCCAGCTCCCTGGAGAGCCCCTGTGCCCCCCGCTCCGTCCCCACCGCCTGCCCCAGGGGAAGGCAGGAACCATCACCCCCGCTTTAGTGGCAGCAGGGAGCGTGTGTGCTCGTGTCTGTGCACGTGTGTGGCAGAGGATGCGGTTTCTTGCCTGTGGGGCTGGTCCATGAGGGGAAGGGAGGCTCTGGTAACCTGTGGGGCGGATGATGTTTCCCTCCTGCGCTGGGCTTTGCTGTGCAATTTCAGTACCGGGTGACACAAAACGAAAGTGTCATTGATCCTTGTTTTCACTGTACAGAGGAGATGTGCTGAGGCCAAGCTCTGCGATGATGCCTGAGCATCATGCAGCACATTGCTCCATCCCTGTTCATGAGCATCCCTCCTGCTCCTGCCTCCCTCGTGCAGCCCCGCGTTATGCGGCATTCACAAGCTCTGCTTGTTTGGCCTCTCACTGGCCTTACAGCCTTCCCCGGGGCTTCTGGCAGAGCTCGCTGTGGTTAAACGTCGGTGACGGAGCAGAGACCTGCTGCTGTGTCACCTCCGTGTTTCCCACATGTGGGTGAGCTGGTTTCTCTGCCAGGGCGGGGTTGAGAGCCCGTGCAGCCGCACGCTCTTGCTGCCACGGATGCAGGCAGAGAGGGCATGATCCCCTCCCTGAGCAGCGGCTCGGCCGGGGGCCATTGCAGGCAGCTGCCAAGGAGGGAGCAGATCCTCCCGCACAGCTGTGCCGGGCCACGCTCCCCCTTGCAGCGAGGCACCCGCTCTTCCCAAGCCATGGCCGGGCAGGAAGATTAGAAGGAGATTTCTTTTCAATATATAAAAGAATTCACAACTGTGAAGGGGAGACAAAAACATTCTTGAGCCGAGGGGACAATATTGTGCGAGGGGGGCCGGGGCGGGGAGCGGGGATTACTGTAGCGGAGCTCAGGGTCGCACCGCTTGCACCTGCTGTTTGCTGAAAGGCTGATGCTGAGCAACAAGCAGCTGATGCTGAGGCCCAGTTGTCAGCCTGAATGGCGGGGGAAAAAAGCCTCTGATCAGTGCACTCGCCAAAGGAAATGGCAGGCGTCCCATCCGCCGGGAGGAGGGAGAGCTGGCAGCGGGGGGAGAGGAGCCGGCTCCCCCTTGGCACGTGGAGTTCTGGGCAGCCCCAGAGGTGTGGGTCCGGCTGGGGATTCCTCATTTCAAAGGGATCCAGGAGAAACGGGGCGATCCTGAACCCCTGAAGAGCACAAGCTCTCCCCAAGCCATCCTGCTCACTCCAGCCCCGAGCTGCCACGGTGAGCCTGGGTGCAACGTGTGCTCCCCCAAACCGAGCCTTGGAGGCAGTGCTGCTGCGGGACATCCTGCCCTTCGCCACCGCCATCTCCCGGGCAGGAGGACCCTGCTGTTCCTGGTCACACATGGCGTGTCAGCCCTCCCTGGTAAGGGACCGTGATGGTCAGAGAGATGTGCCCTGCAGCACGAGGACCAGAGAGTGGCACTTGCATCACTCAGCATTGTCACCCAGAGGTGCTGAGGTGGCTTGGTGCGAGCCTGGATCTCTCTGGGCTGTAGGACAAGCACCGAGACACCCTGCTCAGCACATACCCCATCAGAGCATCGCCTTTGTCCGGGCAAATCTCGCACAGAGCAGGGCAGAGAGGGAATATGGAGTTTCTGGAGCGTGTTTCAGTGGACTGATGGGCTCTGCACAAGCACAGCCCCCTCCTGCGCGGGGATCTCTGGTGTCAGAGCTGGGACAGCCCGGCCGGGAGATTTCCCAGCCCTCTGCAGAGCTGGCTGCAGCTGCCTCCCTTAACAGAGGCAGGAGCAAGGGTGTCTTCCTGCAGCTGTTGAAGGGATGAAAATAGCTCACGTGCCCCGGGTGTCTGCAGGGCAAAGGGGATTGTACCAGATCGGTGCTGTCCTTGTGAGCCAACCATTCCCTGTAGCGGCTGTGCTGGGGCATTAGGAAACGCACAGCCCGTGTCCTCTCGTGCCTTGCCACAGAGCAAGGAGCTTCTCCGGAGTGAGAACAAGCCCATCGTTGGTCTGAAGAAGCTTGAGACACCCAGGAAAGGAAAAGGCAGCAGCTGGCTGGTGAGTCCAACCTAGAGAAGAAAAGCAAACGGTTATTTTTTCAGCCCAGCGGGGTCCCTGGCGTGATTCAGCACCTGGGTGCTCGTGCTGGTGCGAGGAGAGGTGGCTGCGCCAAGGGGCTGGCCTGTCCCTGTCCCTGCCGCCGGGACCCACTCGGGAAACCCACAGGGACGATTTCTTTTGCTGCATCCCTTCCTCAGGCACAGCCAAAGCTCGCGGCATTGGCCAGGGAGGTTTAAAACCAAAAACCCACCTGGGGCAAACCTAACTGGGCAGTTGTTCCTCTCTGTGCCGTGCAGGGCTCTGGGCTTAGGCTGCCAGGCCTCAGGAGGCTGTTTTTAGCATGGGCTGTCTGTCCGGCCAACCCGGTGGTATTTCTGTCTTTAATGGCTGCACGGGCAATGAGGCAGCTCTCGCCAGTGCTGCAGGAACAGCCTTCGTGCGGCTCCCCCAGGCCCCGCTTCGCCAAGGTGCTGGCATCACGCTGCTGTCTGAATGCGCTCGCCTGGGGCTGGTTTTCCCAAGAGCTGTCGTTTCCAACACGGCTTCGCGGAGAGCTGCCCGGTGGGACCGGCGAGGGCTTGCAAAACTGCAGCTGAGCTTGCAAACCTGCAAGAAATACGGCCCGTGGGGTCGGATCCTGCCCTGCTGGCTCTGTGCAGCTGGGGTGCAGGGCAGCTTGCTGGGCTCCAGTAATCCTTGGCTTGCAAAACAGCTTTGGGGTGGCGGCTCACAGCTTTGGGGTGGCTGTTTGCAACAAGCAGAAAGGCAGAGCAGCCCTGAGGCTGCTCTGATTTATGCAACTGCCCGCAGCAGCCACCGTCTGCCTGCGCAAGGCTTGGGGACGTGCTGAGGTTGCCCCGTCAGCTTTGGACGATCCTAACTGTACCCAGAGAGGTCTGTCGGGATGGGGAGATGACGGTAGATACCTGCAAAGAGGATGATAGGGTTCTGCAGCTTTGCAAATGGGGGGGGGTGGGTGTCAAACCCAAACCCCACGCACCCCCTGACCAGCTGCCAACCTGTCAAACAGCCTCCAAGAGCCTCGGAGGGGGGGATGCCACCGGCACCCGTCAGGAGAGGGGAAAAACGGGAGCTCGCTGCCATGCAGCCGTCCCCACGCAATGCTGCCTGGTTGGGAGAGGAGAGAAATGGCCTTTTGATTCATCAAACAGCCCCGACTCTTGCAAGCACAACCTGCTAAAACACCCGGGACTGGTGCTGAGAGGGGGGGTTAAGGAGAGGCCACAGCCCCACGGCTGTGGTTATCAACCCCCAGCCTTCCAGGCAGAGCCGAAATCCCCTGTGCTGGGGCAGCGCAGCAGCACCTGAGCCTTGCAGAGGAGCCGAAAGTGCGATTAATGAGTAAGCGTGGCAACGATGTTTTTACTGTTTGATTTTGCAGGTCCTGCCCCTCTTGCTGCGGTTCCTTTCTGGACCCATGAGATCAAGAGAGGAAAAACCCAGCTCACGAAGCAGCACGACGCTGAGCTGGGTCCTGCTGCTAGGGGTCTAGTGCATCTGGGGACCGTCACCAGCATCACCACCCCTCTGTATGCCCGAAGAGGTGGGTCAGGCTTGGGCTGCCTCTGCCCCGAGCCCTGTTTTGATCTTCCTGGCATCGGTGTAATATCAGGGCAATCCCAGCAATATTCGTGTGGGTGTAATTTGGACCAAGCCCCCAGATCCAAGCGGGGCTGCTTGCAGAGCGAGGTTGAGCTCAGTCCCTGAGCCAACAGCACTGTCTGGCTCTGCACGTGTAAAACAGAAATGAGTGCATCCACTTATTTATGTTATTTATTAACGCTGAGCAGAGACAGGTCTCATCCAGATGCTTTCCAAGCCTGCGCACAGGGAAATCCCGCTGTGAGACCACTGAGATATCACCTGTGTTTCGGGGACTCCCGGAGCCCATTAATAGCAGGATTTTGCAAAGCGTCGCCCCGGGAAGTGTCCCTAATCCCTGTCCTCACACACATCCACCGCTGGGAACAGGGTGCCGGGACAGACGGACCTTTACCCTGGCCTTGTTCAGCCACTCCTATTCCCTCAGCCCCCCCCACATCAGGACATTTGGGGTCTGTCTTTAAACTTTTATAAGGGGAGAGGTTTGAGAGGCAAACCCTGACCTGAACGTGAATCTGGAGCCTGTTTCTAGAGATAAAAGGGTGTTAAGGGCACTTTCTTTCCTGGATCTTTACGGGGACCATCTCCCCCTCCCCGTGCTGGCGCAGTCATGGCTTGCTCACTCTCAGGGCAGTCCCCGGCTTTCGTGTCCCCGCTGAGACGCGATGCTGATCCCTCCGCAGGGATTGCCGTGCCTGTGGGAGCAGCCGGTATCCACCCGGGACTCGGTACTGTTTTCTCCCCTGAGGAGGCGGCTGCCGTCGCAGCAGGCAGAGGCACCCACCCTCCTTTACGCTGACTCAGCACAATTTGGAAAACCAGCTACCACTGGCAGCAGAGACGTCTCCCTGCAGCTTTCCACCCGGCTGCTTTTGTTATTAGAAAACCCCTTTCATCTCCATATGTCTATTTTCTTCATTGCAGCATCGCCTGGGAGCCGTAGGCAGGATCAAGCCCTTTCTGCCCGGCGTCCTTTGCACGCACATCAAAACCCCAGCGCCCACAAATGCCCTGAAGCTGCTGCCGGCAGCACATCAGGTCCCCTCCTCCTCTGCCCCCGGTGCCAGCCGCAGGTTCAGGCTGGAGGCGAACGTCCTCGGAGGCCGGCACGGGCGTTCGAGCAGTCCCCAGGTGTAGGAATCCTTCGTCTCCTGCTTTGTTTTATTTGAGTTTGCTGCCTGAGACAGGGGTGCAATGCAGGGAGGTTTTGCTACGCTGCAGATCTCACTGCCAGCAAGCCATAAGGAGGCAGAGACACGATGATGATTCAAAAGCCGATGCACTACGGCAGAGCTTGTTTCAGAGTTGCAAAAAAAGCTGTTTTCTGTGAAGTGCAAAAAACGCCACGAGTTCAGCCAGATCCCACCTCCGGGCCGTTATTCGCCATCGAGCCCCCAAAATGGGGACTGCTTGGACGGGCATGGGGCAGGGCAAGCCCTGGCACCCAGGACCACAGCATCCGTCGGGGAGAGAGGACTCATGGACCACCAGCAAGCTCTTGGGATCAGAGGGAATAATTAACTCCATGGCAGCTGCGGGTTTGCCAAGCTAATCTATTTAACCCTGCCAGGTAAATGCCTTACCCATCGGAAGGGACTGAGCTGTGCTAAAAGGTTAAGTAACTTGCCCAGGGTCATCACGGTTGTCTGTAGCAGAGCAGAGCAAAAACCACCTGTGGGCTTCTGAGTCACAGACATTTTTTACCCATCCTCGTGGCTAAAAAAAGCAGCTTGGTGCTGCTGGGTCAGGATCTGGTGTCCAGCCATCGATTCTTCTTATGCCTTTCTCTGTGAAATTAAAAAGCTCTTTAATGCTTAATATATTCTCCTCTGCAAGTACTTACATATTGCAATCAAATCCCCCCCAGCGCTCCGGTGGATAACCCAAACAGGTTGATCTCCGTAAGCATCTCACAATGGAGCTTTTTCTCCAGCATCAAATTATTTCTGTGCGTTTCTGTGCTGCATCATCGCTGCAGCTCCCCCCTTCCCTGATATCCCTTCCAAGCCTCAGGCTCCCAGAGCACACGCTGCAAGGTCAGTCCTGGACTGCTACGGGCAGACCAAGACCGAAATCAGCCTCGCTTTCTTCTCCCTGCCTGATGATCAAGGTGGGATAAAGAGGCAGAAAATCTGCAGAGCTGCCAAAAAAAAAAGGCTGAGCAGCGATTGCATGCAGGCAAGTCATTGCTGTCATTAGGCCAGTATCTTTAATCGCTGCATCTCTTATTCTGCCTGTGCCCAAAGAGCTAATCCCAGGTGATTACAAAGGACAATGTCATTTAAATCAATTATCTCTCCATTCAGAGCCGTCCAGCCTCTCCTCCCTTCACTGTACATCCACGAGCCCCATAATTTATTCATCCTAGGCTGCACTTAAACATCTGCTCCGGTGCCATTTGAGTTTGGCAGAGCATTAGCTTTAAAATTTTATGAAACAGTGCAGGTGGCAAAATCAGAAATTAAGGATTATAATCATGGCAAAGAAGGGCTGGTGAGCAGGACTCGGCCACGCTCCTCTGGGGCTCCCTTCAGCTCAAGAGGAGAGACGCAAGGAAAGCTCCTGGGGATTTAATGCCCGTCAGGTGTACAAATCACATTTTTTCCCCATTTTCCCATTTCTGAATGACAGGCTGGGGGGACCTTTACATCCTCGCCACACCTGGGAGCACTGCACTCGTGTGGATGCTTAAAGAAGCAAGGAGAGCATCGTGCACTCGCTGGTCCTCGGGGTTTTGCTGCTTTGTCATTGCTGCAGCAGAACTCTTCTGGTAAGGGGATTATTTTCAGCAGGCGAGCTGCCTGTGAAGAAGACACCTTTTTCTTTTTCCCCACCAAAATGGGACTAGCAGGCTTTTAACTAAATACTCCATCCCAGCCGTACTAATGGGAGGAAGGAAACCACGCTGGAGCCATGTGACAGTTGCATCTCTAGCCCTGAACGTAGGGATGCGGCTGCTGGAGCGATGCCGGGTACAAACTTCCCCGTGTGCAGGGAAAGCCCCATCTTCTCCAGTGCCATGTCACCCTTTTTCCCTATGAGTGCTTCCACCCCATCAAAAAGTAACAATAAAACTGGAAGTCTATATAAGCGTCTTCTCATCTGGCCCCCCTCAGCTGATCGGTCCCCTCCTGCCTGTGGGGGGTTAGTTTGAGGCAGCGAAACCCGCTCCCCCTCGTCTCCAACCACGTCAGAGGCCGTATCGGGGGAGACACCAGCTCGGCTCTTTGAAGCTGCCTTCTCGGGTAGGAAACCTTAGCGGGTTTCCAGGAGAAAGCAGCGCTATTGCTGCAGAGGAGAGTCTGTCTGAAGGGAAAGGTCTCGAGCATCCCTCTTGGGTTGTGGTGGATAGAGGAGGCATTTTCTTCCTATTCCTTCCCCCACCCCAGTTTTCCTCTCCTTAGTTTAAGCAAGCCTAATCTCATCAGCTTGCTTCCAGGCTATTAATGAAAATGCTAAACAAGCACCAAACCTGTGTCCGGACCCTGCGGGACCTTGTTCATTTTTCTTCCCAGGTGCCTGCAAACTGTTCGGTTGTTTCCTGGGGCAGGGAGGGATGCTCACGGGACGCCGGCGGGGTCTGCCCAGATTTTTCCCGCTGGGATAGACCTGCAGCCCGGCCAGCTGGGGAGATGCTGCGTGCTGGGGCTGATGTGCTGCGGGATGCTGTAGATTTGGGATGCTCTTGCTTGGCCAAAAGGTAAGGAGGTCTGACATGGTCCTCGGCTAACGATTTTCTCTTAAAATAACAGAAAATCAGAGATCTATCTGTGTCCCCCAATTCCTGCTTTCACCACAGAGCTACAGCCCTCTTTAAAACACGTATACGCAGCGGTTCCCCGTGTTTATAGCTAATGAACAGAGCTTTGGAAAGAAAATATTTGCTTTAGCAATTCCTCTTTCATCTATTAACCCCAATTTCCATTGTCAGCGTGTAGCTGGGTTGGAGGGAGTTGGAAAGAAAATATTTGCTTTAGCAATTCTTCTTTCATCTATTAACCCAAATTTCCATCGCCAGCACGTAGCTGGGTTGGAGGGAGAGAGGGGCGGGAGGGGAGGGGGTCTCGCCAGGGGATGAGGAGGTTAAAGGCGATTTAGAGGTCTGTACGCCATGCCTCTGGGTCTGGTGCCATTGATGCTGAAGGGCTTAAGGATCCAGTGAGTTCTGACCCATCAGGCATCCTGACCCGCAGTGGAGGACGGGAGAAGGGCAGATCGACTCCTGCTCCTCTTCCCAAATATAAAGAGGAAGACCAAGGGGATTATAAAGCACTTGGCTGTTCTTTGATGCCTGGAAAGCTTCTGGAGTACGGGGTTTTTTAAATCTATTTAAGCACCTGGAAGATAACAAGGTGATAAAAAGCAGCCAGTGTGGGTTTTTCAAGAAGAGATCACATCAAACCTCTCTAATTTCCTTCTTTGACGAGGAAACTGGCCGAGCAGATGAGAAAGAAGCCGCAAACGGGACAAATTCTGACTTCAGGAAGGCTTTAGACCTGGTCTCGTGTGACATTTCGGGAAGGAAATAAGGCCGTTTGGGCTGGACGCAGTCCCCACCGTGCAGCACAGCCCACCAAAAATTTCTCTCCCGAACAACAGGGACGGAGGGTCCCCCGCAGACACGGGGGATATTTTGCAGGTGCTCCCGCAGGGACGTGTCCTGGGAAAAGGCGATGGCTGTTTTGTCAGGACACCCGCTGGGATGCAGCAAACTCTCCAACCTTTTGAACAAATCCGAACCGGGCCAAAGCAGCCGTCGCTGCAGACCGGCAAGTGCCGACCTGGGAGGCGTTCAGCAGCCGTATGAATATGTAACGCTGCCGCTCTACAGCTCCGAAGCGTCTCGTTACACGTCGTGCATAACGTGGCCACGTGATGGGAAGGGCTGATCTGGGACGGCCGCTGTCTCTCTTCATCCCTTTCTTCACTGGAGCGCGAGGATGCAGCGTTGGTGCCAGGCGGGCGTCTGTGCATCCTACAGAGATCAAGGCAGAGCTCCAGCCTTCGGCAGATCTGTGCGGGATCTTCCCTCCGAGATAGCGTCCCATTTTGGTCCCCTGCCTTCAATCTCCTCATATAGAGGACGTTGTTTTAAAGAGAGGGACCAGTCGGTTTCCCAAATCCAGTCCCTGCGCAGCAGAAAGGATTTCCCCGGACACCAGCAAACCTCACTGGGGTGACGAGGCACTGATTCAGGCGGTCCAAGGCTGCGCAGACTTTTAATTTGCCGGAGAACGGCACGATGAGGTTTGATACAGAGATGATCTGCATGTTCAGACCCAAATTTAGGGCGAGCGATAGGACTAAACACACACAGATGTCATTTTCAGGTTATGGTTTGAAGCACCAAGGAGGGCGAGGGAGGAAGGAGCTGCCTTCGCTCCCCCACGCTCAGCGCTCTATATGCATTCAAGCACTCAACTAATGTTCAACGCCGTTAGCAAAACGTGTTGGCTAGGCAGGCTAACCTTGCAGCAGCCATGCTAGACAGTTTTTTAAAGATTCTTTGTCTTATTCTTTCTGGTGCTCATTGGAAAGTTCTCATCTTGTATTTCTGCCCCCCGCCTGCTTGCAGCCGTGGGCTGGCTGGGGCCGAGAGCACCCCTGCGCCCAAGTCCTGACATTTCTAAGGGTTTGGGGCCTCGGTTTTATTGGGGTTTTCTAGAAGACAAACAGGAGGGGGGAAGGGGGAAGGGGCCGATCTCTGCTGTATTTCAGGGTGCTTCCGCGAGCTCCGCAGGGGTTTTCTAGAAGACAAACAGGAGGGGGGAAGGGGGAAGGGGCCGATCTCTGCTGTATTTCAGGGTGCTTCCGCAGAGCTCCGCAGCAAAACAGAAACCCAGAAGATTTACAGGGATAGCTAACAATGCCCTGACGGGCTGCTGCACCGGCTGTGGCCCACAGGAACCCTGCGAGCACCAGCTATTTAGCAAAAATGAGTATTTCTTTAAGTATCTGCCATCGCACATCATTTGGCGTTGGTTCTTCTCCTGGTTTGAAAAGTTTTGTTCACCCACCCTGGGAGCAGCAGCAAATCCAGGGGAGCGAGGAGGCAGCGGGGGTCACGGCGAGCCCTTCCAGCCCGCGCTGAATCACCCCGAGATAACCCACAAATACCAGAAAGATCTGGAGAGATGGGCTGAATTCTCCGTCTGCCCCAAGACAAATACCCTAGGGTATAACGTATTTCCAAACTCGAGGGAAAGTTTATAGCACGGGCACGGACGTGATTTTTTTTGTAACTTCGTTACTTTTAATCAGTTTTATCTCCCCAGGTTTGAACAAGTCCGCCGTCGGGACCAGCTTCGTTGCACATTTTAGCTTTGAAAATCCATCTGGCTCCGAATTCCCCCATGCAAAACCGAATTTTACACCATTGGTGTGACACCTTTTGGCAACTTTTCCTCCAATGAACTCAGAAAGATGCTTTTACGGGATGGGGCTGGCCAAGACCCGCACCAGCATCCCGAGCTGGTCAGTGCCCCGGTTCCCCCGGTTTTCGGGGACGAGGCAGGTCTGGCAGAAATTGCTGACCACAGTAATGAAATGAAGGAGGATTTATCAGTGTTGCTGCTCTCAGGTGGGGTTTGTGCATCCTGCCTGGGGGAGAGGTTACCCCACCAGCCGCTCGCACCCAAATGCATCCGCAGCATCCCCAGGGGTTATTTTCAAGGGGATTTTTGTACTTCAAGTGTCTCCACTAGATCCTGTTTAAGCACAGGTGCAGGCTCAGGTCTGCGAGGAGACCCAGGCATCGACTCCCTGGGCAAGAAGCCTGTGTTGGGGTGTCAGCTGTGGGTGAGGAGCTGGGGACCGTGGGATGGGACCAGCAGTGGAACGAGTGGGGAGGGCTGCAAACGGGGCAAATGCAGCAGGAGAATTGTAGGTATCTGAGGACCCCAACGTACAAATCTCGGCGCCTTCAGATACCTCCAGCTGAGCCAGGCTTGCTCGGGCCTTCATTTACAATTCAGAAAAGAGGTCCCCTGCGAGTCTGGCACCGTCGCTTTCATGGAGTGATTTGTAGCTTCCCTGGCTAATTGTCAAAGCGCAGTGTTCAATCCAGGGCAGTCTTCCCTTTGGAAAGCGTCTTCTCCTACCTGCACTGGCAGGAGAGCGGCACTGCCGAATGGGGGACATTGCACCATTCCCATAGCAACAGCCTGGGAGGCTGCAAAAGGAGAATTATGACTTTTTTTCCTGTTCTGACACGAGGAGAAGCTGGGCTTTACGGGATTAGGCAGATCCCAGCTCAAACATCCAGGGTAACACTGGAGGGAATAATGAATAGTAATAGCAGAATAAATGGCTTTTGATATAAGGCTCTGTCCAAACAGTGCTAACAACCCACCTTGTTTAAGCTTGGTCGATGCTGACATGGTTTCCATGCTAAATATGAACGCTTTGGGGTTTTTTTGAGCTTGTCAAACTGTGTGTCCACACAAACCAGCATTTGGCACAGCTCTCTGAAAGCAATTCTTGACAGCTCTGGTCAAGACAATTGCACTAACCTGCATGATTGAGGCGCTTAGGGACATGGTTTAGTGGGTGGTGGTGTTGGGTCGACGGTTGGACTTGATGATCTTACAGGTCTTTTCCAACCTTAATGATTCTATGATTCTATGATCCAACCCAAAACATTTTGCTCATCACGAGCTCTCTGATGCAAGGACAGTTTTGCCTGAAACAAAGGATTCGTGATTAGGTTGCAAGGTGGGTCTTCTCCAACGTGATCACCCCATCGACGTGCAGCGCAGAGTCTCCATCAGTGCCTCGGGCTGCCCGTGCCAGCCCTTCCCGATGGCCCAACCCAACCAGCCCACGGGCCGTGACCGGGTGGTCCCCGCTGACCAGGCAGCGAAAACCACAGCGATGAACTGGTGATGGAGAAGACAGCAAAAAGCGACTCAGGACTGAGAAACACAAGTGAGCCTCCGATTCCTCTGGTTTGAGTGCCAGGCTGGGACAGAAGCAGGGCTATGCCACCAAGCACACTTCATAGATACTTCGGAGGAATAAATAGGTCATTAAATTTGAGGCCAAGAGCGATCATTATCATCCAGTATCTCCCTGATGACAGACTTTTTCCCACAGACTCTGGCACTAAGTCCATGTCTGCTGGCTGAACTCACATCTTACCTTGGTATCAAGGCTTCTCACCCTGGGGAATGAACCCCCTCTTTAGATTAATTTTGTTGATAAGTAATCACCCTGACTGCTGAGAGCTTGTGTTCACTGTCTTGAGACACAGTCGGCTCCACTTGCCAGCCTGGAGTTCAATAAAAATTTGCCTTAATGAATTGAAGTTCCCTTTACTCCATTCGTATGGATCCATTCTGAGATCCGTATCTCAGAAAAGCAGAAATCTTCACACTGCGGGAATACTTTCGACTGGTGGAGTACAAGTCCTCACGAGTATCTAACGAGGATATGGGGGTTAGTAACTACTTTTGCAAGGGCAATAGCAGCCAGGACGCTGGTTTAAGCCTCCTGCTGAGCCCAGGGCCGTGGCCATCCGCAGCCGTGGGGCAGCGCCTACAGAAGGACCCCCATCACTCCGCACCCCATCCCGCAGGGAGATGCTGCCATCGGACATCTGGAAAGGACCTCAACATCGATGGCTGTAGCGGCTCTGACGGTTTCCCGGCTTTTTGAGAAACTGCTTTTCCTCCCCTGCCGCAGTGTCTCCACGCTGGGATTTCTCTGTGCTCACACCACCGTGCGAGCGTTAGCTCGCCGGTCCCTTCCCCTGCCCAGCCTGTGTCCCTCACGTTGCCGGCAGGCAACACCTCCGTGACACCGGTGCCGATGCTTCCCCAGAAAATGTCATGCACTTGTAACAAGCTGAGAAAAATCAGCTCAGCTCATCCCTCTCACTTCTTCCCCGGCTGAATCGTGAAGCAAACCAGCCCTGTTTCCCCCCGACTTCCCATTATCCCCCCAGAAAAGCCCTTTTTGTGCAGCTGTGCCACGTTAGCATCTCGTGCAGCTTTCATGACGGCTCCTCCAGCCTTTATTGTAGTCGCTGTTGCGTTTCCTCGGGTTATTTGCAGGGAGCTGAGTGCTGCCTGTGGTTTCTTCAAAGCCCAACACATTTCCCGAGGAAAAGGAGGCCGGTGAATGAGCAGGCTCCCCGGCTCTCCTGTTTACAAGTCGCTGACCCTGCCAAGTTATTTAGTGACATTTGCTGCTCAGCACCATCACAGGGGACAAACCCGGGCTGAAAAAAGCAAAGAAAAGGCAAAAATGACCAGAGAGCAGAACCACGGCGTAAAACTCCTCATGGCCGTCAGCCTGGGGCTGGTGGGGAGATGGGACCTGGTTTTCGGGCTCTCCTAAACAGAGAAACCTTGGCCCTGCCTCCCATTACGGACACCTCATTTCCAGGCAGTAAAGCTGCAATAGTTTTTCTTTTCCCGCAGGAGCTGACGGATCAAAACCGATCCCGATGCCGACGTGAGATTCACAGCCTTGGAGGAAATGGTGGCTTTTCCCTTCCTCTTTTTTTTTTTCCCCCTCCTTTCTCTCTCTCATTGTAATAAAACAGCAACAAGGAAAGGTGTGGGAAGGGAGGTTAAAGAGAAGCCTGGTGCCTTTCCAAAGGACACCTGCTACGTGCTGGGTGCTCATCCTTGCTGGAATGCATCCACATGGGATGTGCGGCCACATGCTGAAAATTACAGTCCCTGGGTTTAAACCAAGAGAAAGGAACCAAAAGAATCCTTTTGTATCTGAAAGAAACACTGGAATACCACGCTTCTGGGATCTTTGGTGAGCCTTGCGTTTCCCTTTTCCCTTTCTGCAGACACAGGCTTGCTCCAATCACCCCTCAAGGACAGCACGTGAGCAGGACTGGTGGGACACCCCAATGCCTTTGCAAGCCCCCAGAGCTTTGGGATTTCCCAGGTCTCTCTGTCCCCGCGGTTTGTCCCAGCTGGGTTTGCCTGTATCAGCCCATCTCCTCTGGTCTGGGGGTGAGGGGACAGTCCCGTCCCAGGGTAGCTGCCGCAGACGTGCGGGCAGGGAGCTGGGTACCGGCACCTCCAACCAAACCCCCATCCCCAGCCACTGTGGGCTCAGGAGAGTTTTATTCTTGCCTAGTGCTATGCCAAGATTGGGTCTTCTTGCGAGTTAAGAGCATGGGGCAGGACATGTCCACGGCTGCCCATAAAAACACCCAGCCCCTCTGCTTTCCACATTCCCCATTTTCCCCTCCTCTTCTGTGTTCGCCTCTCCCCGCTCCCTTTCCCTCTCCTGCTCCTTCCCCCGCTCAAATCCTCCTCTCTTGCCACTTTTCTCCCCTGCTCCTCAAATAAAGCTCCTTCCCCTCACTTCTACCTTTTCCCCTCTTTCCTCTTGCTATTTCAGGCCGTGCTTATCCCCTGCCCTCCCCTCTCTCGTCCCCTCAGGGCACGGGGTGGCTGCCGCTGCCCACCCAGGGCACATCGTTTGCCCCAGCTAATTGCACGTCCTCCGGATCCGCCACCACCACCACCTGAAACGACTCTCCGCAGCACCACGGCAGCCCCAAATCCCCGAGCGCTGCCCGATTTACTTCCTACAGGAGCCACTGTCCCTGGACAAACCTTCCTCTGCTCCCAACTCTCCCTTCCCGAGTATTTGTTGATTTAAGCCAGCCCCTCAGGGATTCAATTTCTGTGCAGAATGCAAGGATTTAGCCACACAGCCGACGTTAATGCTAATAGGATTTGTACAGCTAAACTCCAAGCCTCCCCGTAAAACTTACTGCCCCGTTGTTATCTTAACTCTGCTGCCGCTTGCCAGGTACCTGACCTACGGCCACCGAAGCAGCGTGTAGGATGGGGGTGCAGATGTTCCCCAGCATCCACATGGGCTTCAAAATGCGGGTGCTGAACCCTAATTCATCCCTGCAACCCATGGGATTAACCAGAGGTTAACAGATGATGTGCGTATGTGTATTTTCACCCTGCCACTGAGAAGTTGTTATTATTTTAATGAGGCTTTCGGAGCTTTTTCCGACATCTCCACCAAAAGCCCACAGACACGTTGCTCCTTCCTTGTGCTGCTCTGACCTCAAGCTACTGAAAATAAGGAAAATAAAAAACAACCCTCAGGGATGAAAACATCCCCAAGTGGGACGCTGGGTGGACCTCAGGGTGCTGGGCGTCTTTGGGAGCTCGGGGACAAGATGAGAATAAAGCATCCAGGAATGACATTTTTTTTCACATTAAAGAAAAAAGAACTAAATGAACAAATAGTCACAAGGCGGAACCAAACCTTTCAGATTTGGAGACTCGATGGGTGCTGCGGGGTTTTCAACAACCCTGCGGTGGGTGTCCACCTTCACTCCAAACCCGAGCAGACGGGGTGGATGGTTTCGGATGTTTACCGGCTACGATCCGACATTGCCCTGACGAGCTGTGTCAGGAAAACCGGCGGGACCGTGTGATGACAGCCGGGAAAACCCAGCCAAGGTCCCTGCCTTGCCGTGCCGTGTGGAGATGGGCACGCAAAGCTGCTGGGCACAGCAACGGAAAACCCCAACGATGTGGCTGTCCCCCCTCAAAGCCAAGCCTGTGGTTGTCTACCGGGGGCGTCTGCTTTTAGGTCTTGGCGCATTTTCCCTAAACCCGCCCCAAAGATGTACCCGGGAGA
>NW_008795855.1:286466-296963 GCF_000699145.1 Aptenodytes forsteri | reverse complement strand
CGTGAGCCCTTGCTGAGCGAATTTATTTCAACCCCTAGGTCAGAACTTGTTTTATTTACAATTGTTATACGCACGCAACTGAAATGATGTCTGTATAATATTACTGAAATTATATATATATATATATATAAACCCACACTTTTTGCATGCCACGCTTGCCAGCTCGGCTCAGAGACCCAAAGCGAAGCTGGACCCATCCATCCGCACTGACAAATCTTCTGCATTTAAGATTTCATTCTAGCAACTCGGCGAATGAAGCTAGACCAGGATCCAGCGCCGTCCTGGAGCCGTGTTGGCTTCGTGGTGAGCAGCTGATGCGCGGGGGGCAAAGACACGCACTAATGTCGTTTATCGGGGAAACGGCACCCATGACTCTGAATACACAGGGGGAATAGATCTATCCCATTTTCAAAGGCAAATACCACTTCAGAGTTGCGTATCACTCCATATTTAAATGGCACGTACTTCATTCATGTTTTATTTTCATTTTATAGTGTGTTTTTTTTCTTAAGAAGCCTTAGAGGTGGCCTGCAAAAGCTCTGTTTAGCATTTTCCTTATTTTTTACCTATAAAAAAATTGCAGAAGTGCTCTAACCTCATTGTTTCACGTTTTCTCCCTGTTTAAAAAAGGGAGGAAAGCAAGTTTCCTAGCTCATCCTGGACCTTCCTAAGGACATCTTGTGAGTATATTCCTCCTAGATGATCTGCAGGAAAGACTCCTTTTTGCAGACGGCGTGAGGAAGGAGGTTATACATATGTTAATTATTTAAACACCTGAAAGAGTTTTGAAACAAATGAGTACAGAAATCACTCGCACTTCCCTTTTTGGTGAGTGATGGTGTGTGCAAAGGAAGATGTCGTTTCTTATGGAAATACAAACATCTGGCAACCCCCCTTTCAAATTAAAATAAAAATAAAATTTCTGATAGACTGTAGGCTGATGTAGGCTGGTATTCTTTATAGACCAGGGAGTGGCAAGCAGAGCCCCAAGAATCTGAGTGCTCACTTCAGGATTTGCCTGGGCATAGCTAGATTCGCCCAGTCGTGGCCTTTGTCAGTAGCATATTATACATTAGATATCGCATATCCCATTCCTCCGTAGCACGAAAGCAGATAAGCAGGGCCTAGGAAAATTCAGGGCAGAAGTTCCTCAATAAAGCAGAAATGTGCCCAGAAATGTGCTAGATCTATTCAGGCACGCCGAGACGCAGGCGGGTGTGTTCCGGGATTTCTCCCACCAAAACCAGGGAGCTGGGTGCCTCGGTCGCAGGAAACCGGGACAAATTCTCTAGGAACAGCTTCACAAGCCTGACCAGCAAGAGATGCCATACCTTGGGAGTTGGTACGGTTTTCCAACTGGAAAAAAAAAAATATTGATGCCGTCTTCTGACGCCCTGCGGCGGCCATTCCTGCACGAGGTTTTCCGTCCCGCTGTGTAGCACCACTCACCCAGATAACGGGGTTTGCCCTCGCCCCCATGGGCAGTAGCAGATGCTTTGCTCATGCACGCAGCCCCGAAGGCAATAAAAAACTGCAGTAAGCCAGAATCTGGCTTGGGGTGATGGTTTTCCAGCGGTGACGACACGGTTTCAGCCCCTTCCAGTACTTCAGATGTAAAGTCTCGCTCTCGGCAGCACGTGCTCTTGCTTCAGAGGCTGCCAAAGGGCTGCTGTTTCACACCCTATTTTACTGCTGAGCAAAGAGCTGCCGTCATCTTTTGCCCCGGGATCCTGGGGTGGGAGTGGTACGGACCAAGGTCCAGAGGGAATGGGCTCTGCGGGGCCTCTCCAGCACACACCGCTCCCTTAGCCTGCCCCGACACCTCGCAGGGCATGACCTGGTACCAAAGCGTCAGGGAAAAGGTTGGCCAAGTAACGGGAGCCTGGTGGTTTGGGGGTATTTGGGGTTCAGATGCTCATGGTAGTAACCTCCGAGCTCTGACACTAACTCTGGAGCCCTAAAATGGGGCTTGTTTTCACCGATTTTGTTCCATCGAAGACCACGAAGGTCCTCGTGCCCTGCATCAGGTGCGTCCTCCAAGGGTCACTAGAAGTGATGGGGGGGTTATTTTTCTCATGCCAATGTACCCCCGGGTGTTTTCAATGTGCCTTTAACTCTAAAGCTTCAGCGCTGAGATACCTTAAGAGCATCATTAGAGATAAAGTGCTTAAGGCAGCTCCGTGGTGGAGGCATGGGGGGTTGTGCTCCGAAAAGCCTGGTATCGCGGAGTCCTGTGGTAACGAGGTCTCAGTGACCACAGGCCAAATTTGCGCAGTTTCCAACCAAATTGCGGTACACCTGCTCAAATTAAACCAGCGCGTCAATGTGAGCGAAGATCTGGGTCAGCCCTATTTTATATCCATGCACGTGTCTAAAGCATGGTGCGGTGCGAAGAGCGGCAGAGGAGAATCTGTCCAGTAAGAAAGCAATGGGTTCACTATAAAACACTTTCGGCACCGAGTTGCTTCGTAAAGGCTGAGCCACCTTTAGCCAGAAAGCCGGTAGAATTAATCCATGAGTAAGAGCGATCTAGAGATAAGTGCATTCCCTGCGTGCTCAGCAGTCTAAAACTCGGCAAAATAAGGAAGCTGGGGAAATAGCGTCCCCAGTTTCAATCAACACACCAGTATTTCTAATGTCACCACATGCAAAACCCCTGAATGGGTTTTCTTTGAGCTTGAATGAACACCCGCAGTTTCAGGTTTTTAACGTAGCTGCTTTTTTTATTACGTGAGCGCGCACTGAAGGACCCGTACCGCATCAGCTTGGACTTTGGGGGAAAATCAACTTCTTGCAGGCACCAGCCGAGGAACGTCCCATGGCAGAGAGTTTTTATTTCAGATGGCCATCAAGCAACGAATGCGAATGGATGCAGAGTGACTGAAAATTAGAAACCGCTTCTAACTACCAGGGAACCTCCTAACTCCCCTCCCTACTACGCTTAAAATGTGCAAAACCTGGCATGCTCTCCTCACCTTTCTGCAGAGATTTAATAGACTGAAGTCTCGTGTGAATTGGATTTCATTATTTTCGCAACACACGCTACAGACGCCACTACAAAGTATTATCATAAATAATTCAAACGAAGCTACAAATGGTAAAATAAATGAGCAAAGTCCATTTTGAGAAACATTATCTTCCCTTTCGCCTGTGTTTTTCTCACTTAGGTGCTAATTTACAACTCCAGCCATTTGCAGCCGGATTCACTGCAAACCATTGAGGTTCTGCACAACAGCATCTTTCAATGAACCTGAAAATTAGGAGTCTTGATGGTGATGACACTCGTGTCGGGTTGGAGAACGTAGACCAGATTGACACCGGTGCGGGTCAGAGGAGAAAGACCGAGGAGGGATGATTTGCCTTAGCAGCTCAAACCACTCGGTTACTAAATCAAGTATCCTGGCTGGGGGCTGAAGGCAAAGTGCTCCTCGGCACCCCGGTGCTCGTGCAGAAGTGTCTGTGGGGAGAGCAGGGATGCTCCTAACCACCACGCAATCACGCTGTTTTCCTTTGACTCCTGAACCCATGATTTCGCCTTTGCCTGGGACACCAGAGCACTGGGGATGTCGATACTGGGGCTGGTACGGAGGAGCGGCGGAGGGTTCATTCCCCGTTCAGCCTCTCCTCCTGCTCTTCATTTGCCCCGAGGCTGTCTCGCCTGCTCTAAGGTCTTGCCTGGCCAAGGCAGCGGCATTAGCACAGTACGCAGCTATTTAGCCGCTTGCGCAACACCTCAAGTAAGCAGAACAATATGATATTCTCTGTTTTAAACCCAGGGAGCCAGAGCCGTGGCAGCCAGGGAGCGGAGGAGCCAGCCGCAGTCAGTTAAAAAGCTGCCACCCCTTACCTCCCCGCTTTTCCCCCCCGAGACATCACCTCGCCGGCGGCCCAGCCAGCAAAACAGGTTGGCTTAATGCAACCGCCCGGGAGCGTGGAGGAGCAGACACATGTCCCCTCTGCCGCGGGCAGCGACGCCGAGGAATGTCACTGTCACGTCCGTGTGCTGGCACAAGTTCCCGTCCACCTGAGGGACGCAAAGAGAAGAGGGCTGAAGTTTTTACTGGTGATGCAGCTGTTTCCTATGGAAATACAGATTGGCCGAGCTGGTGCCTTCGGGATTTCTTATTAGGTTTCCTGTATTAGTTCTGTGCAAGGAAAAAAGCCACAGTTTTGAGTTGTAAACGTAGCGATGGTTTGGTTCCCACTGACTTATCCAAGCTGACCACAGCTAATGCGCTGCCCTGAGCCCAGCAACCAGCTGTGGGGCGAAGGAACGGCTCTGGTCGCTGCAGCCCTGCCGAGCGCAGCCGTCGCACGCAGCTGCGCTAGCGCTCGCAGCCCACTAAAACCCCATCCTTTAGCATCGCCGTTCGCAGATGGTCATATAATTACTGTTTGCTTTCCCATCATGTCTTTTTGGGACATGTGTTTTGCGTTCGGATTTCTCCAGCCTCCCTGTTTTTGTGAATCACACTTCATAAAATAATGGCTACCTAGGGAACATAAGGCATAACATTTTATTCTTCCCGTGCACATGAATTTTTCACTAGCACTGCCACGATCCAGCTCATAAAGCAGAGTCCTCGGTTTTAATCCTTAATTTGCAATATACTTAAGCACACAGCTACATTCACCTCCATCCATGATAACACTTAGGTATGTTTTTAACTCTTACTCCTGTGATTTTCTGCTTTAATTTAATCCAGGTCTCATTTCCTGGTCCCCACCAAGCTCATCTCAAACAGAATTCATTGTCCCTCCATTTTTCCTCTCCATCAATAAATTTGGCTAATGGTGCTTATATATTCCTGACTAAAGCACTTTAAAGTCTTAAGATGAGAGGTGAAAGAAGAAATACAACATAGCAATCCCCTTTCTTTTGCAGTGCCCGTGGGCTGAACTTCCCTAGCACTGTTGCTGGGTAGACAATAGCACCTGATACGAGCAGCATCAACTTTTCTAAAACTAAAATAAAATATAAATTAAACCTTCATAGCAGTAAAAAAGCTAAAAACCTGCAGATGATTCCCTGAGACACAAATACAGTACTTTTTATTTGCCATTTTTCCAGGTAGGTAATGAGATCATGCATGATACTTCTGTGCTGGCAGACCCCTCTCATCCAGCCTGAATCCCTCCTGACTTCTTTCCGTGGAAGAGGGGAAATGTTTCACCCAACTACGAACGAGCAAAAGCTGATGTTTAAACAGAAATCTCAAAGGAAGCTGCCTATGTAACCACAGCTGGTATGCTGCGTACCTAAATACTGACAGCCAATTTGCTTTTTTGGTGTAATATAATTCCAAGTCAGTCAACAGAGCTCCACCAGGAATTAATTTGGCCTTTTGTATTTACTGGGTTAGCCCCGGAGGGGGGAAGAAAAGGCGGGGGACCACTAAAAGCTATCTCTTTTGCCACTGGAGCCAGTGCAGCACAAGCACTTTTTATGTTGAGACATCGGGCGGGATGGGATAACTCAGCCGATTTGGATTTGGGGATGCTTTCTTGGTGCCAGCCCATTTGAGGAGGCGCCTGGAAAAGGAGGGAACCGCAGGGGATGCAGCTGACACGTGCTGAAGTAGAGAAGACTTTTTAACCCAGCCCTGTCACTGCAGTCAGGTAGGAGCCCTGTAAAGACACGACCGCAGGGATGCTGAGCAGACAGGCTGGGTTTAAGCCCCGTCTGCGGCCATGGAGGGTGTTTGGAAAGGTGGGGGGTGGCGATCCTCCCCCTCGCAGATGCGCCGTGCTCTTCCCTGCAGCCAAGTCTTTCCCGGAGGCCTGACCAGGGAACCAGTCAGTGCAGGATCCTCCAGACTGCTGCAAATTGTTGCCTTTAGTGTATGAGTTTACTCGGTTTAAGCCTGTTGCTTAAGCTTCCGTGCCTGTTTGCAGGCTGCCTGTGTAATGGGAGCTTTCCATCAGCAGCGGGGCAGTTTGCAGGTGCTGTTGTGGGTGCGCATGAAGCTCTCAGTGCTGCATTTCCAGGGGTGCGCTGCCTCCCCACTTGTGCTAGAAAGGGGTGCCAACAGCCTCCTGCGAGCACAGACACCGGAGCTCGAGGCTTCCTTTCTCTGTCCTTGCAGCATTGCTGCGGGATTTTTTTCCTCTTCTTAGATTTTTCTGTGACTTTTTAAAACTTGCCACAGTTGTTCCTGAAGGTCGAAGGAGCTCTGAGTGTTGCTCTGGGGGTGCACAGTGCAAACACCCCTTCTCCCAGCCTGGGTGGCTGATCCACAGTGAGCAGGGCGATGCTGGGGCTCTTCCCCAGTCTCTCCACTGTTACACTCCTGCGAGACAAATCAAGCTTTTACTCCTGAAACTAAGAGTCAAGAAACGCAAAGATCGTTCTCCCTCAGTACCCCTGTGTTTAGTGGTGAAATCCTCTTTTCCCTTCCTCTGCCTTTCAGCGCTGGTTCAGTTGTGCATGTCTCTCCCACCCCAATACCTGTTGAGATGGGGAGTGCAATGAGACAAAATCTGGCCCTTCATCTCTGCTGCTACCTGGCCCGTCCTGGAGCAGCCCCAGCTTCCCCCACAGCTGTGGGGCTTTACAACCTCTTTTGCCAACAGGGGCAACCTCAGCAAGTCGCTGCCGTAGCAGAGATGGGGAGTGCTGTGACAGCAGATCCCTGTTCTGCTGCTGTTCAGGCAGGAGGTAGCAGAACAGCCCTGGGTGTTGTCCCTTTTCCAAAAAACAGGCCAGAAGTTGGGGTAGGAAGATCTTGTGTTGGGGCTTTGGTGGTTTGTTCTTCCTGGTTAATGAGGGAAGAAAAAAAACAAACCCCATGTCTCGTCTGTGCCTCTGTGCTGGCAGGTTGAAGAACAGCAGACAGGCAGCCATATTGTTCTCTAATCAGCAATTAGCTTTATTTTTTTTTTTTCCCCTCATCCTTTTGAGAAAGGGACAAGGAAAGGCCCCACTTCAGAATAAATTAGTTTCTCAAAAGGGAGGGAGCTCTGCAGATGGCTTTGTCGTGCTTTCCACTCTTGTACAGCTCTAGAGCACACAGTCCTCCATCCTCAACCCGTCCATGCTCCAGATGTTCTCCTATTCAGGACACTTGGAAGAGGGGAGGTGGCCTCACCTCCACCTTCACCAAAAAGCAGCTGTTAAATGTCTGATATTTATCGTTAAACTTCCGCATTAATTTTGTCCAAGTATTTGCCTCCTGAACGCTGTGAAGCTGTAGGTTTATTGCTGGTTTGCTGGAGTTGCAGTATGGCTTCAGCTAAGTCTAACATGGACCAGGCATGGCGGTAGGAATGGGTTGGGGGCTATTAAGGAACCACTAATTAAAATGTGGGGTTCATTCATGTGCCCTGTTTCTTCATGAAGTGCAAGAGTTCAATGTGTGTGCGAGGGAGGTATTTTACACCTATACTGTTATCCCACAAAACGAATTGCTGAGCAGGGAGGATTTTAGAAACCGCTTCAGCAGCCAGCAGGCTGTCGGCCAGGATCAAGGTCTCCGTGCCCCTAACTCAACCTCCTGGACAGCTTCTCCTCTTTTGGGGAGAGAAAACCTCTACCCTGCTGCGGCCATTTGATCCCTGGTATGGGCAGGCCTTTTCTGGGGGTGGTTGTCTGCACTCTCGGGTGAATGCTTTATCTCCAAACAGCCCATTTCAATCGCGCTTGTTTTTTTCTTGCAGCCTCATCATGGGTAGCTCCATGCAGGAGAAGTTTTTTGGCAGCCTGTTTGTAGCAGTGCTCTGAGGGACTCTGGTCCTCTCTCCATGCAAAACCAGCCCTGAGCATCCCTGCTAAATCATTGTACCTACACAGTGACCATCACAGCAGCAACATACAGTTCCTGAAATTTTATAATTTCCAGTCTCTTCATTTTCCTGCTCCAAATGTCGGTCCTGTTTAGCTGAGCGAGTCCAAGGCGGTACATTTCTGAAGTCACTCAAACACATCCGACGACTGGCGTGAGTGTGCTCTGTGTTACATTAACATTTAACTCGCTCTGGTGCTCAGCAGTGCCTTAGTTACCCTCCTGTTGGCTGGGGCTCACAGCAGAGGGGAGGACTCTACTAAAAATGACATTTTTAGGGGGCACTTTGGCAGCAATATGAGCTGCCTTTGCTTTTCGGGTGGGGAGCAGTGCAGTACAGCTCTGGTCTGAGGAGAGAGGCAACGCCTTGCACTTCTGGAGCGGCTCTTGGTGATGCTTGGCTGTGTTAAACGGAGTCTGTGAAAGTCTCATCTGAAGGGGGCATTTCTACATTGCAGCCCCTAACGGAAGCAGTGAAATGGGGTAATATAAGTGTGTTTTTAAGGAGAGTTGCTAACTCCTAAGGCAAGCGATGGAGAGCAAGAGTGAGCGTGCGGTACTGAGCAGGCTGTCATGTGCTTTTTGCCACAAACCCACTTATTTGGAAAAAAAAAAAAGTATAGTCCTGCATGGGGCCGCATCTTTTACCCCACCAAGTGCAGGCTTCAGTGACTGACTAAATGGAGGGCATGACTGCATTGTAAAACATGGTCACAGCCCCCCGGGACAGCCTCGTTAGTGATATCCGGGAGGCATCCCCATTTTTCCACCTCTTAGATTCTGCTGGGTACGCAACGTGTTTGCTAACTTCTCATTTGATAATGATCTGGTGGTGGTCTCATAAACACTTCCCTGCATGAGTGGTTTCCCATTTGAATGCTGCCTAAACAGCCGGGAAAGCTTATTGTTCAGCCCTATATGAGCGCACAGGATTATATTCCGAGTATGCTAAAACAGAGGATCTGCTACAACGGGAAGGTGCAGATGCTGCTGCACATTGCCCTTGCGGGCTCCCAGGGTTGTAGCTGTTAAGGTTTTTTTAGCTCTGTTCTTTGCTGCTGCATCACCGATGATTGGTATTTGTTTCAGGCAGGCTTCTGGTTTATTTGTATCTCACACTCAGATGCAGCGCTTGCTGCTGGGGACTCCCATGCCGAGCTCTGACCCTCTAGATGGGCCTCCTCTTCGCCTAGGGCACTCCAGAAACACAACGGTGAGCACAATTTATCCGCCCGGCTCACATTCACCGATAATACCATCAGGTACGGTTCGACTGGGCAAGAAAAAAGTGCTGATCCCTTTTCCTACGTGTGCTACCCTGCTTGAAGTCAGTGCTGCCAAGCCTGTGT
This sequence comes from Aptenodytes forsteri, assembly GCF_000699145.1. Lineage (NCBI taxonomy): Eukaryota > Metazoa > Chordata > Aves > Sphenisciformes > Spheniscidae > Aptenodytes > Aptenodytes forsteri. Next base: position 287,833 of record NW_008795855.1, on the reverse strand, counting down.
TGTCCACAGTGTTACTTGGTCATCGTGTGGGAGCCGCTGCTGCTCAGAGCTCGCAAATCCCGATTGCTGAGAACGGTTGGATTTATCGCTCATCTTGTACACAGAGAAAGGAAGAGAAACTTCAGCTTCAAACTTCAGATATAAAAGGAAACCAGGCATTTTTGGAGTCAGTGTCTCCAAATAGCTGAATTTTCCCTCAATCTTCTCCTGCATAGCATCTGGGTCCTGCAAAGATCATACCAGTGGCTGATCTTGCTCTTGCTTGCGAGGTCCTTGTGGACCAAGGACCACAGGAACAAGGCAGAGAAAGTATTTTAGCCTCCTGGGTTTCCTGCAGCTTAGTTGTATTTCAAGCAGACCCTCGGGGCTTGGGGGTGTGTGTGTGTGTGTTTAACTCATCGTGTGTGTATTTTTCTGTCCTGGTGCACTTTGAGTTGCTTGCCCCATGTGCTAGTTGCTGGCTTCTCAGAAGTTTCCTAGATTTAAAAGAAATACGACAAACAAAAAACGCCATTCTCCAACCAACGGAGAGACTTCAGTGGTAGGAGACTGTGGTCCTGCCAAAGATACCACCACATCACTGATTAAAGAACTGCCAAGGCTTGTTGTATCCCCTTTAGGTTTTTAAACCCATTTTTCAGGAGAATATGGAGAGTTACAGATGCTCTCCTGGTGGGGAAGAAGAAATCACTGCCATGTCTCAGGCCTATCGGTGGAGTCTGTGTAGACCGTGTCCCGGTGAGGACATAACGTGTCCCGGTGGGCACAGGCTACGCGAGGAAGCTCTGGGGCACCTGGTATTTCCCCGTTGGCCTTTTCCCCCCTCAAAGGATCGGGGCATTTCACCGATGCCGGGTTACAGGGCTGCTCGGGGGGGAAGCAACCCAGCCAAGGAAGGGTCCTTGACCTTTCACATACGCCGGTGCCGTCCTCGGCTCTCCAGGGACGAGGCGGGTGGCAAGGATGGGCGCCCAAACCCCCGCACCTTCGCCCTGCCTCGCTCCTCTCCTTCGTGGCAGCTCCCAGCGAGGCTGCCACCGCCTGCGCTCCCCCTGCTCGCGCACCGTCTGCCCAAACCCCCCGCGACTTCCAACTTTTCCAGAGTTTGTCTGCAAGGACCCCATTTAAATGGGGGGGGGACACACACCACACCAACGGTGAGACTGGTGGAGGCTGCCACCGCCTGCGCTCCCCCTGCTCGCGCACCGTCTGCCCAAACCCCCCGCGACTTCCAACTTTTCCAGAGTTTGGATGCAAGGACCCCATTTAAATGGGGGGGGGACACACACCACACCAACGGTGAGACTGGTGGGATCCCACGCGGGGCCGGGGCCGTGGGGCCCGGCTGCGGTCGCCCGCCGGGCCGC
>NW_008795855.1:284523-285100 GCF_000699145.1 Aptenodytes forsteri | reverse complement strand
TGGGTCGTGGGTCGGTGTTTTGGGGGGCGCCTGAGCGTGGAAACGAACCCCTCGCCTGGAGGCCCGTTCATTCACCGCGCGAGTTCGAACATTCTCCTTGAGCGTGGAAACGAACCCCTCGCCTGGAGGGCCGTTAATTGACCGGGCGAGTTCGTGGACTTTCTCATCGCTTGCTGTAAGGTATCGGCGATGCCGTGCGGGTTGTGAGCAGTTTATCTACGTGAGCGCAGGTGGCATCGAGCCTCTTTGGGGGAAGGCGGAGGAGTCTTAATTTTCATCGTGTTTTAACCCCCCCGGCCTCCTCCGGCTGCACTTGCCGTGCGTTTCCCGTGGCCCTGGACATCTCTCTTTTCCTGTGGGTAGCTCTGGTGGCCGAGAGCTTGTTTCCTCTTCTCCTTTTGTGTAGCAGTAGCTCCTAATGGAGGCAGCTTCGCTGGCTCCCTCTTTTCCAGCTGCTTCTACAAGGCGCAGGAGCCAGCGCATGTGACTGGGCAGATCTCGGCAGACTAGCAAGTGCTCTCTGGGCTACTGCTCGACAGACAGCCGCCGACGCGGGGGTGCCTGCACCCCGCCGTCT
>NW_008795855.1:252640-284372 GCF_000699145.1 Aptenodytes forsteri | reverse complement strand
CCCCCCCCCCCCCCGCCCCTTTCAACCAGTGCTTATCTGAAAGAGGTTCTGGTTTTGTTTTGTTTTAAAGAATACAGCTGCCCCTCGTGCTCGCTCTCCATCTGAAGTCATCATTGTCAGGAGCAGGCGAACCTCAAAGCGAAAGGCTTTTCTGGGCTTTTGCTAGCCTGGTTAATTGATCTGTCCATCAGTTTGCCACAATTAGAAAGCGCTCGCTCCAGACTGGCGGGCTCTGTGTGGTCGCTGGTGCTGCGGTTGCAGGACTGTGTTCTGGGGTCTCGGGTTTTTATTTTAAGGTTTCCGGACCTCACGGTTGTGAGAGGTAGGGTGACACGAACTGTATGATAGACTGATGCTTTTGAAATCTTAATGTGATTTAAATACCAGCACGCTGCTGATCGCTTTAACAGAAATATCCTGCTAACATATTCATCCCGAACCATCCTTCACGTTTGTCGTATCCTGGCTACCTGAATCGTTCTCGAGCTTCAGCTGGAACTGTCTAAATATTTGCTTGCGATAGGAAACTGTGTGTTAGTCTGATTTAACAGGACGTTTTGGATTTAAACCCTGATTTCTGTTTGTTTTCCTAATGAATTCAGTGCAGCATTTTAAATGGAGCAGCAGCACAGGCTTTCCAACTGCTGTTCTCGAGCAGAACAGAATTGCTACCACAGTGAAGCGTAGCATCGGTTATGGGTGCAAAATCGGCTGGAAAATGCTAAACCTGCGGGTGAAAATAATTCCCTCAACTTTGTGAGAGCGGATCCTTTCTGGATGCTCTGTTTGCTGTGGGTTGTTGGTGGCAATTGCACAGAACAATATAATGCCACTTAGAAACGTAGCATTTGGGGAAAAAACAGTCACAACCTTGGTCCCGTAGCAGAAATGGTGTTATTTCAGAAGCCGCTGAGGTTTTCTCATCCAAGTATATCAGTTAGTCTAATGTTGGTGCTCTGTCCTTCTCACCAGTCATCTGCATCACCTTTCCGTTTCCAGTCTGACAGCCTTATTATTTGGTTTTTTAACCTCTCTGGGCAGAACATGTAAGCTAATTTTGTTTGCTGTGATGGTGTTAATTGCTGCTGTGTGATTCGGGGGCTGTACGGACCGCAGGACGCGTGTGCTGGTACAGCCTGTGGACAACCCATTTAGATAGCGCTTGGCAATTATTTTGGGGAAATACACCCTTCGGTAAATGCTTTTCTAATACTACTGCAGCGCTGAAAATAACCCCTTAGCAGTAAATCTATCCAAAGTAAACATTTGAAAAAGAATTAGAAATAGTAGGGAAAGGCACGCTTGCTGTTTGACATTAGGTTCAGATCACGAGAAGATGAATGAATGATTGTATCTGGTGCTGCAAAAATAGGAAGATACGTTCAGATGTGCAAATATTGCATCCAAGAGGAGTTTCTTTTGCCCTGTCTAAAACTCAGCTAACCATGGCAATACACCCCATGGAAGTAACGCCGGGAACAACCCCCGCTTTGTGCCCAACCAGCCAAACTAATTAAGTCACAACTATCATATTGTTAATAATACATGAAACGGCAGTTCCGATAACTGGGAAATAAAAAAACTGAAAAATAAACACCCCGAAGAAGTCGTAAAACTAAAAATAGGTTCAAACACAAGCTGTGTGCTTTGTGCCATAGGCTGTCGCGGGCCAGGGTAGCCGTGTATGTGACCGCTAGGGAAGTCTGATCGTCCCAGGGGCTTTCCTCCGAATCCGGAGGGCTTTCTGACCGTCTGTTTTGGTCTTCTGCTTCACCTCGCAATGCATTTGCGTGCCTGTTTACAGGCAGGTTATAGGTGAGCCGCAAGTAAACTGGTTATATTTGTGGCTGCAGATTTGTGTCTATCTTCAGATATTTCCTCGAAGCGTGAAGGCTGGGGAGTGTTCGTAGCTCCTGGATGCAAACTGCATTTAAGACGGTGCTCGGGAGGAATTAGGCCCCTTGCTTCAGCATGAAGACTGTAAGGCTTTGGGGCGGCGGGGGTTTGTTCAGAAATGCTCATAGCTGTCCAGCGCAGCAGTCTCCTCTTTCATTGGACCAAAGGCATGTTTTTTAATGACAAAAAATATTAAAATTCATGGCCAGATTGCTACTCTTGAGTGAATGAGTTACAAGACAATTACGATTTAACCCTCTAAGCGTTCGCACTTGCAGCCCCCGTGCTGGCAACCGATATTCTTTAAATGGGGGAAATGCACTTAAATGTAATGCTACTGGTTTTATTTCTTAAGACGGAAAGAAATGTGATTGCATGGGACAATGCAATAGGCCTTTATCCAGTTACTGTCCAGACTTGATATTCTAGCATGAAGCTTTATTATAAAAAAAGTAGAATAAAGTAGAGTCGGAGTGATATTTTACGTGAGAGTAAAAATAAATCTTCCTTCAGAAGAACAGGACCACAGAAATCTTTATCTTGCTGTAAAGCGAAATGAGGGACTGATGTTATCGTTAAAAAGTTAAACCAAAGGATGTCATTAAGAAGAATAAATATAAATCTCATTTAAAATGAATTCATTTTGCACCTGTTCTCTGTCCCCTGTCAATACTTGTGCCATTGGAATTTAATTCATCTGTTACATGTTATTTCTTCAAACCCATACAAAATAGGAGAGAGTATGGAGAGCCGGCGAGATGTAAAAAGTGTGGTCAGCTGAGCGAAGTAAGCAACCTGAACCTCTTTTTAATGTCTCTGAACTATCAATATTACAGTAATACAACTTGCAAAGAATATTTCGAGTTAAATCGTAGCGGAAGCCCCTCAACTAGGGACGGCAGTGCTGCTCTCTGGTTCTGGTGAAATGTAGCTGAAAATGAGGATAACTTGTCTGGAGAAGCAGTTATTTTTCCCATATTCAGCTAGTCATTGATATACACTGAATTTCATGAAATTTTTCGTAGAGGGGGTGTGGTTGTTAACTCCATGCGAGTCAAAAATAAGACGGGGGACGCTTCTGGTTTTTGCCTGGGTTCTCTTGGGTGCGAGCCTGCTCGCCACTTAGGCAGGCGTTCAATGGCCTCTCGGCGATGGGGAACTGAATGTGTCTTTCCTTGGCCAGTTAAAAAATGTGGGAATATGCAGAGTAACATGCCGTAAGTCCGGCGGCACTGAGCAATCACGCTTGGTGTCCGAGCTGTGCCGTTAGCAGTAGAGTATAGCAAATAAACACCTATTAAGGTGGGGAAGGAATGTGTGTCAGCTCACGCGAGCTCACTGAGAGCACAGTGTGTTCAGGGCCTTGCGTCTACGCTTTTCACACGTGGCACGGCCGGGAATGCTGCTTTTAATCACCTTTTTTAAAAAAATTCTGACTCAGATTATAGGTGCCATCTTCATTAAAGATGCTCGGTTGAATTTTTGCTGAGGGCTGCTTTCAATCATTCGTTTTGTAATTCTCCTTCTTTTGCCATTTAAATTTCCCAGCGTGTTTAGAGACTTGCAGTACGGGCTTTCGAGAGGTGTTTACTGTAACGCGTGTGGCCAAGCACCGTGATGAAAAAGAGTCTCGTGGCGTCAGCAGGGTGTCAGCTCGTCTCGTCGGCGCGTTGGGTGCCGCGTTGGGGCGGCGAGGCCGGCACGCTGGTGCTGGAGAGCGGCTCAGAGCTGGGGAGGCTTTGGGATGCGTCCATGTTGTGGCTGTCTCCTTCCCCTGCCGAAAGGAGTGTAACGCAGCCCGGGTGGGCTTTTTTTCCTGCTGTAATATGCTGCCGATCTGGGTGCTGTCCTGTGTGTCGTGGATGTAAGTGCTTCTGGAAATTGCACGCGAAGCAGGTGGGTTCCTCCGTGGCTGAACTGGAGTGTTTTTGCCATTGAAGAGCGTGGGATCTACGTTAAATGTGTCGTGTTCAGGAATAAGATGATGTTTTGGTTCAGAGCTGCCAGTTGCTGTGTTCCTGGTGTCCCAGTTCTCTTGAACAAAGGTGTGACTAAACAAGAAAATTATTTCTCCCCCCCCCCCTTTGTAAGCCACATCACAGGAGTGCTTGCTGGCACCCATTGTTCTTCAAGCAGTTTTTTGAAGGGCTTTCTCATGCTCAGCTTTGAAACTATACAGCTTGCCCAGCTCAGCAGGCTTGATTGTTTATTTTGGGGTTTGGTGCTTGCCCAGCTCAGCAGGCTTGATTGTTTGTTTATTTTGGGGTTTGGTTTTTTTGAATAAAAGATCTTGGCTTTTAGTGACTGCAAGTGTATCAATATTTCAAATTATTTACGATGCTCTTAGAAATAAAAGAGGCATTTTCCTAGCATTGATTTGAATAAAACCCCTTTGCTGGCAGCTTATTTTTCGCTGTCTGAATTATCATCCCTTAAATAAAATCACAGTGCTAGAGAAGCATCAAGATCCATGGGCATCGCTGAACTGTGCTGCTTCATACGTACACCATGCATGGCCTTCTATTGTTCCTGGCTGTGGCCTGTGTAAAGCACTGAAAATAGCAAGCTTTAGCCTGCCTTCACACAGTACAGCATTATCCTCTGCTGCTTGTCTTCATTGTGTCTTCGAGTGCCTGCAGAATACCTGGAATAGGCTTAAATTGGCAGCGAAGAAAAGAAATTGGGAGTTACAGGCATGCGAGGAAAAGATGGTTGAGTTGACTTTCGCAGGCTGGAAGGGAGAAGGCGCTGCTGCGGGGAGCACGGCCGAGCAGCTGCAGCAGCACGTTGCTCGCAGAGCTGGCGGATGCTGCCCGAGCCGGGAAGCACCCTCTCACGCCGAACCCTCGCCGGGGAAGTTCTTTAAACTAAAGAGCATTTTAACTAGACCCTAAAATGGAGGGGGCTCGACGCTTTGCGAGAGAGACGGTGTTATATGATCGTTTGCTGTAAGTATTAGGGCAGTTGGCAGATGGAGCGCATTCTTGCTGATTTAGGTTTGGGAATACCGTAAAAAGGAAAAGGATTTGCGGGAGCGGGGGTGGAGAGGGGCATCGAGGCATCTCCCTCTGCAGAGGGAGGATGGAGAGGCAGCGGGGGAATGCAGGCAGCGAGGAATAAGTAGCAATAATCACATATTGATAAACATGGAAGACTTGGAAGGAGGAGGAAAGCGCAGGCTTGTGAAGGAAACTAGCGGGCAGCAGGAGGGGTTTTTTTTAAATTTAAAAAAAAACCAAACAGGCCTCTTGCATCTGTTTTTTGGTTTTGTTTTGTTTCTTTGTTTGTCTAGCTCAGTCAAAATCAGTTCAAGAAAGCAAGGTTGGAGGTAGTTCAGAGAAAGGAAACACAGCAGATCTCTCCAAGGTGAGCAAGATAGCAAAGGAAAAGGATTTGGCAGCTATAATCATGTGTAGACAGAGAAGAGGAGATTTTTCTTAAAATCCTGGCTAAATGCCAGGTGGCAGGACAGGTATGAAAATCCTGACGACTTGGACAGGTAAATCCCAAACTGGGAATTCCTTAGATTTCAGCAAATTGCATGAGCAGCGGAAGTGAACCAGGTGTTTCCGGGACTTGTGCCCTAAACAGTCACTTAGTAACCCCAACTCTCTCGCACATCCCTAATTATCTAGAGGTGGTATGTACAGAAACCAAGCACGTGCTGGGCAGAGTGCCTGGCGAGGCAGAATATGTAATGACGGCTGTCTGCCCCCCTTTCCCCTCATGAAAGCCTTGTCATCTTGTCTCTCCCTTTCCTAGATGCTGGATTTCATGAAAGGTCTCTAGAACTGTAGTTATTTGGGACTTCTACTGTCCTTCTTGTGTTCTGGTTGCAAAGAGGTGAATCCTTTCAAACCCTGTTGGAGAGGACAGGCACCATGATTGGGAAAGCACTGTTTAGCTAACCTTCAAAAAAAGAAAAAGCCATTTTCATTTCTTGCCATTTCCATTTCTTCCCATATAGTGGAAGAAGAGCCAGGGAATAATTCCTACTTCAGAATAAATTACCAGCTTTGCTGAAATTGCAGTCCTGACACCTCCGGGGCTACAAAGGTGTGATAAAAAACCTGGCCCTCTTGGTGCTGGGGAAGAAGCAGGCTGCAGCTCTGCATGGGGGCTGCGGGTCAGCATCAGTCATTAGGAGTAACTTCAGCCTAGCACTGAAGTCTTTGATGCAAGTAGCATAATTACAGTGCGGATAGTGCGTTGCATCGCTACCTGCAGAAGGCTCTTGTCTGCGTTCAGCAAACGTGTGATTTGCATCAGTTGTCCTGCCTGAAACCACTAATGAGCTTAAGAACTCTTCTGTTTTCTCGGTGCTTAACAAAAATTAAATCCTTCCCTCCAAACAAAAATGTTGTCGCGTGCTTAGCCTGATGCTTTCATACAAACACAATGGGTAATCGCTGACCTTGCCTGAGATGCCACCTCAAAGCTCACTGCTGAATAATTAGGTGATCCTTAACCTTTCCACAAAGTTTGGGGGTTTTGGGAGCTTGGGGAGGTGTTTTTGTACTGATAACATGATTTATCCAAAAACTCAGCCTTGAATTTCAGGCATTGGGCTGTTCAAAACTCCATCTGTCCACTAAGTGAATGTCAATCCAATTTAAGCTTGCATATGTTTCCAAGGAAACCATCAGAGGCAATGGTGAGAAATGGACCATGGAGGGGCAGGGAAGCAAGCGCAACAGCAGCATTTTTACTTTTCAGTACTTAAACATGATTAAAACCTAGTTAGCTGTAATAACCCTATATAGAGCAGTGTTTAGAGTACTTGAAGGTCAGATAGTTCCTCTTGGAGGAGTCTGTTGTGTGTAAATGAAACATAGTCAATATAAAAATAAAAAAAGGGGGAAAGTGGCTTCAGGTGCTGCACCGAGGTCTCATTCCAGCTCTTAGAGCTTTACACTTTCCTATATAGATTGTAAGGTGCAGTCCTAATTTTCTTTCCTTTCTAGCAGGCTGGAAAACTCATGCAGCCGTATAAAAACCTGTCCAGTCCCTCAGCTGAACAAAGCAAGTTGTAAATGCTTTCTCCCTATTCTACCCAAAGGAGTCTTTACATGTATATTTAGACCCCCCTAAAAAAATATAAATTGAAGGTGTTTAGGTAAATTAAAGGTCAGTGTCCTGGTCATGTTAAAAAAGTAACAAAGCATCTTAACTGCTGCACACTGGTGTATTTCTGCACTCTTTTGGAGGGCAGTAGTAGTGATATGCATTGCCTGAGGAGCAGGGAGGTGGATGAATATTCGGATATTTGCTTCTGATCACTCAGACCGACTGAAGGTGCTGCGGTGCCCTGAGGGCTCATCTTTTACCCAAGGCATGAGAATTTTCAGACACTTACCAGCTCAAGTGTGCTTAGCCTTTCAGAGATATGAAAGGAAACCCGTAAGGTTAGACTGAGCATAAGGCCGCGTAGGTTTGTTGGTGTTCGTTATCTTTTGCAGGCCCTGCCAGCGGGCCGAGTCAACCACAGCAGAGAACCGACAGGACTCGTGGCATGCTCTGTGTCCGCGGGGCTCTGAGAAGCATAGCTCGGCTCTGCTAGTGCTCCTACGCTGCGTGGCAAGGTTGTAAGCAGCAGAGCAGTCTGGAGACTCAAAGGCAGAATTTGCGCTTGGTTTCTGTTCAGAAGAAATGAGGGGTTTTTTTTTTTCCCCATTTAGAGGGATTAATCTTTAATTGAGAGTTTAAATTCTGCAGAAGCCAAAATTGCAAGTCTGCCTTGCTTTCCAAAGAGAAGTGTATTTCTTCCTGTTAGCGTGGCAAGGTTGTAAGCAGCAGAGCAGTCTGGAGACTCAAAGGCAGAATTTGCGCTTGGTTTCTGTTCAGAAGAAATGAGGGGTTTTTTTTTTTCCCCATTTAGAGGGATTAATCTTTAATTGAGAGTTTAAATTCTGCAGAAGCCAAAATTGCAAGTCTGCCTTGCTTTCCAAAGAGAAGTGTATTTCTTCCTGTTAATACAGCCATTAAATAAAATGTTTATCTTGGTTCTTGAAATGAGTAGCGAGGTTCTCACTTTGGAGCTCTAAAACGGGATATTATCTGTCATTTTAGTTTAAAGAATGCTGCTAGCACGCTTGGGCTTAAAATGTTTTACTGTGACAAACAGCTGAAGCTGAAATTCTGGTATCTGGGGATATCCTGCGTGGGTATGTTGTATCCTTGTGCATTGTAACTGCAATATGAGGCAGAAACTCCTCAGCTCAAAGCTCTTTGCAGCTGTTGTCCAGCATCAGATCCTCTTTGGATCAAATCTCCAGAAATTCGGACTGCTAGCGGCAAAACTGGCTCTGGGGAGGTGGGCATCTGGGCACGGGTGCTGGGAGTCGACCTTGGGGCTGAGACTACATGGTAGCACGGTTCTTCTGGCCACGGAGGGGGGGCTTTGCAGGGCATACCTCCTTATCAGCTGTTTACCCTTCCACCTCTGGGCGCAGCATGGGAAAGCAGAGCTTGCTGCAGCTTTCTTGTATTTCCCAGCAGCTCCTGGAAGCTTTCTACCAGTTCTTCTGCTGTTCGACCGGTAGCTGTGAGCGTCTCCTGCTGCCACTTTGGCTCTGCTTCAGCTGGCAGCTCTTGCAGCTGCAGGGATCTCTCTTGGATCGCCTCTCCGGTCAGATTTACGATGGTCTAGCTTCAGATTTTGTCTACTTGTACCCCAGCCCACTGGAGTCTGTAGCTCTAAACTGTTTGCATCTTTTACCCTAGTGCTCTTGTGCCAGTGACTTGGATGTATGAGGGCATTTTTTCTCTTCCCCATCCATCTGTCCCATGTGTTGAACATCTCAATGTTCAATCAGTGCTCTCAAATCCTGTAGCTGATAATCAAGGGGTAATACTGATTATTTTTGTTTCTCCACTTGTCGGTGCTAGGAGTTCCTCAAAAGTTTTGCTCTTTTCCCTGTTACGAATATATTCTCCTGGAAGCTGGAGTTGGAGGAAGGACAGCGGGAGTCTCTGAAGCATCAGAGAACTCATTTGTGAAGAACAGCTTGCGTAGCATTTGTAGGACTCTCGTCCCCAGTACTCAACACGCTTAGCTGTTTTGAAGCCACAGCCCGACTTCAAGGGACCTTCCTGACAATCCAGTTGGAGGCACCCATGACTTTTCCATAAAACTAGGCTGAACTGTTTAAAAGCTTTGTGGTTCCCAAGAGGAAGTCATAACTATGCTCCTTTGTCAAGAGATCTGCTGTTGGTTTATCCTCTCGAGTTCACACTGGCTTCGAGGTCACCTGCACTGATGTGAAAACAGAAGTCTTCAAAGACTGGATGTTGCTGGGTTCCCCTTGAGATGAGACGGTGCCTCTGCTTTGGGAGCAAATGTCTAAATGTGCCCCTCTTGTAGCCGCAGGTTTGCATATGAAATGTCCGGGTATGAAGTCAGAGTAACCGTAGGCGAGATTTGTGTTGAAGCTGGAAGCCGTATAATGAAACTGTCTTAGTCTCAAAGCCAATTGTAGCTCTTGGTGCTCAGGAGTTTATCTGCATCAAAAAATGCCTGTGCTGTATGTGAGCTGAACTGCTTCTGGTGGTTCTCTTGTAACGCGTGGCATGTAGTATGGCAGCGTGGTATAGAGTTACTGCAGCACTTGTTTGGGTTAACTAGCCTCTTTTTTTAGTGCAGTCTTATGAGAAGTGCTGTTAGCCTGAAATTGCAGTGCTAGATGGATGTGGAGGTTGGGGAGAGATGCAATACTGAACATGCATGCTCTTAAAAATAAATGGTGAAAATGGCAATCAGGCTTTAAAGTGCCTTTGCTAGCTGTATGGCCCCCATTTATGTGTACCTGTGGCAGTAGCAGCTATAGAGAGGATCTTGGAGCGGTCGTAGTCAGCCCTGCTGTGGGGCAGGGGATGAATTGTACCAAAACGTTGCTGACAGATGTTCTTCTAACAGTGTTTTTAACCTCAACTTCTTTAGGCAATCTCATGCTTTTTCTAGCCCAGCAGGAAGGAAAGATGTAGGAAAAGACTTCTAAATCTCCCTAAGTGCAGTTTAAGTCCTTTCCTTCTCCTCTCATTCCCTAGAGAATGCCGTATCACCATCTTCTTACATGTTAGGAACTTTTTTCTCCGCCTTTTTTTTTTTTTTAATTGCATGACGTAAGCCCCTACGCCCTCTCCTTGCTGGTCATCTCCAAGTCCTTCGCCCTTGCTGCTCCCTTGCTCGTCCAGTATTGGAACAGCATGGAAAGACGTGGGCCAGCTGGAGCCTGCTCCCATCTGGACTCCTTCCACGCTGCGGATGGCGTGTCTGACATGCAGCGCTCCTGGGCATCTACCCCAGGATGATGTTTATTTTTTTTTCTCGACAGTGGGATGTTGTTGACTCATCCAGCTTGTGCTCCTCAAACCTCAGCTGCTTTCTGCAGAGTGCCACCTTGCTGGCTGCTGCCCGTTTTGCATTTGTGTGACTGATGATTCCTACCTGTCCGGTGTATAAGTTGTGTATTTGTCCCTGTTAGTGGGCTCTTCAAATTTTATTTTTTTAATGCTTCTCTGGTCCATCGAGATCGTATGTGAACCCATAGCTTGTCTTCTGACTTGCTTGCTGTCTCTCCAAGTGTTGCCTGCAGGTGAGCCTGTGACTTACTAATAAGATACTATGTGACTTGCTAAGAAAATGCTGAGTAGTCTCAGGCCTGCCCCCGGGGAACCTGCTGCGTCTGTTGTTGTGTTTTGTCACTGAATCGTTAGGTTTGGGGAAAGGCCATGTTTGAGTCTACCTTATGGTGGTTTTCTTTAGGCCATATATCCCTTGCTGGCTCCTGAGGGTGTCCTGGGGAGCAGCCTGAGAATAATTGACGAGCAAAACCCAGCGCTTTGCTCCTGCAGCAGAGCACTGGGCATATTAAGTGGCAGGAACCAGGCAGGTTCAATAGATGATTCCCAAATATTTCTCCTTGTAGACAGCTGTCTTTAGCAGGGTCTGCTCACGTGTCACTCTGGGGGCATGCTTTTTGCATAAGGTCATGTAGCAGAGGTGGGTGTCTGCCCTGCAACCCAGGGAGCATAACCTCATAGGGCCCCCATGGGACACAGGGCAAAAACTTCTTCAACCAAAACCTCACATAATTCAATCCAGAGCTCTTGGGATTGAGCGTGTAGTTTATTCATTGTTCTTAATTGTTCCTGATCTTTTTTTTAAAGTCTGTTTTTCCTTCCAGCTGTGCAAGATGCAACAAAATCTTAAGTAGTACTTTGGTGCGATGTAGTTTAAATGGCTCACCTTATTGAAAACGTCTTATCATACCCATTTCTTTGAAAGCTAAGTGTGTTTAATCACTCCCTTTCTGAATGGCCGAATAGTGTCACGCATGTGTAGGTAGATAAATGCAAGTTAATGAGTGGATATAAAACAAATCGCTCCCAGCGCAGGTCTGCAAATGCTGTCCAGTCTATTTAAAGGTGATATTTGTTGCCATGACTGATCAAACCTGGGGCGCAAGCAAATGTGTGTATTTAAATATACCTCTAATAATACGGGTAAAGGATGAAAGAGCTGGGCCAGCTTCTAATGGGAGTTAAATGGGCTCTTGTGGAAGCGGTGTTTCAGTGATTGGGCTTCTAGTTGTCAAAAGTGGCTGAATTGGCTATGTTTGGCTTGTGGTTTCTGTTATTTCAATACTACTTAACAGTTCTTGTATGGAGACATGTAGCAACATCCAACTGTCTTGCTTGAGTTTTCTCTTATCAGATTTCTGATGACAACATCTGATGACAACCAGCTGCTGGTCGCTAGACATGCTCTTCTAGCTCTGCTTGGGACCTTTAGCAACGCGGGCATTGAGTCTCTCTGCCTTCCTGGGCTTAAATTAGCAAAATTAAGTTTGTGCAGGGGACAGCGATTCCTCTGCCTCCGCCAGAAGTGGTGTGGCAGCCATGGTGTTTGATGTGGTGAATGGTCCACGCGTGGTGCTTGGGTTTCCCCAGCCCAAGCCGGACCCCTAATAATTCTGGAAAGACCCAGTTCTGGGCACTTAAAACCTTGAAGTGCTAATTGCTTAGTAATGAAAAGTGTAATTGCCAAGCAGTTAACTTTAAGCACTCAGTGGCTGGTGGAGGTTCAGGCTGGTCTGATGAAGATGTTAATAACTTTAGGTTCCAGACTAAAATCTCATCCGTTTCCTGTACGAGTGCAACTGCGCCTTGGGACTTCCCGCACACTCCACGTCGACTCCCCGAGTCTGTAACTGTCTTCCACCTTTCTACCTGCTGCCTCACCAGAGCGTGTATTCCTGTGTGCTAATTCCCTTAATGGAGAATCAATTAATAAACTGCTCTTTAAAAAACAAAACAAAAACCCCTTGTCTGAATTCAGTCATACAGGTGAGTGTGTTAACACCACCTTCGGAATTAAGGAACTTGTTCTCCTTTGAGAAATCAGGTGTTGCAGCACCATTCAGTTGTGCTAAATTTTTTTGACTGACCTAATACATTAAACTGGTTGAGTTGTGAAATTTTAAGAGGAACTTTTTCACTTAATCTTGTACTCATTTGTAAATACTGTGCTCTTGCATTAAAAAGAGGGAGGAAAGGTTTTACAGTAAGTTTAGTTAGGATTGGCAGTTCGACCTTGGTCATAACTGTGCCGCTGGAAGATGCGTGAATATACACCTATATGTGTGGTGTTGATTGATACTGTATTTTGTGATGGAAAAAAAATAATTGTATGTGTATCTTAAAATATTTTGTAGAGATGTTTTCAGGTGGGCTAGCTTCTTGAGGAAACCTATGTGGACACCTGATAATTTTTAGGTACTGGGATGGTAATGGGCGTCCTATAACTTTACTCTTCCCTGCTTGGAACTCCAGGTTTCTAGACCTGCAGAAGTTCTGCCCAATTTGATGAGAATAACTTAAGCTTCAGCCACATCTGAACTTTCATTCCATAAGTTCAAATGCAGCAAAGTTGGCTTCAGATTTAAGCTCTGCTTAGTGTTCAGTGCGGCACTGTGGTTTAGAAGACATACAAGGAAGGAGAGTGTTTAGTTACAGGGATTCTAGTGGGAATGCAGAGTTCTGTAAAGTCTTTCTTTGAGTTGAATTCTGGATTGGGATTGAAGCTCCCAAATGGAAAACTGCTCAGCATAAGTTGTCTTCCGTCACCTGTGTTCTCAGCTGGGGAAGTGTGTGGGGGATGCTGGTATTTCAAGTGATGGTAGGAAAGTGAGAATAAAAAAATAGGAAGTCTATTTTCTTTTGAAATGTCTGTTGCACTTTGAATATAAAGAGGAATCAAAACCTATGATGGAGGAAATTTGAAATCGCAGAAAGGTATTCTGCTTTATGGACAACTTGCTTTGTATAGACCACACTGAGGTTAAAGTAATGTGATACTACTTTTAAAACTGCATAGAAACAATAGGTATTTCCAAATGAAGGACGATACTGTCTTAAATGCTTATTCTACAACTGAAAATACATTCAGATTACAGTTTTGGTCTGAAGAGGTAGTTCTGGTCAATGTATTTCAGCTGGGGATGAGTCAGAACACAGGAATCCTTGAAAATATTACATGAACTTGTTATTTAACATAGCCTTTTTTTGCCTGCCTGGGTTTAAGGCTTCTGTAAATTTAAGTCGAGGTTATAAACATGCGTGTCTGTTAAATTTTAAAATCCAGTCTCTCTTCTGTACTCCTCTCGGAGATGATAACTGATGGAGTCAGTACCTGGAGCTGCAATGCCAAGGATTCAGACACTGAGGTGAGGCACTGTGTTGTCAGACATTTTTGAGGGATGCTCTGAGGTGAGGAAAGTAAGATGAAGGTTATTTAAAGGAAAAAAAAAATGTTCTTGAAGTTGCATTTTTGGGTCAGATTTTAGGATGGTTAATTAAATGTTATATTGAAGGAATGCTTTGCCCTTCCCTGAATTTCTCACGTTGTTTTTTTTCCCCTCCCCTAAAGCAACTTTTGAGCTTGTTGAGTTGTCTTTGGATCTCAAGGGTGCTGTGCTGACAGTTTCTAGTCAAAAGAATTGAGAGTGAATGGAGACCTTTGTGGAGGGACATGTACCGGAGAGAGGAGAAGGGAAGTCCAGATCCAGAGATAGGATGGCAGCGACAGCTTCGCGGAATGGAGAGGAGCTGGCAGGGATGCACCTGCCCTTGAAATTCCCAAAGGCAGCACAGTTTTGCAGATGCACGTGTAATACATGAAATCACAGTGCATCTTGAATTATTTAAGCTGAGCAGCTTGGAGGAAGTTCCTAAAGCCGTTGTGGAGGAGTGTGATTATAATATATAGAAGAGCTTTAATATTTACTATAGAAAAATCTTGCACCTTGTGCTTCAAAATAAAGTCTTGGAAATAATTTGTTATTCCATTTTGTCCATACAACCAGGAATGGTGCCAGAGCTATCTGAGGAAAGTGACATATGATTGATATTTTACCAGACTCAGCCTTCTGCCATGAAGGAATTTAGTTTGCATTTTGCATATATGGAAAATCAGATGAGCAGGGCTTGGTTTTTTTTTTTAAACCGTGATTAACTTGATTGGCAAAGCTTGTGCTCCTTCTAAAAACATAACTGTCAAAGCTGTCCTGAAATATTTTTGACTTGTTTTTTCAAACTACTTATAGGCATCTTACAGAGTGTTGTTAGCATAGCTGTCACATAGGCAGCTTTATGCGGAACCTATTTAAAGTTCTAATAGGCAATTCTTTGTAAACATGTGTTATTTAATATATCTAGTAGTTTGTGTAGTAGTAGTTGCTCCTGATGTTCTCTGGGATATTTCAGAAGAATTGCAAAAGTTGTGTAAACTTTAGCCTTCCCGTTTCTCAGGTGGTCCAGTCTTGTGCACCTCCCATCCTTTCCAGTGCTCGTCTTGCCTGATCTCTGTACTCTGCCTGTCTTCGTTAAAAGGAAACCTTAATGACTGATTCACTGGGGAGTGACATAGCAAAGGCCAAGTGTCAAAGCGTCTCTTAAGCATGAGTGCTTTCGTTCAAAGTTGTCAGCTTTGAGACAAGTTGAGCTTGATTTTCACACCCACCTCCACGTACTCATCTCCTGTGCTTGCAAATGCCGGGGATTTCCTTTGCCTTACCTGGGCTTTTGTTGCAGCAGCGTGGTTGGATAACCGTGAGTTATCCACGGTTCTCTTCCCCCCCCCCAGATTGGTTTAGGGAGGTGAGAAGCTGATGGTGGGCTTTGCACTGCTGGAATAATTAGTGTTTGCATTGGCAAAGAAGTGGTTTCTGTTTGAGGAGTGGGTTGGCTTTCTGTGTGTACGCTTGTTTGCTTGTGTCTTTAATGACATGGTTGCATATTATTTTTCCCCAGAGCCCCTGAACTGCTCAGTGCGCAAACAGATGGAGTTTAGAGAATAACATCCAAAGCTGGCGGCTACTGGCCCCAAATATTGGAGTGGCCATGGGTTCCTTCTGCTGCAGCTGAGAGGTTCTCTTGTGGGAAGAACGAGTGATGAATGCAGGATTAAAACGCTGTTCAGGAATTGCCGTATGCTCTATCACCCTTAAGGTGTCTATTAGCTCAATGTTTCATTCTTATCCTGGTGCATCCCTCTTTAACCTGTTGAAAGGTGAAAGAAATGTGTCTCCTCTGAGTGAGGGAAGATGGTCACTTTGTCCATCTCTGAGCAAGCTAAGGGGGCAGAACAAAATCCTGATCTCTGATTGCTTCCAATTTTTCCTGGGTTTGTAGTAGGTTTGGAGTTTTGGGGAGGTGAGGGTGGCTTTGCTTGTGGATAAGCACAGCTTTTGCATCTCTTCTCCAGAGAGCGAGTATGAAACCATGGCTGTGCCGTTGCCTCTTGAGCTCCAAACTCACCTGAACTGATTTCACAGGGCTGTTTGGCAAGGCTGTAAACAACAGCAAAAGCATCAAAACTTTCTGCAGATGCGCAGAACAACACTGCTTTATGTTCAGGTCACAAGCAGAAGGCTTGTGGCAACTATTGGGGATGGAAATCTTTAGTTCTTACAGGCCATAGGAAGTGGTTTTTGCAAGTGTTGGTCATGGCTGTAGAAATAGGTGTTCAGTGAAGGCTTTGCATTCAGAAACTTTGGTTTTACTTTAATGCAAATATGTAAACAGACTGTGGCTAGAAAGCTTGATCTGGTTTTGGTGACTGATGTTTGAGTTGCTGAGGTCACATATTACTTCCCACTTTTATTTTTTACTATAGTATTTACTGAATATTCAACCTAAGTGGCAGCCTTTCACTGAAAATGTAAGACAGTAATATGGCTTCTTAGCATCAGTAATGGGGAAAGGACAGTTGGTGCCTTTCCGAAAAGGAATGTGCTTTTTCCAGGTGTTGCATTAGTCCCCCAAACAATGCACCTTGTCATTGATTTTTGAGGAAACATCTTCCTACTCTCCCCCAAACTTGTACATCATTCTTTTCCACTGGTATTGAAAGAGCTGGCTTTTCTCAACTAGATGCGTGTTGAATTAAGCAGTTTACTCCTAAGTGAAAAAACTTATTCAGCAAGTGAAGTTAATTGAACAGTTCTTGATACAATCTCGTCTCTGAAAGTGTGTGCCTGCCTTTGCCGAAAGATGTAAAAGTCTGAACGTAAACCTCCCTGTAGCTGTGGGCATATCTGTGCAGTGCAATGCAGCTATTTTAGCGTGAGCTTGCATGTTGCTGGCTGGTAGCTGTGCTGTAGCATTAGCAACGGCAGGGGAGATTCAGCAGATGCGAAATGCCTTCCCTGCCTGTGCAGTGTGCCTCTTTGGGCTTTCCAAATTGCTTTGGCCAGGGAATTTTGAGTTCCAGTTTCTGCATTTGAGGCTTTAAAAGGACCACTTTTCCCGGGGCTGGCAAACTGTATCACGGTGCTGGTCATAAATGCTGCCTGCAGAGAGGGAGATCAGAGCCCGGGATTCAGGGAGCGCCTTCTGCCCAGGGCTCTGCGCCTGCTCTGGATGCTGAGAAGGCTCCTGTTTATTGGGCTCTCATGCGTTGAGGTTGGGCTTTGGTGGTGCAGCAGGGATTTCTTTTTTTTTCTTTTCCCCCTTTTTTTTTTATTCCTTGTGAACACTGCTTTCTGGGGCTGTGGAAAGTGTGAGAACAGCTGGAGAAATTTAATTTTGGCTTCCCTGCAAAGCACTTCAGAGCACTGCCACTAGGCAAGATCTGAAACCAGATAATCAAGGCTAGGACAGGCCCTCCCAAGAAATCAGCTGGGGAACTTCTTTGCTGGGGTGTTAACAGGTCTAGCTCATGTTTATGCAAGTGGTCAGCTGTGCAAGTAGGGACTGCACCCCACTGTGTTTCATTCTTGGCTTGCCATTGCTTTCAGACAGGTATAGCACTTTTGTTTTTAAAGCATCAGATTATAATTGCAGTTGTTTGAGCACTGTAATTTATCATGGCCACACATGTTCTGCAACACTCCCAGCTATGTGGCTGGAGCACAGGCTTTCGCAATGAAGTTATAATTACTGGTGTTGGACCAGGGAGTGGAGCAAAGCATAGTCCCATACGACTTCCAGAGATCCTTTCTTGACTGTGTGAGAGTTGCCCCAGATCCCTTTTTCCGAGCGGATGGGTTGCATCCTCCGGTACAGTATTCACATGGTTTTCAGGAGGTGCTGGCAAATGGTTAGGGTTGAGTTGATGAGAGAGAGAAACAAGCCTTTTCTGCAGTCTAATGAGCTCTGTATGAACAGTTTTCTCTGGAGCATGTGGATGATGGAGCTTTCGGTGGGCCTCTGGAGAAAAATCAGAGCTGGACCCTGGGAAGACAAATTGCAGCCTGCAACAATTACAGTTTTTCTCAATGTTTGAGACTGAAACGATGCTTCCGCTCGGGGGACTTGTGCAGCATTTAGGTAATTCAGCCTGGGATACCTGATGCTTCTGTGATTTATCCAGATTTCCAAGAGCGCCTGGGAGGCTTCCTTCATGCAACATGTTCCTTATAGCACCGAGAATTATTCGGCTGTAAAAGCAGCAGGGAGAAAGGAGCCAATCCTCCAGATACTTACAGTTATAGAGCTGTTGTCATAGCATAAGCTGCGCCAATTTAAATGGATGTAACTTCTTCAAGTAGACGGGCTGAAAGTCGACAAAACGATGCTGTGCACAGAGAGGAAGATTCGTGTTGTCGTAACTCTTTGTATATTACTGAAGTGCCAAATGGATTAGGAGCTTTAAAAGCTTTAAATTTCTGTGCTTTTGGCATCGTCTACTTGGAATGAGTGCGTCTCCGTAGTGAAGCTTTGGAAAGGAAATGGTGCTTGAACGGGTAGTCCCAGACTAGTTTCTTCTAATTTCACTTGCAATCAAGTGATAGAGAGGGAGAGACAGATGCTGCAGCTGCGTGATTACAGAAAATGCAGCTGTTAACACACTTGCTTATTTTCCTACTAATGAGGCATCAACTCTCTTCTGATTTTGCTGTTTGGGTAGTGGTTTTATTCTAGCAGAAAATTGGACCAGTGCTGTTGTTTTTTAATTTTTCCTTATTCTGATCTGGTTTGGGTTCAACAGCTGTCAAGGCAATTTTTCAGAACTAGTCCAGTTTGAGGAAGGAGGCAGCAATTCCAACTAGCTTTAAAATGCTTGGTGGGCTCTGGATGCAGCTGGTTAGACTAAGCTGCTTTGTTGAACTTGTTTTGTTTCCGATAGAGTTATACCTAAATGTTTTCTCACTGTTAATCCAGTTCCTCAGCTGCAAGCAGTAAATGGGTAGTTCTGGCTTAAGTATTTTCACTTTCAGTTCTTTGGATTATCTTGTGATTTCTTGGAGACTTCTGGGCACAGTTGTTTTTTCTTCTTTGCTTTGTGAAGCAATACAAAGGTGGAAAGAGGATGAAGAGCCCTGGCACTCTCCCTTCCCAGCTAAAATGAGTACAGTACTTGCTGTAAGTAAACTTGGCATGACTCTGATTTTGAAGCGTGCTACGCTTGACTGTCAGATGGTTTAGTTTTGAGTAGCGTTCAAAAGCTCCACTTCTGTGTTATGCTGGGGGAAGAAAATGGATTGTTAGATCACAGGTAAGCCAGTAGTCTTAGCTGCTCTGTGCTTTTTGCTGAGAAGTGAATGAGCAGGAGCATCCCCCTAGCAATGCAGTCCATGCAATACAAGCGATTTTGTAGGCATGAAAAGACTTCTTGGTAGTCCAGTGTGCTAAAGATGACACTTGTTCAACAGAGCAATCTCTAAGACTAGTTGGTGCCTGTTGCTGGATGTGTGCTTGCTGTGTGGATGAATTGTTGGTTTAGTAGGTTTTTTTCTTCATGCCTATCACAATACCTCTCCAAAACTGGCAGTGGCATCGCTAGAGCAGTCTTGTAGCAAGCCCTCCTTAGCACAAGGCTCGGGATGGCTCTTTCTGCACCAGTGTATGACAAATCATGGAGAACAGAAAAATGCATGAAATTCTCCAGGCTGAGAGTGACTTCTGTGGAGAGGTGAGAGAGTTTCTCCGAAAGAGATGTCGAGGAACAGATCTAAACATTGCACTTGGCTTCTGTGGGATATGGAGCCAACTGTTGGTATCTTCCCCCGCTCCTTGGTCACGATGGTTTGTAATAAATTCACATTGTGTATGGCTGTGGAATAACAAGATTCATTATGGATGCTAAACCTGGTTGTTCCCACCTCCATTAGAATATTATGTCAGGGAAAGGACTTGGGAGGATAAACAATCCTCCAGCCTCTACAAACCACTCTGTGGGTCATGGCGGTTGTTTTGTCATGGTGGTATCATGGGGAAGTTCCCTGTGTAGGAACTGAACCTTTTTAACCACGCTTTGTAACTGATCCACTCAAAATTGGTTTATTTCTACTGATAATACACTGATAATATTGAGCCAGCGCAGAGCAAATGGGATTCAGTCATGCATTTGAAGACAAACAGAATTCACCTGACTTTGGACTTTAGGTTTTTAGTGGGGTGTGATCTGGAAGAATGACCTTCTCTCAGCCTCCAAACTGAGTAGGTCGGGGAAAAACGTGGCTGATTTTTTGTTGTTGTTGTTTTTTGTTTGGCCAAGGAATCCATTGTGGAAATTTTTGAGACGGTAATGCCAACTTCTGCATTTGCTTAAGTTACTTTGATTGTATTTCTGCGTGTTGTTCTGTGTTTCTGCTGTAAAGCTGGATTACAGAGGGTTTACGATCACGTGGAAGTGTTGCTGGATGGTACTGGTGTTTTCCTTGCTGGCACTTAAAGGATTTACTTGGTTATTATGCCAGAATGTGTGGGGTTGGCTTATTTTGTCTTTCCACAAATTTCCGGATATTTAGTTACTCATCTGTAGGTAAGTGCTTCGTAGTATTAGAGCAGCTGACCTCTGAGTGTGGGAGAGAGAACTTAGAGACCAGATGCCAAGAAGGGGATCTATGCAGACATAACCTCCTTTTAATAAAAAATAATAAATTAAAAAAACTAGCTACCTGTAACTGCTTGATTACTATTGTGCCGAAGAACTTGTGTCAAAGGACTTACGCATCTGAGACTCTTAAAATGGATTGCATTGAATCTTGGTGCTCTTCCCGCTTTAATGCGTTTTTGACTTGATATCTCTATTGTCATCTTTGCATGTTCAACTCGAGTGTTTCTCTTGACGTTCCCGGTCGCAGCCTGTCAGTGATGAAAGCTGGGTTAGAGTATTAGCTGTAAATGTGTTACAACACGGCAAGACGTTGCTACCTGTTCCACACTGGAAGACGGGTCTAGCATTTGGACTTTGGAGAGGGAGGTAGATTTCTTACAGTTCTAGGAAATGTATGTAGAAAAAAGGTGTGGGAGGGATATCAGTTTTCATTTCGGGTATTGCTACTTAAAGCATTCCTATGCTTAGGTTCCAGAAAAGATATTTTATTTAGGCTATTGTTTGTTTTGGCATTCCTTATGTGGTTAAACAGGGAAGACGGTCACTGTGCTGTTAATGACTCTACTTCATTGTTGGAAAAATCCCCTTCCTTCAATCTCTACCAGACTTTT
Source organism: Aptenodytes forsteri (assembly GCF_000699145.1). Classification (NCBI taxonomy): domain Eukaryota; kingdom Metazoa; phylum Chordata; class Aves; order Sphenisciformes; family Spheniscidae; genus Aptenodytes; species Aptenodytes forsteri. The sequence goes on along the minus strand of NW_008795855.1, from coordinate 263,522 downwards.
TCTAACTTCAGAGCAGATGTGGCATGAACAAAGTCATGTCTATAGTACTCAGTTTTTGACAGATGCTCTAACTCATTGGAATACTAACGGGCTATAAAGCCCCAGCAAGTGAAGGATGTGTGGTGAGTGGCCAGAAGGTCAGACTGCTGCTTGCGAAAGCTTGAAGAGAAAGAGGTGGCTGATGCTGGTTTTTAAGGCAAGCCACAGTTGTTTATTTTGGGTTTTTCCTCTCTGAGTACTTCTGCCAGAGGCTCAGTCTCTCGGTGAGGACAAAAGAAAATAGGATGAGAGTTGCAAGGAAACCACTGGTCCATATAGCCTGGGAAACGTTATCCTCCCCAGAGCATGGTTATATAGGATGCCTGGTCTACCACTGCCAAACCCCGCTCTGCCTGATTTATTTTTTAAATTCTAGTCCTCTTGCAAACTCCAGAGGCTGTGTGTGGTCAGTTTGGCCTCTTGTGCAAGAAGAATTCCAATTTTGGGGGGAAATCGTCTGTCTGACTTGATAAGCATCCTCCTAATTTCCAGAACCTGTTTTTCTTATCAGAAAAACATGGATATACGTAAATGTTTGCTCCCCACAGAGCACTCCCATTTGGGCACTAGCCAAGGGAGGTATCCCGTGTGTAACGGGGTGTAAGGGGTCAGTTACCCCAAAACATGTTGGGAAGAATCTGACATCTAGAAAAGCAATGTGCAAGCCACAGTGGTTTTCAATTCCTAAGTTTCTTTTAGTTAATGCATATATAAGCAAGTCAATTAAAACACATTGGGCTTATTTCAAATAGATAATCTAATTATCAGCTTGATTAAACCATATCAAATGAACAGTTCTTGTAATTCGGTAGCTTTGTTCTAATCACTGCAAAAGCAGTAGTAGCTTTAATTAAGAGCCTCAAAAGTGGCAGACCAGTGTCGATTGTGTCAGTTGAGGGGTGTTCCAGCAAATACCCGATTGCAGGGAGGATCGAACTGTTCCTAGGTTGATGCTAATATGAAGACCGACTCTTTGGTGCCAATAAAGGGAATCTGACTATGTAATAAATACCATTAAATGCAAGCAATTGTCCTTCTCTGCTGTTTCCAATGCTCAGATACAGGCTTAATTAAATCTATTCCAATATCACTCAATTAGGCTGACTTTTTGTAATGTTTATAGGTTAGTATCACCTACCTGTATCCTTCCTTAGCGTAAGACCTACAGCTTCTTACGTCAATGTGTGCTTCTTCAGACTGCAAAATTGCTTGATTCCTCAAATACCTGACACAAGCCTGCTGCAGGTCACTTGCTGAAGTTGAAATGCAAGAGTACAAAGACGTGGTAACCCTTCTGCTAAAAATGGAACAGGAAAGCTAAAATTCAGGTTTAGTTTGCTGGATAACTCAGGAAGTCAACACGTGGCTGAAGGGGCACTCCGGACGGTGCCGTTTCTCTCTTATCGCTTGCTTACTAAATACTTAGAGGCCATTCAGCAGTAAGCTCCTACTCGTGGTGTGGCCAGAAAGCCTGGGATGTACTCATTGCATGACTGTAGGTGAGCAGCCAGCCTCTGCTACTGATGCTTCGGGTGAAGGCGATCAGCAGTTGCCTCCATTTCTTCTGGGTTTGATGCTTTCTCCCTGCCTTTCCACGGAGACCTCTTGCGATGTATTGCTTGGAGGGAGCCATTCTCCTCCTGTCCCTGGCATGCCTCGTGCGTTTGCAAGAAAAGTTCCCTCTTACAGTAGATCAGAGCCAGACCACTCCTGTAACGTTTGACCTGACTGGGAAAGTCCAGGTGTGCTGAAGCTGTCCGGCCTGCCAGCAGCTTCGTTAGGGTGCTGGGTGTTGGTTTGCTCAGCCGTGCCTTCAGCAAGGCAGTTCCTGTTCTGGGTGCAGATTCTTATCTCTTTCTTTTTATATTTCAGTAATTTGTGTTGGTTTCAAACAGTGACTTGATATAGCATCTAGATGAAAAGTCAGGAATGACATACAGATGAGTAATTCTTTTTCCTCCCATAAATGTATTTTTAGGGCCTCTCTGCCGAACATGATGATTTGGTTGTTTAATGTCCACGACGTTTATAAAATGCAACTGTAGGGAACGACAACAGCAGCGAGTAGCCAGGTTCGAACCTGTATAGGCATTTGCATGTATTTAATTTATTAATGTTGGCAGATCTCTGCTTAATAGACCAAGTTTACTTTTCACATGAGTAGGTGGACTTCTTGTTTTTCTTTTGTCTAATTGTTTCAGAAAACGACAATGAAACAGCCTGCCTGTATCAACATGCAAGCAGTCAAATACCTGGGATTTATTTCTGCTGTATGCCCTGGACCAGCATTCAGATCAGCTTTAGTAGATTTGATGAGAACTTGTAACGTGTTAGAAACAGCATCAGTGTAACAGGGAACGTACTTGGACTGGGAGCTGGGTGAAACAGCTTTCTGGCCGTACCCTGGTTTTCCCAGCTGCTGTGACATTTGCCATCACCGCCTTGCTTTTAATTACTATCGTGTTCTATGGCTTAATATTAAACCACATCTCATTGCATCCTGTCTCTTAATTGGCTTAACTGGCCATCACCCAAAAAGACTCTACTGTGTATAGAAACAGGCTTCCCCAAATATTTCCTAATTGGCAGTTGGTGCTTTGTGAGGAGATGGGTCTCTCTCGGCGATATTAATAGATGTTTTCTTCTGTTCGTTCTCAGGATTGGACATTGATCCTATGACGCATGCCCGGAAGAAACAACTTTTCCTTCTGAAACATCCAGCTGGTTCTGCTGGCCAAGCTTCATCACCAACAGGCAGCAGGAGGATGGACAGGACCGAGGCAGAGTGTGGCGAGCAGAGAGACAGGGATGCCACTGAGGCTCCGAACTGTCCGAGTGGGTTTGTGGGGACGAACAAAAGCAAGAATTTGCATGAAGTGCGAAAGACGTACCCACTGCGGAGACGACTGCTCCCCTCGGTGAACAAAAAGACCTGCAAAGTGCTCCTCACCAGGCTGGAGGATGTGGCTGGATCTCTGTCGAAACAGACCCAGAGCTGTAAAAAAAAGGACCTTCCCAGTTGGATGGAGGGTTTGGGACCTGCTTTGTTCTCTGAACAAGTTCAGCCTGTGGGAGCAGGGAAGAGTGATTCATCTGGGGAAAAGTGCACAATAACTTATCCAGGGACAGAGCAAGACCTTGATACTGCTCCTTCAGAGCCCAGGAAACGCAGGCTGGCCTCGCTGAACGCAGAGGCAGTGAACAATCTGCTTTTTGAACGGGACGATGGCTTATTATCCGGCAGGCGTTTTCGGAGAGACACTGTTAAAGCTGGTGGAGACTGCACCGTTAAGAGCTTGCATTGCAAAGCTGCTGAGAACTGGCCTGCATTGGAAAAAACAGCTGTGAAAACAGGTAAAGGGAAAAACCGGCATGAGCCCAGTCAGAAATGCAGTAGCTGTGACCATTCACTGGATGAGGTCTTTGATGATGGGACAAAGAGGGAGGATGGTGCTATCTCCTATCATCCCACCCCAAAGAGACTGGCTAGCCTGAACGCCGTGGCCTTTCTGAAGCTGACCCACGAGAAAGACCAACCCCTGAAGCAGAGGAGTAAATCGGACGGAGAGGGCAAGTCCGAGAACCACTGTTCAAAATCTACGCTGAAATGGGCCAAAGCCGGTAGGAAGAATTGCGTCAAATCCAAGAAGGAAATGGCTAGCTTAAAAACAGAAGGTCAGCATGGCTGGCGAGGACTCACTCTAGGCGCTTTTGGGAAAGGAGAGCAGCAGGACTCCTCTAGGCTCTACGGGATGGCAGAACCCGTCCCCTACGAGTCGCTGTCTAGCTCCTATGCTAGCACAGAGGGTTTCTACCACAGACTGCCTTTGCTTATGGGTGGACAAGCTTCCATGAAGCCGGAGTATGGAAGACCCGGAGAGAAATCCCCGACCCCCAAACAGGAATTTCATCAGCCTTCCTTTCCCGTGCAGCAGTTCCCTCCCTTGCCTGTGCCCGGAAATCACACGGATTGTGGATGTCTCTATGAATCCTCAGATCTGACTCCATTGAACGGGTTTTACGTTTATTATGGCCAAAGTGGATACAGTGGCTACTCTCACTGCTCCGTTTACCCCAAGGACGAGCTTTCACAATCCGCTACCTGCGAGGGGCTCTTGGTATCGCCCGGTTCCTTGCCGTCAGGTGCTCATTTCCAGCCACTCCACTGGTGTAACTCTCCGTACTGTTGTGGAGAAGGAACAGCAATTAACAGTTACAGCGTCTGTGGAGTCGTGCACGTGCCAGAGGGCAGGATTAGCAGCGTGCATGCAGGACGGAACAGCTACCCCTACAAAATGCCTTTTGCAGCAGGTAAGGTGCAAAGTGTGAGCAAATCTTGTTCGGCATTCCTAGGAGAAGAGGGCTGGTTCGGCGTGGTGGCTAATGAAGGTACCTTGTTGCCAGGAGGCAAGCTCCCTCTGCGCGTGGTGCGTCTCAGCTTTGGCAGCCAAACTGCGGCTCGGAGAGAATCCGTGTTTCACCTCCCCTTCCCCCATTTTTAGCCCTGAGGGTTTTTCCCACTGAAAGGTCTTATTGGTGTGGAAAGCATAGAATTGGTGAAAGGATTTGGGCAGTGAGAAGGTGACTCATGACTTGTTATGCTGGAGCTAACCGCTTAGCTTTGATCTGTGTAAAATGAGTGGGTTTTAGTTCCTACATGCTCTGCAAGGCTTCTCGCCATCCTGCTGTGCCGCTCTGAGCGGAGGGTCTAAAGCACATCGGGCTGAGTTACTCCTCTGTTCCCAAAAGCTTGCTCTCGGGACTGAAGCATCCTTCCAGAGCAGAGCGGTGTGAAGAAGCAGGCATTGCCTCGGTCATTAGACTCTTACTGGTGCAAGCTGTATGGACGATGCAGTCTTTTAAGATTTTTTTTGTAGATCAGATCTAGCATGGCTGTGTAGCAATTCAGTTTGAGTCTACTGTTTGGACAGATGCTTGAGTTTCACTGTGGTGATACAAGTGCCAGGTATGCTGTTCATTTGGTGAGTAGTGGTCCCATCTTTGCTCTTAAACAATGTCTGAAAATGAGAACAGGTGACGGTGTAAGAGGTGATGTAGTCATTTGCCTGACTCTCTTCTGTCCCCTGTCTGTTTTTCAGACTTTGTCCTCCAGTGTGCCTTATCTTGAAGCTTTGCCTTTGCTGTTGAAAAATATCTTTTGAAATATTTAAAACTGAATTGTTGTGTGGGGGTTATCGGACACCAGTACTTTGTATAAAAGCCACCCTGCTAGACAGCCCTGCCGTTGGCAAACAGTACAGTCTATAGATGAGGCTGCTTTTTCAGCTGTTGGGAGTGTAAACATCAGTCTTTCAATTAACCACGTGTTCGAGTCAAAAGGAGGCATGACTTATCCACTTAAAACAGATTTTCAGGTAGGTGGATGAAGTTTTGGTTCAGTGCTTGGTTTGAACAAGGCTTTGTCGTCTTCCGTTGTAGGAAGCTGCTGAAACTTGGGAGCATTTGGTTGAAGTATAATTTCCGTTTTCCCTAAATATCCCCGCTGTCACGGTGCCGCTTCCTACGGTAGCAGCTGCACAGTGTTCGCTAGTGGCTTCAATGCTCTTTAAAGTTGAATGCTTGTAAGACAACTAGCTCAGCAATGTGTTCCTGTCTGACAGTTTTCTGCGGAGTGCCCTGAGGTCATGTCAGCCTACTTTGCTCCTGAAATTTTGCATGCCGGTGCCTCTAACTTCGTGCAACCAGAAGGATGCAGGCAGTGCAAAGGCAGTATTTTGGGGGGTTCAGCCCTCCCTGCGAACTCGGTAATTTCTCATGGTGCTGGCAGGGGCAGTAATGGTTCCAGGGGCATGTATTTACTAGCGGTGTGTCACCCCGCTGCTACGATCTTTCTCGGTGTAGGTTTGTAAGTGGCAAGATAATTTCTTTTTCTAGCACGTTTTGGATGCGGTGCATTCTGGGTTAAAGCTGACTGTAAGTATAAATGCTTCACTCATTCTGATTTCCTTCCTGTGAGCAACTTTGATTTAAAAGCCTACAACATCGGAATAATTTAGACTTTATTTTGCAGATTGAAGTGTATAAGGAGGTCTCCTAGAATATTAACAGGGACTTACGCTTAGGAGTTGATTTTTATATGCGTGTGCGCCTCTGAAATCTCACCCTTCCCTAGAGTGGGTTATTTTAGTGAATTAAAGGAGTACTTTGGCTGGAAGCAACAGGCTCCTGTCTGAGAGCACTGGTACGAGAGGATCCAGCTTGACGTGTTGCATGCCTTGTGTTATATCTGTCCTATTTGGTGTGTTCAAGGTGTTCATAGGGCAATATCAGTGTCTGTTTGGTAGAAATCGAGGGATCAGGCTGTAATCTTGGGCAGTCGTGGTCTGCCATACGTGGGGGAGAGGCATTGCTCTCCCCGTCCCGTGGTTGGTTTGCAGCATGCAATTTGAAAGCAGGGTGGTGGGGATGAGCTCGGACAGGCTGCGAGAGGTGCTTTAGCCCCAGTGCTGGTGGAGGGGCTGGAAGTGTGTGCAACCAAGGAGGGAGTCCCGGGGGTGCCAGCAAGGCTGAGTCTGCACTACTTTCCTGAAGTTTAGTAGATACTTTTGTGAAGCTTCATCCTACTTTAGTTCAAGCTTGAAAACTGCTTTTGTAAGCAAAATACTCAAGAGGTGATTCACTGCTCTATGGGTCCTGTGCCTGCCAAGGCTAGGCAGGATACCTGAACTCGCATCCTGATGTCTTGGCTCGCTGAGGGAGTTGCTGCGGTATTTGCAGCTCGGGGTCAGCAAAGTCTACAATGGTCCATAGCAGTCCTCATGCTTGCAGTTCAGCAGCGGCTTTGTTGCAGCCCTCTTGGGGAGCGTCAAGTGGGAGACTGGAGGCAATAATTTCCTGTGATTGCGAGGGGATCTCAGCAGTTATTCAGCTGGAGCTTGGTGACTTCAGATGTTTTTTCACTTTTAGATTTATTTTTTTGCAGCTCTGCAGCAGTGCAATCCCACAGATCTGCTAGGACATGCTCCAGTCTGGAGGCATCTCCTGGGGGTTGCCTGAAGCTGCCCTTTTTGTCACCCCAAAAAGCACACTTTCTGATTTAGGGAGTAGGGGTGCGTTGTATATTGGTCTGGGAGCTTTCTTCCTGCTGACAGTAGGTAATTCAAATCTGACTTGCTCTTCTGTCGGACATGTTGGCCTGGGTTGAGGGCTTGTTTTGTGACTCCTGGAGCGGTGTGAGGTGTTCTGGAATGCTTTTGAGAGGCAGCGTCAGCCGACTTACTAACCTGTGTGGTTAATGCGTCTGCTTTAGGGACGCGGTTTTGCTGAAGGCAGCAGTGTGCATCGTCTTACATAGCTTCGTTCCACATTGTTTCATATTTCTGGAGTTAATTTGGAGAATCTTCTCAATTTTCCCTGATTAGTAGAATTTGACTTTTTGAAAGAAGTTGGCTGCTTCTGCTAGTGTGGTTTAATCCTTCCCATCATTTTGATAAGCCTTTTATTTCTTTTATACATATTGACAGGCTGGAACTGCTTTGGGCACTGGCCAGCCTTATGTGTATTACTGGCTGGCATTTCTTTGGGGGATTTCAGATGGGTTTGTTGTAGTGCAGTGTCATCGGCAGCAACATATTGGAGCATCGCAGGCTTAGAAATATCTTTGCTTTTAGAATCCAGTGACAATGCAAAATGAAATTACAACGTGAAGAGTCTTTACTGCTATGATGCAATAAAGGGAATTTCAGGGGAAAGCGGTGGTAGTTTGGGACAGTCTTGATTGTGTAGTTGTCTTATATTTCAAATGAGATACATGCCTCTTTTCTTCCCTTCTGTTAGAAGGCTGCAAGTCTCTGGACCAGCTGAACCTCACAATCCCTGTGGCAGGGCACCCCGCGTCACCTGCCCACCCGCTCTCAGGATGTCCTGTACCCAGCGTGCCACCGGCTGCAGAACCCGTTCCTCATCTGCAGACCCCCAACTCTGACCCTCAGACCATGGCCCGAGAATGTCCACAGAGCTCAAAGCCTCCCAGCGGCTCCAAATCCGGTCTCCGAAATACTACGGGCTGTCTCCACGCATCTGACAGCAAAGCAGCGGGAGGTCATTCCCATCCGAAGCAGCAACGCATTAGCAGGCGGAGAGCTACCAATGGCTGGATACCCGTTGGCACAGCCTGCGAGAAGGCCGTCTACGTTGTGGTAGGTGTCTGTGGAGTGCTGGTTTGTGTGTGTGTATGGCTATACCCATTTGTGCATCTTCAATGGACTAAGATCATGAAGGCTTGAGAGCGTTTTGGGTCTTGCTGCAAGGCGGAGGTGGTCACTAGATGCCATCTAGAACCTCTTGGACAAGAAAATAGTGCCTTTTGGCCGAGCTGCTGTTGGCTTTGTTTTTCTCATGTGCCCTGCTATTACCTTGCACAGCATGATAGGCAGTTTGGAAAGGAAGGAAAACCTGCTACTCCTGTGCTAGCGTCAGCTGAAATGCCATGATGATGAATACTTCTGGCTTCAGCGTTTGCAAGGGTGGCACCTGTTGCACCTGTGAGTCCATCCTACAGAGAGATCGTCCTCCAGCTTCTTCCTCCTGGGTTAGGGCAAACCTGTTTGAGAAAACAAGGGAGGCTTTAGCCTTGTTATAAGGAGCGGTTGTCTAAAGGTAGCTCTCATAAGGTTGTTCTTCTCACTGATGGTCTCTCTAGCCCCGCAGGGATCTCCCAGAGTGACTGAGACAGTATCCTGGCTCCCAGATGGAATTTTTCTAGCACCCAGTATCGCCCTTCTTGTCACTTACCTGGTGGCATGGCCAGTCACTCCTTCAAGGATTTCTTGTCTCTACTTTCTCATTTGTTGTGTTCAGGGGCTGAGACTGGCTCCTGCAAGACGGGAGATTTCCTGCCAGAAAATGTAATTAACTACAGTAAAGTCCACTTCAATTGAGAGAGAAGGCAATATCCTTCACGTTGTTAAAACATACGAGCTGTGGACTTGAAATCTGGACCCACATGCTGTCTGGGAAGGTGGGACAAGGCGTTGAACTGCGTGCAGTAAATGTCAGCAGCAAGGGGAGCTGTGGTCCAAGTGGACTCGTCTGTGCTGCTGCTTGATGCGGTGGTATAACCTCGAGCTGCTGAGAGCATCATCCAGGACGGGTTTTGTAGCTTCAGCTCTTAGGGCTGTGTACAGGTACCAAGGGCTGTGCAAGGATGAAGCCCGTGGAAGCCAGAGACGGGCCTCTTGCATCCGTCGCTCAGACTTTGACGCTTTGAAAGGAGCAGCGCACCGTTAATCTCCTTAAGTCCTGGCGCGTAATGCTTCCGATTTTGCCTGGGCGATCTGGCAGGAGGTTAAACCCATCCTGCTCAGGCATTCTGAAATGAGTTTTCGGAGCTAAAATAAAATACCACCCCCCCCCTTTATAGTCCAAAAAGTGATTATTTTGTAATGTTAGAGGGTACAAAGGAAACGTTAGCAATCTCGTTAAGGAAAGCTTTATGCCACGGCCTCCCTGCCCTGTTCATGTGAAACTTTTCATGTTTTATTTGTTTTCTTACAATGTTCGTATCGGAGAGACACATAGCATTCAAAATATGCCTAGTTTTCCGTGCCTTTGAATATGAAGGAAATGCACACCTACAGGTAGGCAGATAAAATGGTGTGTTTTCTGAAGGTTGTGTTTTTGCATGCAGAATTGAAGGAGCAATTGTTTTTTAATTTGAAATAAGGCTATTAATTTCAGAAATAAGTGCTTTTGTGAGACTTGCTGTCCCGCTGGTGAGCTGCTCCTTACTGCCAGCACTACGTAGGAGAAATAGTTGTGGTTTGCTTTATTTAAAAACAGTGGCCATGTATGACCTGCGAGCACTTGGATGCTATTCTTCACTGAACTTTCCTTACCTATGAATGCCGAACCCATAGAAAAAGTAATTTGTTTGATCTGATCTTTGTTATAAACTAACCTGGTGGGAATAGAGATGCCACGAGTGGTCTTAGCTGTATGACTTCTCTCGGAGGTCTGTTGGAGTGTGGAAGCACTTATCTGAGTAGGCTTAGGCAAGTTTTTAATTTGCAGCAGGACCAAAGGAGTCTTGGATTGGGGTAGCAAACAATAAACTAACTCTTTGCCTGTACGCTCAGGTTGCTTTATTTTTTGTGTGTGTTCTAATGCTATAGAATGAACCAGAGCCGGCTGTTCGCAAGAGCTATCAGGCTGTGGAGAGAGATGGGGAGATTATCCGGGTACGAGATACTGTCCTCTTGAAATCAGGACCCCGGAAGAAATCTATGCCATACGTTGCGAAGATATCGGCACTGTGGGAAGACCCCAAAACAGGTACTGTGCCAAAAGAGTATGTATTGCCTCTGTGCTTGACAGGTGAGGGTGAGCTGGAACCCGGGGAGTGGTGGATCTCGGGAGAGCTGCAAGCTTGTTAGGGTACTCCACTGCTGCCAGACTGGGTGATGAAGAGGAAGAGATTAGCTCCACGGCTTTCGTTCGGATTGTTCCAGGAACTGAAATGCTCTTTAATCACTAGCCTGGGACTGGTAATCAAAATCTTCCTGGTCGTGAAAGCACATAATATCTGCCAAGTGCCCACCTTAGCAACGATCTCCTTTATTATTTTATTGCAACAGACATCTCAGGAGCTGCTGTTTACTCAAATGCTCTCTCCAACATCTGGGCTGGGAGTTGGTGTGGAGCACGGGCTTATCTGCAGAAGCTCTTGATGGGACCCGAGTAGAAGTGGTGATTGGAGTAGTGTGGTTTTGATGTTAAGGCCCTGTGTCTGACTAGCGATACCTGAGCCAAGGAAGCTGTGCCAAATGTAAAGTACAGGTCTTAAAAGTAAAAAAAAAAAAAAAAAAAAAAAAGTTAGGGGTAA
>NW_008795855.1:229266-252583 GCF_000699145.1 Aptenodytes forsteri | reverse complement strand
AAAAAAAAAAAAAAAAAAAAAAGAAAAAGTTAGGTGTAAAAGAAGTGATCAACGTGTGGTGAGGCCCATCTTGGCCATGTCATCCTGTGACAGCAATTCTGGCACTAACCTGGGAGTTAATGCTGCAAGTACCGAGCTTTGGATGAGCATCTTTTCCAGCTTGCGGTCTGAATGGATGCTTTTTTCAGATGGAAACGTTTGATTTTTGTATTTTTGTTTGTTTGTTTCTTGTGCCTAACTGACCTCTTTGTGACGATGTAACACAAGTAGAAGCGGGTGAAGGCGTAATGGAATAGCAATGTGACCGACTTCATGCAGCTTCTTGCTGTAACAAAAGGACACCTAGTTCAGCATGAAATATTTATCGTGGCACAGCTGCCTGTACATGAGCGCTATGGGAATGAAAGGGGTGAAGCAGGAGGAGGAAGTTGGATATTAGTGGGAAAACACTACGAGAAAACTGAGGCTTGACATATTTTAATAAATCTTCTTGCAGGGGAGCTGATGATGAGCCTCCTGTGGTATTACAGACCGGAGCACACTCAGGGAGGCCGCAATCCCAGTATGCACCAGGTGAGCCATCCGAATGCGAAACTCGGGGCGAGGGTATCCTGGCATGTCTGTATTTCTGCAGGAAGAGGGGATTAGCCCGAGTAGCTCCCTGCGTTCCTGGGTGGCCTCAAACTCGGAGGGCTGAGCTTCTCTTTTGAGTAAGATGGAGCTGTCTCTTGGCTGTGATGCAGCTGTTGCCAGATGTGTTGAGTGGTGGTGTCCTATATATGGGCTTTTCCCCTATTTATTGTCGTGTAGAAACTCTGGGCTGTAACAGAAGCTGCTGCGTTCTTTACGTGGCCGCCTCTGTGTAAGCCTTAATGTTTCTCCCCTTAATCTGAGAAAATGCTGTGCGTTAAGTGAAAAGTTGTTTTGCCTGCTGCCTTAGGAGTAAGGAGGAGTGAGTTTGTACTGAATCGAGATCAGACGCCTTTCCAAAAAGGGTATTCTAATTCACCCAGAAACGCAGAGCTCAGTGCAAAAGCTCCTGCTGCAGTTCTGCAGGACATTGGAGTACCTATATCGTGTGCTGCCTTTTTATCATAAATCCTTTAATCTGCTTCCTAAACTCCAGAAACTTGTTTGGTTTGTGCAGAAACGTGGATGCATCATCCTTCCCCTGTACAGATTTATGATGAGAATTAGACCCACTCGAGGATGTTGTGCCAGTATAATAGAGTTCACTTTTTAAAAGGAAAAATGTGTGAATCATTATGACTTCACACCTTGCTCTGCTTTGCATGGGCTTGTGTTGGGTGACAGAACAAGCTGTTTTTAAACTGGGGATGGAGAATTTACTGCTGTTTTCAACCCACCAAAATACTCGGTGCCTTTTTTCCTTTTTTTACCCCTTTTAATAAAAGGGGAGGGAGGGGGTGAGAGCAGGACGGGGGGACAGCCGGGGAATTGTACCTGCCTGACTTGCAGGGCATGGATGAGTTTCTAAACCAAAATGTCCTACCTTGTAGGTTTCTGGTCCATAAATGAAGTGTGACTCTAGCCGGTTGCATCGTAGTGTAGAGAGCGCCAGTAGTCTGGCCAGGAGGAATTAAGCCAGTTTTTTGCACACCTGCTTAATTACACAAGACTTCAAATGGGAGAGTGCCATTTGGGCTGAGTAGCTGGGATGGGCTTGCCAAAGATGACTCAGATAGTTTTGATTTAAGGAGTAGACCAAAACCCCAACGTGCAGAAGCAAGGTGTGCCACTTTCAGTTTCTCTGATTAAGCAAGTCCCCAAACGGTGACCCTTTTGTGAGTCTTTCCTTCCAGCCTCCTTCCTCGGGGCTGTGAGCAGAAACAAAGCCTGCAGGTAATTGTGCAGAGCATCCTTATTCCCAGAGATCATCTTTGCTGATCTAACCACACCTGAAATTCCTTCAAATGGCTCCATCTGGGTTGCCCCATATCTAACCAATCCTGCCTGCTGCAGAGCCAAGTTTCCTAAATTACCCTGGGAAAAAAGGCTATTGCTACTTCCCTCACTAAACCAGCCTTTTTAATTGAATTGGGATGAGGAAAGGGTTGGAAAAGAAGGGATTCCTTTAGCTTTGATATAGAGATGGATTAGAAAGACTGGTTGTGTGTCAAAGGGTAGTAGTAAAGACAGCAAAGTGCTATACAACTTCCATTTCAATTCTTAGCTGTACAAATGAATTGGAAGGGTTTCCAGCACAGGAAAACGAATGAAGAACATTCCTAGGAGCTCAGAGGAATGTGTGGGTGGGGAGTGCTCCGACCTCCTGCCTGCAGGAGCAGTGCTCACCGGGTTTTCTGGATGCGGTCTGAAGGCTTCTTCCACGTGGAGTCTGCACAAAGTCAGATTTTGGATAAGCTGGAGCGAAGGCACCTCTTGGAGGGGTTTTTCTCTTTCTGAGCTTCTGCAGTACCTCCCGTGATGGACCCAGCCTTCCTCCCTCTTACCTGTCTCGTTGTCATGCCCAGGCATCGCAGTAGCGCTTTCAAAATGCTGCTTTTGTTTTTTCCAGTGCAGCATTGCAAAAGCTCGTCTCCTGGGACACTTCTCAGCGGCGGCTACAAGCTGTCTGTCATCCCCAGGAGGAAGGAGGAGGCTGAGTGGTGTAGCTGGTAGTGGCCTTGCTGCTGAAGTGCTTTTGTAACGTTGGCAGTATGTGTGGGATTTGGACACTTGGCCTCACGAATTGTGCTGGGCAGTGTTAAACGATGGGAGAACTCTTAATGCTTTGCTCCCGTGTCGCTGGATAAAATTCTGGTGCGCACTATAGATAGGTCCCAAAACACCTGGAAGATGTCTGGATTATGTGAAATACTGGCTCTAAAGAGTATCTGCTATGAGCATGCTTTGATGGACTCCCCTTTAAGGTGATGGCTGAAGGTGTGGAGCTGGCCCTACCTCCCTGGGGCTCCTGGCCAGCTGGGTGACCTCTTCCTTCCTTCTCTTGCAGAATGAGATCTTTGCATCCCGGCATCAGGACGAAAACAGTGTTGCCTGCATAGAGGAGAAATGCTACGTGCTGACCTTTGCAGAGTACTGCAGGTAGGTGGTGCTCTTAACTTGCTGCTGTCCCCGAGACCTTCATCTGTCTCAACTTCTTGTCACTCTTTCCATTTCCAACCATCACCCAGCAGGACTGTCCCAGCCCTACAGACTTTGGTCTAGCTGGAGCTGGATGAATTACACTCACTCTACGTACGAGTTCGGTACTGCAGTCTGCGAGTGCTGCTTCCACTCTAGATTCATTACGCGTCTGTTTTGTGTAATACATGTGTTTTAAGGGGCTCACCAATGTTTGTATTTGTATGACCTTGGTACCACAGCATGTGGACGTCAGTGGAGGACAGTGCAGGAAAACTCATAACTTGGAGCTAAAAACTAAGCAAGGCAGGAGATCATCCTGTACGTCTATCCCCTGTGGTACACGGGTGCCATAGCTAGCCAGAAAGCCTGCTGATGTACTTCTGTCAGTGTTGCTACTAGACACTAGTGTATGCGCTCGCAGATCTGGGTGTTTTGGCAGCAGCATCACTCGGCGTAGTGACTAAGGCTTTTACTGTTAAGCTCTTGCTGATTGAAATGAAACTTTGTCAGTAAGAACTTCCGAGCATCCGTATTCAAGACTGCCATCCTTCGATGGATGGATGGATGCGCAGGGCAGAATGAAAATAGGGGTTGAATGGACACACAAATGCATAATGCAAAATAGTGCTTTAAATCTCTTCCGTTTTGCTGGGTGAATCTTGTTGACTGTGCAGGCTTACTACGGAGGGGATGTTTAAGCCCTAATGCAATCTTAGTCCTCCTGCTCCTAGCCTAGGGTTCTGCTGTTTGAATTTCTAAAAACAAACTGTTTTACAAACTCTTTATAAGCTGAATTTTGCTCTTTCTTTTGAAAACTCTAAAAAAAACCCCAACCCCCCCCCAAAAACGAAAACCCAACCCAGAAAAACCCCAAACAAACAAAAAAAAAACCCCTGAGCTTTGGATCCAAACAGCTCATTGCCTTTCCAACAGCCCATTGGAAAGCTGTTGGCAGGAATTTTTTCGTGCTGTTGTGGGTAAGGTCACCTTTGAGAGATGTTCCCTGAAGGCATCCTGAATTCTTTGTTTGCCTAAACAACAGCCTGATGCATAAGCGTTTTCTGGGGCTAATTAACAGCAACGAGGCCGAAGCAGTGAAAGCCAGGTGGATTAATTGCAGTCATCTTTCGTGCTGTATGGCATCCACCAGTACAGACATGTAAACCGTGGTGCTGCTTCCTACAGTTCAGGGTGGGATCAAAAGCAATAGCTACTTCACGTCCTCCTCTTGGGCAAAGCTTAATTCTCCTCTGCGCTCCTCCCCTTCCCCTTCCACCCCTTATCCTTGGGCAGCCACGGTTGTGGCTTCCAGCGAGACAGACTGACGCAAAGAGTGGAAGATGAAACGAGTTTGTGCTAACCCTTCTCATGTAATTGCGTTGCAGATTTTGTGCCTTGGCAAAGCGTCGAGTCGAAGGGATCCCAGGCAGGAAAACCATTATGGTTCCTCCCTCGGAAGAGTACTCCACACCTCTGCACCGCAAGGTGCCCGAGGACACTGACCCTGAGCTGGTTTTCCTCTGTCGTCACGTCTATGACTTCAGACACGGGCGCATCTTGAAGAACCCACAGTAGCACCATTCTTCAGTCGGACCGCGGTGAGGATGAGCGGCACCGGAGAGCCGACGGCAGGCTGACGGTCTGGGACATCTGTGCACTCTCGACGACTTACCTTGTGCTGCTTGCAGACGAGAGCGCCCAGCGCTCTTTCCTCAGACTGAAAAGTGTGTGCGGGAGCAGATCCCTGTGGAGGAAGGCAGCAGTTGAAAGCACAGCACTTCATTAAAAGCATAAATGAAAATATATACGTATAAAATAAATATATGTATATAGATATAGGTACTTGCATATGTAAATCTATATCTATATATGTATCTAGAGATGCATATATTGGGAGGGGTTTGCAGGGGATAAAAGCCAGTAAACTGAATCCAGAGCCATCGCTGGTGGGAATGGTGGAAAGGTGCAGGAGGGATGCTTTGGTGCATTGTATGAGACAAGCTGTGACAGTTCTGTGGTTTTCGTGCCCTGATGTGAATCGTGAGGACTGAGACGAGTTCCTTGGCAGAGCACAGGAGAGTCTCCTTTGTCCCGCAGGACAGACTGTGAGGATTCCCGGTGGGTGAGAGCTGCTTCAAAATACAACCGTTGCTTTGGAAGCTGCCTGGATGCAGAGTGGCCTTGTGTCATGCTCGAGTAGGTTTTGCTCCGTCAGGGGAAGAGGTGACCCCTGTTTTCCATCATCTTCCTCTTCCCCTCACCTTGCTGTTCTGTGATTCACTGCCTGGACTGAGGCTTGGCAGCCAGGCTTGGAAATCTGCTCCACCGCAGAGCAGAGAGGGAGCCGGCAGGATCGTAGGCTTTACGTCCCAGTGCAGTGTTACGGAGAGCTGTGCGTCTGTCGCAGATGCCCTGACCTTGCCCCAAAGGGTCTCGTGCCCCGTGAAGCACAGCGCCAGCAGGCGTGCGTTGCTCTGAGGCTGGGAGCGCACAGTGGGCTCCACTGGTGAGAGCCATGTTTTCTCTTCTCTTCCGAGTATTGCTCTTCCTCTAATGGCTTAGGGGGCCATAGCGATAGAAGTGGGTTTACTCTTTCTTCCCCGTTTGTTTTCCTGTAATGTCATTTACAGTCCCTGTTTAACCCCATACGTCTTCAGTGTGAAGAAGCTAGAGGCTGGAGGGTGAAATGGCAAACCTTTTTCTTAAGTGTTTTTGGCTTTCTTAAATTTTAACCCCCCTCCCCTTAAGCGACTGTCCTGACCCTGGGCGTACTGTTGAAGCCATCAGCGGTGCTGTCTCAGCGCTGCCTTGCAGCCTCGCCCCCTCCAAACTCATCCTGGTGTCCGAGCAAGCTCACCAAAGTGGCTTTGTGGCTCCTGAAAGGAACTGAGCATTGGGAGAGGTTCGCATCAACAAAGGTGACCCGAGCCCCACGGATACTGCCTCTTGCCTTACGTGTATAGATCCTAGATAGACGTAGTTTATCTTAATGCAAACTGTTGGAGTTTAATTCTAAAGCAAACCAAAGGACAGCCTAACAGTCCGTTGAGTCACTCACGCCAAGCTGGGAGTCCGTTTCTAGATTGCACTAACGTAAAGAAGGAGAATCAACACCGTCCCGGCCCACGTTCCCGCTGGCTGGAGTCGCTCATTGAAACTAGGGATCTACATTTTTCCGGTCTTTTGGGGCTTCTGAACTCATGTTAAATAGCGGAATTGTTCCTACTGCTTTAATGTTGTCCTGTCAGTGGAAGTAGCACAACCTCTACGCCCCGCGGACGCCGGCACGATGGGAACGGAGGGCTTGTTGGCTTGCTCCGACGGCTGCACGCCTGCCTGGCCTGGAGAGAAAACCCCGCGGCATCAAATCCGTTACATGGGAATAGTTTAACGCAGGAGTTCTCCAGAGATGGCATCAAATCCGTTACATGGGAATAGTTTGTTAACGCAGGAGTTCTCCAGAGACTTGCTCTACATACCAAAGAGGGGAACGTGTCTAGAAGACGGATGACTTGAGAGGAGATGACAAGATCTGGCACCTGCCGCAGTGGGCGAGCAGGGCACGCGTCTCCCTGCTGTCGGTGGACGATTCCTGCTCAGTGTTGCAGAGGATGCTGGAAAAGCCCTATTTATTCTTGCCTGCGTGGCCCAGGGGAAAACACCCAGCTCCAGGAGGTCTGATCGTAGGTGTGCAAGCAAGAATTTGTGGGTGAAGCATCTTATCTCATTTATACCTCAAGATACTGTTAGTGTCAAAGTAATTGCTCAGATTTCTCCTTAACAATTAACTTGGGCACTGGTGGTCTCTTGGAACGATGCGGTTGGGCTGCCGATACGGTGGTGCGGTATCGGGACGGGAGTCGGGAGCGCTTCTGGGGCTCTTGGATGAAAGTGCCACGGGGGCACAAGGAGGTGTTGGAGGAAGTGGTCTCTGATGCTACTGGGAGAGGATATTAAGTGGCTCCCCTCCTTAGCAGGGAGGGAGGATGCTGGAGAAGCGGAGCTGCTCCTGCCCATCGCAAAAGAGGGGATTGTGGCTGCCCAGCGCGGCAGGGCAGAGCAGTGCGGGAGGGGAACGGGGCAGCTACACCCGGGGGCTGTGGCGCACGACGGTGGCGTGGAAGGTGACGGGAAGCCCTAAATGCACACGCTTGACTCGGTAGGGACTCCTTTGACACCCAGCCTGAAGCAGGCAAGCTGCCTGCGGCCGCCTTCCTCTAGCAAAAGTGCCATCAGATGCAGGATGCTTCAAGACCCACCTGCCAGGCAAACCCTGAGCATTGCTGCACAGTCAGGGAAGGGTTTGAAACCCAGCCTTGGAAACCACAGTAACTCGCTGAAACTCCTCCTTCCGACCCCTCTCCCCCGGCTCCCACCTTTGTCCTGGCTCCTCTCTGGGTAGAAGAGAAATTGTACTTGCCCTGGGTCCGGAACGGGCTTTGGCCCCTGTCTGGAGAGGACAAATCCTGACTCTTCTCATGTTAGAATCTGCTTCAGGCCAAGAACATTGTTCAAGATTCACGTGGTTGCTTATGCTGTTGTGCAAACAGCATGTAAATGAATTGAAATGTCTTATCCATAATGAAAATATTTCATGCTTTTTTAATCTATTAGATATGGAAATATTTTTTGAAACTGAAAATGCAGTCGGTAGAATTTAAATTGAAACGTAATACATGTAAAATATATTTTAGTTGATAATTTTGTAAAATGCACTTTTTTGTGTCTCTTCCCCGGTTTCCCAGATCTGTATTTCAGTGTTTACAGACGGAATGAGAACATTCCCTATACCCTCCTTCTGTGAGAAAGATATATTAGAAGTAATTCTTAAAAAATAAATTTGAAAAATCGTATTGATTTAGAAAACAAACCAGTGCTGCGCTGTTCTTCTCTTCCTTGCCTGAAGTTTCCACTCGGACCCGTTGGGGTGCAGGAGTTAGAAGTGCTTGGAAGGTGCCAATGTGGGAGCAGACTTGGGTGCTCAGGGTCTTGGGGTGAGCGATCTGGACGCAGCCCAGAGATGAGCTACTGTGGGGTTTTCCAGAGAAAATGGAGCAAGTGGGAGGAGGATCAGCTGGGGGGCTGACTTCTTTTTTTTCCGATCTGCTCTTGAAGCTGCTGTCAGGAATATTTAAGTCTCTGCCTTTCAGGCAGGGAAGGTGTCGGTGGCAAAGCTTGTCTCTGCAAGGTTTGGTGTATCAGCCCGTGCTTTAGGAACCCTGGAAGGAAGCGTTTTGAAATGTTGCTTTTGGAAAAGCATCTCATGTGGAGCGCTGTCTCTGGAAGCCAGCTGACAGCTCGCTTGGTGGCATTGCCATCAGCTTCTGCCATCAGAGTGTCCCGGCCCCGTGGCACCAAGCGCTACACACACACCGAGGACAGGTCCGACAGCCGTGCAGTCCACACGGACATCCCAAAAAGGCAAGGAGGAGCCCAAGTGGGAGCAAGAGCGGAGAGGAATAAAATAACCTGCTTGAAATCGTGCAGCGGGGTCAGCACCTCCGTGAGGAATGGGAGCTGGGTTGCCCGATGGAAATGTCTGCATTTAAACACAGGTGAGAACTGTCTGCCGGTGCTGAGCTCGGGGTGCTTACAGCGAGTGGCAGGTCTTGGGGTGCAAGGCCAAAGCTGCTGGCACGCGCAAGAGGCGTGCAAAAGGATTACAAGTGCTCTTTCACACTCCTCGGTGAGAACAGCTTACATGGTCCCTGGATGGCGGCACGGCTGTTTCCCACGCAGTCCCTAGCAGTTGCTCCTCTGGAGCTGTCTCGCAGGCTCTGCGCTACTGCTCGATGAGCAAAAAGGCTTTTTCAAGGTTTCCTTCATAGCACTTGAGTGAATGCGGGGAGTTCTCCACCTGCAAGGGAATCTCTCCTTAACAATAAAACAACTTCTGTAAAGCTCCCCACGTATCTGGGAACCGTCTGGTCCAGCCTTGCTCCCTTGGCTGTAGTTAACTTTGTGTTCTGACTGTCTTACCTGTTTTCTGCAGCACTAACTGAAGACTTAACGATTTCTAGCTGCCTCCCAGTTTCCAGGAAAGGCTCCTCTTAGGCTTTCATGATTTTCACTCCCTGCTGAGATGGTGGTTGCTGCTTCCTGGGGCTGTGGCCCCTCTTCTGGTGCTGCCTGTGCTCGTGCTGGGGGTGCTCGGCATGGGCAGGGAAGGGTCCCCTTGCAGGCTGCTCTGCTGGGGTATCAGGGAATTCACCCCGAAACAGCGGTGACCTTGGTAAGGGCTTGGTGCCCTTCCCATGACCAGGCTGTGCTGAGCATCCGCACGTGGGTGGGCGCCGAGGGGTGGGGAGGCGATGTGGTTTAGTTCCTGGCTGGGCAGCTGGCCCTTGGAATTGGCTATTTCCATAAATAATGCCATGTATTAATTAGAGCTGGACCCTTGCACGCCTGGGGAGGGAGAGAATGAGTTCTGGGAACAAAATGAGCAGGAAGAAAAAGTAATGTCTGTTACCAACGCTGAATTGGCTCCTAATTATAGAGAGGAGAGTGAGTGGCAGGGGTGGTTTGTGGGATGAATGCAGATGGGCTGGGCATGGCAACTGCATCCTTAACGCATGCCTCGGGTCCCAGGTTGTCGTCTCGTCGACCCGGGGAGCGGTGCAGCCGCAGAACTGGGTTTTGCAGCAGCAGAACTGGGTTTTGCAGCATCTTTCACTCCTGGATCGCCTTGAACAGGAGATCTTGAGATTGTCCCATCACGGGAGCAGGGCACGGGTGCAGGGAGCTGGGTCTGCTGCTCTCAAGCCGCTTTAATCACTGTCCCCTTGCAGCCCTGCCAGCATCGTAGCCTGTTTTTAAGTTCCTGGTTGGAATTCTTCATGGGATTAGGGTTTTTGCTGGAGGTTCCCTGCCTTTTTGCTTTCTGCACCCATCACATTTAATGAGGAGCCTTGTTATAGCACAGCTCCTCGCAGGGAACTGCAGGCAGGTTCAGCACAAACCTGGAGAAGCGGATAAAAACAAGAGAATTCAGGCTGAAAAAGGAAACCGTCTTGATAATGAAGTGTATTAAGCTGTGAATTATCTTCCCAAAGGGAGTAAGGAGCTCATCCTGTGACATTTAAATTTGCAAGCCGGTGTGGGGTCAGCGGGCACGATATTCCTAACCCCATGGCCTGGGATTTTTGCTGAAGAACCAATTTGAAATTTTCCAGTTGTATTTAATGCAACTCGGCTGCCCAGAGGCATCAGTAATGTGGGCGCCAGAAATGGAGCGGAAACCTGCGCTCTGTGCGTGCCCCACGCCTCTGGCCAGCTCCGGCGCTTTGCCGGGCAGGGACAGTCTCTCGTAGGGGTCAATTAAAAAGAAAACCGAGAAAAAGCTTTTCTGTCCCAGCTCTTCCCGCATGGTGAGCCATCGTCAAAAGGATAATCTGTGGCGGACTGAAAAGTTGGGATTAATGTCAAACAAAATTGGATTTACTGTTGAAATCTGCTACACGAGGGAGCTGCGCCGAGTTGTATCCAGCTCTCCTGTATCTGATGTTCAACAAACTCCTGCTCTTGTACCGTGTCTGATGCTGCCAGGGACTTTCTGCTGCCATGTTGGCGGAGTCCCGCTGGCCACAGGGTCGTCCTTGGAGGTGACGCTGTGTGTTGGCAGAGGTGGGCTCACCCAGCTGTGAAGCAGAGAGGTGTATTGCCACCTGAATCCCACACTGTTTTGGCCAGCTGAGGATCTCGTGGTGGCTCCACATCTGGTTTTGATGACCCAACGGTGATTAAGGGAGCTGGTAGAGCTGGCCTGCTGCGTCGCATCTCCCCTCATTTCCATGTGCAATGTCTGGAGGTGACAGAGCATCGCCAGTCTTGTGGGGATTGCGGGCGGAAGGTGGCACTTGGGGTGCTGGGAAGGAGCAGTCGGGGCTGCAGGCACCTGCAGAGGCTTCGGATAAGGTTTGGGCACTGGGACAAGCACGCTGGATAGGTGGGAGGTGTTCAAAAGCACATCCTGAGCTTTGGGAATTCAATTCTTTAAGAAGCACAGGATGGTTCATCCACGTTATTGCTGTGGTTTCCTGCAGCCTCAGGGATGCTGGTGCGGCTCTTTGCTCTGTGGCTTGAGGCTTCGTTTTGGAGGAGCTCCTTTCGCCGGGGAAGATGCCAGCTGGGCTCCTGGCACGTGCTGCTGCGGGGGCTTTACCACCATGCGCCTCGCTCCCCGCATCTCCCAGCCAAGCAAACCCAAAGTGGCGTTCAGGACTTGCTCCGGTTGCTGAAGTGTCTTCCCACCCGGAGCAAAAGCCACGAGCTCCTGGTTACATTTAGCTGCTGCTTTAGTGCTGCTAATTATAATTGATTGTAATTGTGCCAAAATTCATCCCAGCCAAGAGACGGGAGCAATTTGGACTGTCATATTAATGTGACGGAGCACTCAGTCACTCTCCCAGCTCGGTCCCTTTAAAGCGGCTGCTGATAAATGAGCTGTGCCGGAGCAGCAGCGCGTGTGTCTGCGTGAGGTTTGCCACATCGCTGGTGGCAGGATCAGCCCCTGGCAGAGTTGGTGCCACCCAGGGAGAAGGGGTGCACATCCCCGTGTTAACCTGGTGTCCCCAGGGACCTGAAGCGTGGGGCATTCCCTGTTATTACTGTGCCCTTCTCACCCTGTTGATACAGGAAAAAGGCTTGGCCCACCGAGTTGGGGGTTTTGGGGGAAGATAACAGAGCAAACGCTCTCCAATGCCTATGTGCTGATGTTGGCTCTGCCACCGCGAGGTAAGTGCTGCTCTGAATACTTCAGCTGCGTACCAGCAGCAAAAGCGAGACACCAGCTCCGCTCGGCACAGGCTCCATCTGATGGGAAAGCATCCGCAGCCTCTCAAAGCCACTTTTTGTATTGCTCCCACACTGGCTGTTTCATTTGAAGCTGAATAAAAATGAGGTTAAGCTTTTAATGTTCGTCTCTGGCTGCTGCTTCTGCCGGTTGCTGCATCTCTGCTTGTTCTGCTGGGACCGGAGGCTGAAACGTTTCCTTGCTGCAGTCTCGGGGTCTGGGAGCAGCAGAAAGCTGCAGGTCACCCTGCACAGCACCGTTTTTCCTGAAATAGCAAGATGTGTGTTCCTGGAGGCTCTCCTGTGATAAAATCCATCAGCAGAAAGGTAATTCCTATCCGGCCCCGGGGAAGGAGCTGGGCTGGGAGCCCGCGTGGTGGGGACTGGCTGGGACGATACCGCTCCAGTCTCCTGCAAACCCCAGAAATTCAGCTAAATCAGCCCTTTATACATGAATTCTCCCTGTGACGCCACGAGGGTGTTTAACTTCAGCCCTTTATACATGAATTCTCCCTGTGTTTAACACAAGGGTGTTTAACCGCAGGGTTGAAGGTACGTTCTTCCAAACGCCAGCCTGAAACATGGGTCAAGAGCTCTGCGGGGCCCCTTGCTTTAAACCCACCCTGTGCAAAGCTTCGGGGATGGCCACCGGCAACGGCAAGTTCAAGTGCCACCACATCACTTGCCAACGCGCACAGCTGCTGGGCAGCGTGAAAAAATTGAGGACAGTTGTCGAGAAAAAGGAAAGCAATGAGCCCAAAGTCAGGGGAACGGAGGAGAAATAAGGTTAGCCATTGCCTGCCTCGCCAGGAAACGCGTACATCCGATATCCGCATGTTCAATACGGGACGGGACCCGCAAGCCTTCGCAAAGGAAACCCCGGCGCGACGCGAAGCCGCAGCGCTGCCCTCGGTACCGGCCTCAGGGAGGTAATTAATAACGGGAAATGCTGCAATGGTGATATTTGAAATGGGACGATGTACTGGGCCGTACGAAGCCAAGCATCTCCTGTGGAAGCGAGGGGGGCGTTTGTGTGACTCGTTGCTATAGAGATGAGATGGCTTTTCCGTCAGAGCCTCCAGTGAGAGCAGTTAATCCATTTTTAAGAGGAAAGGGTATTTAATAAAGGAAACAATTTAAACTGGATTTACAAGATACGCTGAATGCAAGCACCATTTATTCTGTAACTTCGTATTTAATTTTAATATCTCTATAAACCTCCCCAGAGCATTCTGCAAAAACAAGCCAGAGTTGGAGCAGGTTCGACCGCCCAATAATTCTTAAAAGCAAATCAATTTAACAGCGCTGACAAAAGCCTGCATCTTGAATATTTTTCCGCTCTCCATAGTGGCAGGAGCGCTGGAATATGTGTATTAGGAAACAGACAAACAAACTGTTCTCATGGAGAGGTATTTTCAAAAGGATATTAAGCAAAAGCTCAGCAAAACGGGGTTGGGAGTGCCCGGTTTCAGCGGCAGTTGGTGCCTACGTCCCGCCAAACGTTCTCCTCTGTTAGTTGTGCAAGATTTCGGAGGAGGTTTACGATGAAGCAAGAAAGCAAATGAGATGATGCTTTGCACGCAGCGGCCGGGACGGCCGCTGTCCCGGGCCGTGCCTTCCCCAGGGTCTCTGCAAATCCCTGTGCGACTGCATCCCCCGGCAAAGGGCTGCCAGCATCTCCCCGCAGCTGCCTGGTTTCTGGCACAGCGCTGGGGACGCAGCATGCTCCCATCAAAAAGCCTTCCGAGTGCAAAGCGGGGAGGGATTTTTTCGTGCTCTTCGTTTGTTGATTTGTGTTTACCCAACAGGGGAAGCATGTGCCTACGGTACTTAATAAGTAAGCCAGGAACATCAGGGTGAAGTAGCTGTTACCTGGGTCCCAGCCGACTCTCGTGTAAAAATAATTTGGTCTTTTGGATGTCAGAGATGTGTGTTGCAAACCCCAGCGCAGGTGACGCTGCGCTTTTCTGCGTAGCCTTCACAGCAAGCTGGCAGAGCAAAGCCAGAGAGAGATGTTTGCACAGGGGCCAATTTATTAAACATCGGCCAGTTGGTTAGGAGGAGTTTTCTTCGTTGCTCCGAGTTTTCTCTGCACCCATAAATGATATGGTTCATAATAATTTCATCAATAATACCGTTTTCTTTCATAGCCGTGCTCGCTGCTGTTCCCGTGCTGCTGTTTGAGCAGGGATGAGGCGATCGCGCTGGTTCTCTGCCGGGATGAGGGCAGGCACCTGCATGGAGAAGCCCATAGGAAAGCCGGGATGGGGAGGGCAGGTCTGGGGACGGTGGCACTTGGCAGCGTTTAGCACTTGATAAACGAAGAGGTTACAGAAACTCAGCAGGATTTCCTGCTGGGAAGCGGTTTGTGACTCTTCCCGGAGCGTTAACTGCTTCACGCGCTGGGAATGTCGTGGTTTCCAAAGCATCAAGGAGCTGGTAAGAAAACTTTCCTCCCTTCCTCTCCAGAAGGTAAATTCTCCCTACTCCTTAAATGCCATGAAGAGCAAATTCTCTGGGTTTTCCCCTGTCCCTTGAACATACTGATTTTTATTTCTTTTTTAATATGTAGAGATTGAACTGCACAAAGCCGGCTACAGTTTCTCCTCTGTTAGAAGCACTAGACATCTTTTTGGCAGTCCTTGAACCCCCATTTAAAAAGCAGAGCGCGGTGTCCTTTGCAATCTCATGCTGGTCAGCAAGAGCAGCGGCGAGAGCGCTAAGGAGCAGCAGTTTGCGCCTTCAGATGTCCCCTTGCCTTTACTTAAGACCTTTTTTTCCCTCTTTTTCCTCATACGTGCGCATATGACCGTCCCCCCAGGCAGGGGAACCAGCCATCCTCTGCTGTCGATGGGGCCGAGGATATTAATTTCTCAAGGAGGGGACTCTAAATTGCTCAGAGCGAGAATGATTTAGCAATTAAATGTGTTTCCTCTGTCCCAGGCTGGGGGATGTTCCTCCGTTACCAAGCGCAGCCCCCTTCTGTATCGCAGCCAAAGTGCAGTGAATAAGCAGGGTTGAATTCATACCACGTTGTATAATTACAGTCTATAAAAAGGGAATTATATGGCATATTAGTGCCATTTATTTTACCGTATTAGCCGTTTTCATGCACGCAAACGAGCATGGTTGGGTTTTGTTCTCGCCTCCGTGCGAGATGAAAGCTGGGATACCCCCTGGGAATTGATTTCCCGAAGGGATCTCCCTGTCTCGGGAGCACCGGGGGTCACTTTAACGCCCAGTGACAGCAACCCTGCAGACGTGGGTGGGTCTGGAAGCCGGGATCCAGGAAAGCAGCAGGGCCTGCCTGCACACTGACCCTATTTCTAGGGACTTCATCCAGCTACAAGAAGACACCGCTTGCTCCCAACTGATTTTTTTTTTTTCTTCCCTAATATTTGAGAAAGTTTACTTGTAATTTAACTTTCCTCCTTTGCAAGGGGTATCGTTAGAAACTGTGATCTAAGGAGGAGGATTGTGGGCCTGGCTGGAGAATAAACCACTTTTCCGCTACCTTAAGGTCCTAGTGAGGGTGGCGTTGAGGATTACTGCATCCCAAAGCAACTTGTAGGGCTATATGGGGCCGCGGCGCTGGGAGCTGGCTCTGCCCCGGCTGCCCTGTGCAAGACGTCCCCGCTGGGCACGGTCCCTGGGGGGACCATTGCTGCTGGGAAGGTATGGGTATAATCGCAGAACAAACCTGGGGGGGAGAGGATCTCTTCGTTAAAGGGTCAAAAACAGAGTCCTTAATCATCTAGTGTGAGAATTGCAAAACCTGGGTCAGATTCCTAGTTAGTTTTCTTCTAAAATCTGGAAAGAATGCAACATTATTTATAGATGGGGGGGGAAAACCCTTGCCAGTGCTTTTCTGCAGAAAGACTCGTTCCTCCGCAGTCAGGAAGCAAACGGAGGCAGACTTACTTATTTTATTCCTCTTGATGTTTATTTTAAATTAATCCTGTTGGGACAGGTGTCAGACTGGAATTCTTGCTCAAGTCACTTCTGTTACTTGATATAATTAATAATGGCGCATGTTTTATAATAATTCATTTTTCATGAGGGGTGGAATTTGCTTACTCTTTTGTTTCCTTTTACCTAGATCCTGAGTTTCCTCCCTAATTTTCTTCTCTGCAGTGCTCATTTTCAAAACCACCTTTATGCTGATACATTTAAGGCTTGAAACATCTTCCCAAATATGCTGTATTTATAGAAACATTAAGATTAATCATACGCGTTTATTCATTTAGAAACAAAACCCACAAAAATCAACCTTTGCTTGCAGCATCTCATTTTGGACCTAGATTTGTCCGCTGTCTCTTTTCAGGGCAGCTGTTTGCGTCTGCCCCTGTGGTGACAGCAACGTGGCTCTTCCCAGCACACCAAGGACGTAGCCGCGATGCCGCAGCCCCTGGACAACCCAGGGCTTACTCGGTCCTCCAGGTCCGGCTGCGCAGATCGCTGCGGTGGAGCCGGGGATCTGCATTGCGAATATCCAGCTGTGGCTGCCATCTGGTGCTGGTTTTCTTCTTCACTTCAACTGCAACCCTCCCTGTCACCCCAAATAATACCTGTCACGCACCTATCGTGTGTGAAAGCTCGGGGTTTATTTTAGCAAGTGCACTTCTGGCCTCGCTGATGCTGATCATCGTCCAAGCGCTTGGTAAAAGTGCTGATTAATCAGCAGCGTGAGGCTGCAAGGAGATAACCCGTGTCTGCAAAGCACGCAGAGACCTTGCACGATGCAGGAGGAGCGCAGCGTGCCCTCAGCCAGCCTTCACTGCGCAAGTAAGGACCTCCCGACTGTTTCATGGCAGGTACCTATCGCGACCTGCCCAGCTCGCTCCATCCCTGCCCGTCCCAGGCAATCTCCTGAATGCTCACGGGGTGCAACAGGGGAAAGGGTGCGTTTATTTCCTCACCCAAACCCAACCCTTTCCCCCTTGTCCAAAGCCTGGGTCCAAAAAGAAACACATCTGAGAGGAGAACAAGGTGCCGTTTGCCATCGCCGGTGCAGCCTGAGGTCTTCATATGAAAGGGCGCCTGGGCGGGGGATTAATTTGGGTGGATACCCAAGGGACAGAAGCAAATGTGCCTGTGACCTTGTGCGTTAACAGCATTAAGAAATACTGCATTTAATGGAAATGAGTCTTGGTGAAATAGGTAGGCTGGGGGCTCGTTTTGTTTTTCTCCTTTGCTTTTCAGGCGGCTGAATGGGCTCCTGCACGGGCAGCGTGCCTGTCGCTGTGCTCGGGGATCATTCACATGGCCGCCCGGCGGGCTGCGCTCTTCCCGATCAGGTGATGGTTCCTCTTCGAAGGCTCGGTTGGGGTGACAAAAGGTTGCAAGGGGGCAGCTGAATAACACTTGTGTGATGCTCTGCCAGGACAACACTATTACTTCGGAGTCTGCCAGCCTGGACTCCGCGCAGATGGCACCGCTTCTCCAGGCAACCCCCTCTGATGCTTGACTGTCCTCTCAAGGACAAGTTCCTCCTTATTTCCAGCCTGAGCCTCTCTCTTTCAGCTTAGACCCATTAGCTTTCATAGTCCAGCATCCATCCACCACCAGTCTGCAACCTCCCCCTCGAACAAATTTCCTGGGGCAAAACATGTAGTTTCCAGGCTATTTATTGCTCCTGACGCGTGGAAGGATATTGCAAATCTAAACAGGGCTGAGTCAAATGGGTAATTATCAGTCCCTTTCCACACGCCGGGTTTTTTTGCCTCGTGATGATGATTTCTGGTGTCAGAGATTATATACTGCAGGTTTTGGAGGCATTGGAGCAGATTCAGTCCTCGTTCTGCTGCCTGTGAAATTAAGTGGGTCACAAAAACATTAGTCGGACGAATTCAAGCAACAAACACCAAAAAACTTGTTGGTGCTGCAGAGCGGTCATACTAGCAAGCCACCCAGGGCATGGTACAGCGACCTGGGCTTTGACACCATGCATTTTGCTGGAAAGAAGTTGCTGTTTCTTATTCTGATGTTTGATTTTTGTTTTATTAAGGAATGTAAATAATTTATTTCTGCTCAGAGACATCAGACCCAGAAAAGCGTTATTAGGGGCCATGTAGTATTGCCCTTCCTTAACAGACATTTCTGCCTCTTAGTCGAGGCTCGGGAGGAGTACTTGTAATGAAGGAGGAGTATTTCTAACCATCTATCGCACTTGCATCAGTGAGAACAACATGTTTTCATGAGACGGTCAATGTTTCTGAAATTATTTTCCTACTGGAAACAACGTCTTGTCTAGCACGCTTATACTGGATCGCTAATCTAGTCCAGTCAACTATTTAGGATGCGGCAAAGCATAAACCCTGCAGCAATTTCCACTTCCATGGATCGCTCCTGGCACTGCAGCACCCCTGCCATGCATGAGAAGTCGGTTACTGCTACCGCTCGCACAGATCACTGCGACTACACTGAACTTTCCGCGTTATTTAAGCGTGCGAGGAGGTAAAGAGGCTGGCGGTGATCCCTGGAAAGGACCTGCGGGACTCACAACTTCATTACAGCCCCACAAGAGCCGTTTGGGAGCCTCAGGCAACGGCTCGTTGTAAAGAGGAGCAGATATACCTAGAATGAGTTAAGAGACTTTGAGACTCTCTTGCAACACAGGTTTCATAGCTGCGTTGGATTTAACGTGTGTTTGTATTGAAAACTGATGGTAAAACCACAGCTGGCTGCCAACACCAATGATGTCCCATGTGTGCAAATCCCGTAGCCAGAGGTAGCCCTGGTCTGAAAGGGCTGAAAGGGATTAGAGATCGGTCAGTGGTTTGTGGAGGACAAAGGGTAGAAAACGGGAGTTGTGGTTGTTACTGACTTTTAAAACTGAATATGCTCGGCCTGGGAATGGTTTCTGCGCATTGACCTGCTCGTTTTGGGAAGACCTGGGAGCAGCTGCCCATGGCAGCACCAGGAAAGCTCTGACTCATGGGGAGGCAGTTACCGAAATGCCGGCCCCGTTGCGCTGGCGCCTGCAGTATTTCTGAACTTTCTCTGACCTCCTGCCCAGCTGGAGCATATTTGTGTGTGCAATGCTGGCTCCTATATGGTGTGTGTAGCCCCCGGGGGGAATGTATAGCCGTGCAGCTTCTGCCAGCCGCGCTGGCTGCCTTCCCCGCAGGCTCCTGGCAGCCTCCGCATCTTGTCCCACAGACCTGCTGTCCTTGCGATCCCCAGGGACCTGGACGCGCTCCCTTTCTCCCGTGGATCAGCATCCCACCCCTGTGCCGGGAAGCCGGGCAAAGCCAAGGCGGGATGAGCTGTTATGGCTTCTACTGACCATGCAGGTGCATGGCGGTTTGCCTTGCACGGAGGAACTAAAACTCCTGAAATGGCTCAGTTCATAAAGCAATTTCGTAGTTATGCACAACGGAGCAGGGAAAACGGAACTAAGCTCAGCGTAAGGTCTTTGCAAGTTCAGCCAGCTGCATATCAATTAATTTGCAGTTGCAAGATAAGCAGATCCTTCAGCACTACATTTTCCTTGAAAAATAGTGATTTTTGTTATGAGGGAGATTAACCGAGCCTATCATAAAAATCTCCTCTGAATTATTTAGCATATTCATCCAGCATGTTTGACTTTGTTTAAAAAGACTTTTTTTTCCCTAGAGATAAGAAATTCTGCCTTACGTAGCGAGCTGATTGTGAAATGGCTTCTATGCTTATCCACTTGGTTAAGAGGCTTTCTTATACTAAGTTACTGGTAATCTCTGGACACGCAGCCACAACATCGGATCTCCTCTTCCTTTGCTTGTTTTACTTTTTGATCGGGAGCTGCTCAGATCCGTCCAAGGGGTCTCATTTGCCTACGTTAGGAGTCACTGTCCCGTTGCTTGTTTGGAAAGTTGGCATCAGCTCACACTGTTGTTCTTTAAAGAAACCTCCTTTCTCTTGCTAAGCTTTTCAAGGGGCCTCATGCATTCTTCCTTTCTGCAGTTTCTCAGACCAAAATAAATACCTGATCTTACCCAAATGGCCAGCAGGGCCTTGGTAGGGCACATGGCGGTGCTTGTGATGGCAATCAGTGTCCAACCTCGCACCGAGCTGGAAGGAAGGGGGTGTCCCTCAGTCTTTCTCTCCAGCCCCACTAGGAATTGGCACTTTCCTTATTAGACTACCATTTCTGAGAGCCAAGGCTGAGTTCTGCAGCCTGCTTTAAACATGTGTGCCCTGCATAAATGATGCTGGAAGACTAGCAGAGTGTAATGCAGAATATATTATAATGCATATAATAGTAATGCATTTTAATGTTGCTTCTCTGCTCATGTGAGTTACCAGTGAGGAAAAGGCCTAGAGGATTATTTGACACCAGCTGGTAGTTACCTGGGGGTGGAGGTCGGCTGCTGCTGCGGTGCTCTTAAGGCAAAGGCAAAGGTGGGGTTTGAAAGCATCTTGAAAAGTGCTCTGTGGGTTACAAAAATCCTCCTTATATACCTGTAAGAAGTAATTGTGGGGAAGAGGCTGCTGCTACACCCCCAGGTAGATGAGGATCGCTCTGGGATGTGGCAAAGCATCTCTGCAGGCAGGGCTGTGCAGGTTTCCCTTGTCCCATGGAGCTGCGTATGCCCATGGGATGCAAACAATTTACTGTGAGTTGGGGTTGGCGAATGGGGGTCTCTTCTGCACCATTTATGGGGGCTTTAGGATTCCTACGGATGAAAGGCGCACTTTAAGTGCAGGCCATGATTTACCCATTTATAGCAATGACAGCTGGGTTTGGTTAATCTATTGGGCATGCTGCAAAGCCTGCCTGTGTTCCCAGGCACTCGCAGTGCGGGTGGACAGAGAACATTGCTCTGTGCAGAGTTTCAAGTGCTGCTAGTGTGGGGGACAAACAGCAACGTGCACTGCACGCACTGTCCAAGCTACAGGAGGCATGGATTTTTACAGCTGCTGTGGATGTCTTTTTAAATGTGGAAAAGCAAAGGGTCAGATTCTTAAATTTTACATTTGAGTAAGTTGGTACACTATTTCAGACCATGTTGAAGGTAGTTTCTTCACACAATGCTCTACATGCTCTGGCAAGCTCCAGTGATAAGATCAGTTTGCTGTGGCTAGTCATTGCTTGCTAGTCTGCGCTAGGCAGACGGATGATGACTGTTGCAGAAATACTTACCTGCAGTAGAGAAACAAGCATCAAAGTTTGTCCAGAGTGCACCAGCACCACGAGTCAGCAGATCAGTTAGATGAAAGAGCACATCTGCAAGCCTCTTCCTTCCCAGGCTCGCAGTTTCTCATTAGGATCGTCGAGACGCTCGCAGATGCTGTCATCACCGAGCCTTCTGTTTCCACGTGCATCTCCTGCGCGGTTCCTGGAATTGGGGCAGAGCCAGAACATGTATTTACTCAGCCAAAACAAGGGTGTGTGTGCTTTTCACTATTTGGAATAAAGTGACAACGGTAAATGGTGAGGTTTGAAAGCACCTTGAAAAGGGCTGTGAATTATAAAAATCCTCCTCATATATCTGTAAGAAAGAACTAAACACTTCCATCACTTGCAGTTTGTAGCATAAACTTGTAGGCAAACCACAGTAGCCTAAAGTTGGATTTCCTCAGTGACATTTTATTTTCTAAATGTACCTTTTCTGAAGAAATGCATCTGTCTGTGAAATATATTCCCGTAGTTTTGCACGCTCTGAACTTGAGGTTTCTTTTAACTGCTTTGAAAATCAAATTAATTAATATCCAGAGTGAGCAATAGGCTTGTTCAGTATAACCACAGTTAATTTTCTTCAGTGACATGGGGTTTAGCCTTGCAAACGAACAAAACAGCCCCCTGAACCGTGTATTTGCTTTGCTGTGTTGTTTCTGTAGAGACTTTGCATCCTACCAGATACCTGTGCTATTCAGCCCAGTCCTTAAACCAAAGTTCCCTTGCATACCTAGGAGAAAAATTAACCCACTGACATCATGGGCAGTCTTCCATTTCTAGCAGTCTGGAATATATTTTTCAGAACCACTCTGTTGTTATATATAACTACTCTAGACCTATAGATATTAGGGGTGAATAGAAACAAAAGAGGACAAGCGGTGCCAGACTAACACTCCTTCTAAGAAATAAAAATTTCCCTTGGCTGCTTTGGCACTAGTATTAGTGCCTGTACTGGAGTTTAGTGTAATCGGAGTCTTTTTCTCTAAGATGAGGGCTTTCCAGGGAGGCCTGGTTCTTGTCTCGGTGCCACGGATTATATACATTGGTGCAGCTTCAGTTTATGCTGGTGTTGAGACGAAGATCAGATCCTTGGACCTGCCCTCTGAAATCAAAGCAGAAATCTGATAACGCTACAGAGTGTGCAGATTTACAGCTGTGCTGCTGGTGGCAGAGTAGAACATACGGTCTCTTCCTAGAGCTAATGCTATATTTACATCAAAATAAAACTGTAAAATGTAAAATAATCTAGCTTCAGGCTCTCGCACTTCACTACAAATGCTTTGTCTGCCTTGGCTGACAAAATGCTCTTGGCTTTTGATCAAAGAAAACTAAGTGGAAGCTGTTTTTCTCTTGATGTTAAGAAAGCTTTTGACAGAGTCCCTGCAAGACTAGTTAAGATGCACAAGCCCCGTGGTATGCTCTGAAAACGTATTGAAGAAAAATACGCAGAACAATGCCAGTATGAAATGATTTCTGCTCTAGAAAGGGCTGTATGTAGGAATGGCATCCTTATGGCTGGCTTAATGCTATGGGCTGTTCAGGCTGCCTACCTGGCTCTAATGACAAGCCGCTGGTTACAGCTTGTTGTTACTTTGACTGGTCAAAGCCTCAGCATCAAGCGGTTTGCCTTAAGCAGAGGTGGTGTTAGAGAACGTCAGCTGGAGTAATTTGAAGAAGGCGGCTTGGGGGAAATACCTACAAAGTTTTAGAAATCCTGTCCTTTGGCTTTCAGGTGGTGGCACAGCCGTCCTCGGCCCGGACTCGGCGTAGCTCTGTGCACAGCTCGGCAGGTACCTTGCATCTCCTCCTCCTCTAGGCTGCTAAAGCTGCGCAGTAATAAAGCGTGGCACGACTACTGATTAAGGCTACTTTGGCCTAGTATTGCAAAAACTACTACAGCCATTTAATTAAAGCCTGTGTCGCTGCACATAGCCACAGAAGGGCTACATACGATCTGGAAAGCAATGGGCTTTAAACTGTGCTGTGAGCAGCAGCCTGTAACTCAGAGCAAACCCTGGAGGGTTTTATTTTAAATTACATTTAAAATGTGTTTTGGGGAGAGGGGAGCGTGGGGTGTTACTCAGACACCTGTTAAAGGCGGTGATGCCTGTGCCTGACTGAAGGGCGCTGCCGGGCGGTTAACCACCCTCCGGGTGCCGGAGCGCTGACTGGAAACCCGGCGGCCGCGGGCAACTCTCGGCTTCGCTTCCCCTCACGAAGCCGCCGGAGGGGCCCGGGCCTGGGCGAGGCGGGGGG
>NW_008795855.1:211726-228739 GCF_000699145.1 Aptenodytes forsteri | reverse complement strand
CACGGGGCGCCGGCGGCGGCACCGTGCTGCTGCCCTCCATGCTGATGTTCGGCGTGATCCTGGCCTCCAGCGGGCTGCTCCTCATGATCGAGAAGGGCATCCTGGCCGAGGTGAAGCCGCCGCCGCTGCACCCGGCAGCGGGGGAGCTCTCCCGGCGGGGCGGTGCCGGTGAGGAGGCTCCCGGCGACCTGGACTACGAGGTGCTGCAGGACATCCGCAACCGCACCATCCGTGCCGTCTGCAGGCAGCGGGCCATGCCCCGCAGCGTCTGGGAGCTGCCGGCCGGCCAGCGGCGGACAGTCCTCCGGCACCTCCTGGTCAGCGACAAGTACCGCTTCTTGTACTGCTACGTGCCCAAGGTGGCCTGCTCCAACTGGAAACGCATCCTGAAGGTGCTGGACGGGGCGCTGGAGAGCGTCGACGTCAAGCTGAAGATGGATCACAAGAGCGACCTGGTGTTCCTGGGGGACATGAAGCCGGACGAGATCAGCTACCGCCTGAAGAACTACTACAAGTTCATCTTCGTGCGAAACCCCATGGAGAGGCTGCTGTCGGCCTACAGGAATAAATTTGGGGAGATCAAGGAGTACCAGCAGAAGTACGGGGTGGAGATCGTCAGGAGGTATCGGAAGAACGGGGGGCATTCGGCAGGCGACGACGTGACCTTCTCCGAGTTTCTCCGGTACCTGCTGGACGAGGAGGCGGAGAGGATGAACGAGCACTGGATGCCCATCTACAACCTGTGCCAGCCCTGCGCCGTGAGATACGACTTCATCGGCTCCTACGAGCGGCTGAACACGGACGCCAACTACGTCCTCGAGCAAGTCCAGTCGCCCTCCTTCATCCGCTTCCCCGAACGGCAGTCGTGGTACAAGCCCGTGACAGCAGAAACGCTCCATTACTACCTGTGCAACACCCAACGCCGTCTGATAAAAGAGCTGTTACTGAAATATATCCTGGATTTCTCCCTCTTTGCCTACCCCCTTCCCAACATAACCAGCGAATTCTGCAGGCAATGAGTTGTTCATTTCGGGATCTGGTGTAAATTCTGCCTTCGTTGCAAGGACTTGCTAATGCAGCTGTTGCTGTGAATAACACGTTGCTGCAGGGCCTGTGAAACACGCTCTTCTATGCATTATTTCCTAATTTTATATTTTTCAAACACTGTTTATATAAAATATTATATATTGCCTTTGCTACTAGAATACTTTTTGTATTGTTCTGATTTTAACGTGTACATACGCCGCTGACTTGAGCACAGTAGCTTTTGTATATCTATTTTGCTTTAAATTCTTTTTTATGGCGCGACACGGAAAACATCTGTAAGGAAATTGAGAAGTGGATCTATTTTAAGTATTTTTTCCTCCTTTTTTGTGTTTTGTACTAAATAGTATGCAGCTGAATTGCAATGATAATACAGTGGTTGATGTGCTAATAACAATATAGTGGTTGATGCGCTAAAAATGAGCGCTGTTAAAACTGGTCCTGGATTAGACAGGAGGTAGTTTTTTGGGTATGAGTAGAAGAAAGGGCTTTTATAAACTAGGCCCTATTTATCCTCTATTTTCTCATCTGTAGATGGTGATTAAATCAGGCTGGTCTTTTTTTCTGTGACAGTAGTACCTCTGTTTTTTATTATTATTAATTATTATTTAGCATTGAAATAAAACTAGTGATAATGTAATATTCATTCTTGTGCGATTTTAAGATTTGAAAGTGCCAACTATTTACCCAGCGTAACATATCAGATGTAATATGAAGCCGTAACAATTTGCTCTTTTCTCTCTCTCTGAATTAAAGCAATACAGACTTCTGGTAAGATCAAAACCTGTCCTGCTTCTCAGGACAGAAAGCAACAGAAACCCCCGACCCGCAGTGTGCCAGCGCACAGCCTCGGTGGGTGTCTGCGTGCCCACGTGCATGCAGCCCGCCGTGGAAAAATACTTTCTCCGGCCACGTTTGAAACAACGGCGATTTGAGGATTAGTTCTCCCTTCTTTTATAGATGCGCACACCGTTTTTGTAGCTGCTTGTATTTAATGATGGCTGTTAAATTGTAAAAGTTTGGGGGATAATGTATAATGTTGTTCCTGGGGGGGCTGCGTCCTTGTTTCTAATAAATTTTTTGTATGAATTAGTCTGTTGCTTAGTGCTTTTCCTCCGATGTCAGTGTTTGTTTGCATTCTTGGAGAGGCCTTCTGCCCCTCGTGCTAAGCCATGGCGGAGAAGTATGACAAATAGACAGTTCCTGCCTTGAATAACTCGTGTTTTAAGTGCCAGAGCAGCGGTAACAAGTGGAGAAAGAAACGCATCTGAGCCGAACGACGAGACGATTACGCGACACGGGCAATTGGATGAAAAGCAGCAGTCAGCAGCAAAATAGGTGCCTAATTGCTGTGGAGCTGATACAAAGCAGTAGGGATGGATTATAGATACTGTGGGGAGCCGGTGGTTTCCCGGGATTAATCTCTAAAAAAGGGGGGAAGGAAAATTAAGGTGTTTTCTTTAGGATTTGTGAAATTGTCTGAAAGAAGGGCATGGAGCCACATCCAAGCAAACGCAAAGGGGTGGGATGAAAAATCCTGCCTAGGGCATGACTTCAGTAACTTAATAGATTCACTGTATCTGTAAACTCCCGGCGAAATCGCTGTCTCCCTCTTGAAGTCAGTAGCCAAGCACAGTTTGAGTTGAGTGATTTTTACCTTTGAACGGGACCGTGGCTGGGCACGAGAGCAATGACTGGTGCGTTCATGGACTTCAGCTCCCGGCTGCGTCCTCGCCTCTGCAGCCACCTACTCTGTACAAAAATACGGGTTAGAAACGGGCTTTGCTCTCCTTGTGCCCAGTCTGAAACCTGCAAAAATTCCTGTCTGTCCCCGGCGATTTTGGTGACAGCGCAGGAATGTTTGGTGCCCGGTGCTGGAAGAGCTGGAGGATCCGTCTTGTTCTCCAGCCAAAGGCACCAGATACCAGCTGGGAATTGACTTTGTTTTGTAAAACAGATGCCGATGGTGGGGTCGTCTGAGTTTTAATTAAGCCTGACCTTCAGGTCTCTCTAACTAGGAATAAGCTGGTTAGACTTTACTATCTTTGTCTGCTTCTGTGAAGCTGAGGGAACATTTCCTGCTTGTTTAGCGACTGGGTTTTTAATTAAATGTTTATTTCTCAGTAGTTTTAAAGGTTTGTGCTGCTTGTTTGTTTATCTGCTGCAGCTTCTGCTCTCTATATTAAATTTTTTGTCTCTCGTCCCCTTAATCTAATTTATTGCCCACAGAAGGATTTTGCTTTTCTTTGACCATCTCTTACTCCTTTACTGGATATCATCGATCACCTTTTTCTCTTTAAATAAAATCAAATGGCCTCCCACCTCCTTGTACCCTCCCATAAGGAGGGTTTTAATGCAGGCAAAACCTCATAGCTTGGGCAGAAGTTTGTCCCATACCTGGCAAAAATGTATGGAGTGTGGAAAAGTCTCCCAAAAGCTGAAGCGGGGGGCATTTTGTCATGTACCTCTAAACCTTATTCCTTTTACTTGATTGAGGTTACGGGCTATCTGATTTTCTCATCTCTTTGCTGCAAGTCAGCAAATATGAAAAATCAATTAGGTTTCCATTAGCGGTACTTCATTTTATCCATGGCCGATAATACAATTTCCTGAGAGAGCTTTTAGCCAAGTAGGAAGAAAAAAAAAAAATCTCCCTCAGCAGCTGCATAATTTCTTTCTTTTGTCAGGTGTTTCTCCGGTGTGGAATAAATCAGGAGCAAATTCCACAGCTGGCAGCAACTGCTGGAGGTGAGAGATGCTGAGCAGGATCCAGCCCTCCTCTGCAGGGACCTGGAGAGCGGGGAAAGGGGTAACGTCTACGAAAGCGGGGAGGAGGGGATTTCACAGCAGCTCTGGTACAAACGAGGAGGAAACTTTAAAGTTATAAACTGTTTTGGTTTAATCAAACTGTTTAACATTTCTGCTTCCTGGTCTGTTCCAGTTTGGCAGCTCCTTTTTCCACCTTTCCATCTCCACGCTTGCAGTCACCAGCAGAATAAAAAGGGGACCTTTTCTCTTTTGAATTATTATATTTTATTAAGCCTCAACACTGTACTGAATGCCCCAAACTTCCCCAAGTAAACAACTTGAGGTTTTGGCATTGGGGTTCTGTCACTGCATTTCCCTCGCTTGCTTCTTCTAATTTCGTGTCGATAAATCCTAGCCCTGACCCTGCCGGTCTCACGTTTTCCCTGTAGAAGCATGCCTGGATATGTGGAGACACTCCAGCAGTTTAATTCTACCTCGTTATATGGAGAACTTCTGATTCCCTCTAAATTACCATGATGTTATTTTATTTTAATTTGCCATTAGTCCCTTCTTAGCCTGCTTACCTAAAACCAACCAACCAAACAAAAAAAGAAGTGTTTTATGTGCTCGTGAATTTTGCCGTTTATGTGCATGTGTTTATTCCTCCTTCCCTGGTAACTCTTGGACCTGCTAATCCATTTCCACCAAAGTTGAGAGGAGAATTTATTTCACTGCATCCTTTCATTGCTCACAGCTCTTGTGATTTTAACGCGGTGTTGCAGAAAGGAATGGGCTGCTTTACTCTTGGGTGAGCGCTGGTGATGAACGGGGACCTAATAGTTTCTCTTCCCCTTGAACCAGCGCCTGCACAACGTCCAGAGCTGCATGCACTTGCCTGCTGTGATGTGGAGCGATGCTTTTTGCACAGAAGTCCCTTTAGTCCCACAGATGCTGAAACCGTCTTCTGCTAATATTTTTCTACCAGAGAAGAAATCGGCCCTTTCCACCTCACGGCCATTTGCATCACCCTAAGGTGACTAAGGCACCTTCACAGTTGATTTTATCCCAGTGCTTGGCTGCTAATTGCAGGGAAACTTCCGAGGTGTTTTACAGATGCTTTAATCACTTGTTTAGGAAATGCAGTGATCAGAGAAGGCAACGGATGAAGAGCCTGGCAGGGAAAAAACTCTCTTGTAAGGTCAAGTTCCCCAAGTTCATGTTGCCAAATACCTGGCTGGTGACGTGATTAATTGGCAGGTAGAGAGTCACGCTTGGTGCACGTTCAGTCCTGGGCTGCTTGCTGGCAACAGTTGTGCCTAACTCCAGGCAGGAATACATTTCTATATTGTATTATATTATTATAGATATTACGAGGAATACATAGATTTAACAATGTGAGGTTTTGTGCTGGAGAGAGGACAGGGGCATAAAATCCTTTTTCTCAGGGATTTAATGGTCCAGCATCAGAAGATAACTGTCCATCACTGCTCGGTGTATTGTCTTCCACCCTGTCCTGTGTATCCGTGCCTGTCCAGCTCGCTGACATCTCTTTTTCCTGAAAGGACAAAAGACCCAACAGCAAGCAAGCAACGTTTTCCAAAGCCAGTTGCCAGCTTCTTAAATTGTTGTAACTCAGCGTTACAGATGCAATTGTAAAGAATTCCCTATTTATACAGGCATGCATTTATGCTGTGCTCGTTTCTACGATATCTCTCTGCTTTAGAATTTCATTACAGTCAGATCGTTTATCTACATACAAACATAAACCAGCATATTGTTGCCCCACACAAAGAACTAAAAATAGGCAATTGCAACCTGTCATGATTTTTTTTTTTCTCATTCATTTCCTGGGTTATTTCTCATAGTTCATCTGTTATACCTGAGATTGATTTACTTGCTCATGGAAAAGTCTGGTTATTCTCCTGTGAAATGAGACTCGTGCATTCAGTTGCTTAATGACCAACGGAAAAGACCTCGATTTCTGCAGTGCTGCGAGTGCTGTAGCTCTGAGCACTTCCATCGGGAATGACCGCTGGCATGCGGGAAAGCCTCTGCATGTGGGAGGGAAGGTCCCTGCTTCCCGGTGATTAACCAGCGTGTAGGGCATTTTCTGAGAGGCGTGGGAAATCGATCCCTGTTCTGTCTTTGTGGTGTTTAAATAATTGCAGCGAACACGTTTAATACCTTCAGCATTGTGCTTGGACTACAACGGTGGAGGAGAGCCATTTGATTTTTGGCATTCGGAGCTGCTGGTTTGGTATCTCCCTTTGGACGAGGGAGCGGGACAGGTCAGGATCCTTTGCTGTTTCAAAAATCTCATTTCATGTGTCATCTCGTTTACTGATTCCAATGTTGTTACGCCTGCAAAGCCTCATTTCAACGTACCTAAAACCCAAGCGGTTGGCTTTTTGTAGTGCAACGCTGGGAATGGGTATTGAAGCTCAGAGCATGCAGAATAAATGACTTTAACCTGGATGATTTGGGAGGGTGCATCACCCACCGGCAGCAGAGCCAGCTCTGGTGACGAGGAGCACTCGCTGAGCTAAAATTTGGCATCCGCAACCTGGTGTCTCTGAATTTCTACACCGGGGTCATTGCAGTCAGCCACTCGCAGAAAGAAAAGGGTTTTAAACACATTCCCTCTGGTCTCCACACTGAGCTCCAGTGCATATGTCAGATTTTTCCTCTTTCCTGTCGGCTTTTTCCTATTGCTTTTGCAGAAATAACTAACTTCCTTGCCAGGCACTGGTGCTGAAGTAAATGCATTAACGCTGCCAGTCGCCTTGCTGGCTGGTAGCCATGACCCCGTATCTAACAGGAATAAAGCTTTCCGAAACGCGGCAGGAGTAAGCAGTGCCACGGACGGCTGCCTTAATGCCTGCGCAAGGCATAAAACCAGCTTTGCTTCTGCTCCTCTTGGTTTTCAGCTTTCTTTATGACAGAGGAGAATCACCGCACTGTCTCTCTTGCTTTTAGCTGGATTTTTTCTTCATGCAGAAGTATGAGCATCCTTGGGACATTTCTTTCATCACAGGCAAGATTTTGAAAGAGCCAAAAGAAAATGTCTCTAATGGATCTGTTGTGTATAATGAGGCTGAGAGATTTTGGTGGAGTCGGTACTCCATACGTACCTGCTCGGGGCTTATCAATAGCGTCTTATTATTGAGGCTCTGAGCTGTACTGAAAGAGCTCCTTATAATCATAGACTCCCGCATTGTTTTTGAGGACTCAGACCTATACTTTCTTGGGGAAGGGGCTTGCCTGTGGTTTTAGAGGTGCTTATTCAGTTGCACATGCTGTTTGGGAGCAGAGACCGGAGCTCAGGTCAAACTGAGCGGGGTGATTTTCCCAAGATTTTGGCTCCAGGTGGAGGAAACTTCACTAGATGGGTCCTTTGATGAAATTTTTTGCCTTTGAGGTGCTTCTGAGCAGACCGTGGAAACAGTTCTTGGATCAAAACCTAGCCAAAACCCCATGGCCAAGGACTGAGAGGTAAATAGAGAGAGTTTGTAAAATCTTTTGAAAGCCTTGAACTAAAGGCACTATAAAAATGCAATGAGCTATTAAAATGAAACTGTAGCTTCCCCCTTATTTGCTTCACACAGATAAAATGCTCAGTCCTCTGCAAAACAGGGTGTGCATGAGCAGTGTGCTTTTTTTTATTCTGCAGTGGCAAGAAAGTTTATCTTGGTTTTGTGGGCAGAGTTTATTTGTGGATGAAGCCAAATGAACACCAGCTTGCTTTCCGAAGAACTTTTTATTAAAAGACCAAAAGAAATAGGGGCATGAACCTCTCAGCTGTAATGTTAATCAGTGACAGAGCTCAGCAGTACAGCAAGGAGCAGTCTCCTGGGATGGATGGGATGAAGATCCCAGATGTCCTCAAGGTAGGACATATCCCTCTGCAGACACATTTAGGTCTGGATTCCCCTCCTGTAGCTCCCAGGTAGAGGCTGGGTGGTCCTGGATCCCTCTGCCTAGTGCAGGAGTAGGGGGCTCCAAGGGCTGGACTGCACCTGAAGATGCCCCACCAGACCAGATGAGGATGTGGTTTGAGGCAGCATCTGCGTTCCCTCTCCTTGCTCACAGCCTGGCTCATTTCTTCAACATCATTTGCAGATCAGCCTCGCTGTACAACCCAAGACTGAAGTCCTGACCTCCCTGGTGTCAAACAAGGCTTTCCCAAATGAATCTGGCGGGACAGGATTTTGGTCTGAATCCCGTCAGTGCATTTGGTTTATCTACCCTTTCTGCTGTTTTCTTTCTGCAGGTGGATGTAAAAAATTTGTTGCGGGTCTGCTTTTATGTGCACGGCTTAGATAGTGTCTGCATGCAACAGCAAGGAGAAAACCACAGTGTTTTTTATTTGTGGGCTTCAGGCACGACTTTGCTCTTTAACAGAGCTGCTTCCTGTGCTCGCTGTTGGTGAAAATGCACCCGAAAAGGCTGGTCCTGTGTCCAGGGGATGTCCACCCTTGAAATGAGGTAAACACCCCTGTCTGCTTTTTCAGTTAACTCATGCAGAGCATGCCCTGTCTTGCCCTCTTGCAATGCAGGACCAAAGGGTAGCAAAGCAGCTAAAGATAAAAATGTTGAGTTAAAAAGGCGCTGGGATGGCACTCTCGCGTCGGACTGCTGTTGTCTCAAAGACCAGGCATCTTTCCTGTTTTGCTTTTGCTGAGATTGGGGTGCTTAGGGGAAAAAGAAAGCGAGCTGGAGATGGATTTGAAAAATCAGCTGGAGCTGACACAAGTGCCCAGCGGGGCAGCCTGCGAAAGCCTCCGGGCTGGAGCTGGGGTT
This sequence comes from Aptenodytes forsteri, assembly GCF_000699145.1. Lineage (NCBI taxonomy): Eukaryota > Metazoa > Chordata > Aves > Sphenisciformes > Spheniscidae > Aptenodytes > Aptenodytes forsteri. The sequence goes on along the minus strand of NW_008795855.1, from coordinate 220,147 downwards.
TCCTCGCGGCTCAGTGTACACACGCATGCCCCAGCAACCGCGTGAGTCACGGGAAGGTTTATTCAGTGAAGGGGGAAAAAAAAAATACATTCATCAAGTGAAAACATCACAGAGGCTTTTAGAGCCCTTTTGTGGGTAATGATATCAGCAGAGATCTGCCCAGACGGCGGGGCTCCCACATGGCCGTCAGACCCACAAAGGTCCCAGAAAAGGACAGCGAAGTCATTGTCGAAGGCATTATAAAAGGTTGCAGGGAAGGGTGGGATATTCAAAGCTCTCCTTTTGGAAGTCTGCATTTCCCGGGTCTTTTTATTCTTTCCAGGATTACAATTTAAAAGATGCTTCATCTAATTGCCCAGGCAGGCAGCGAGGCGGGTAGCACGGACCTGAGCCCACCGCACCAGAGCCTGCTACTGCCGGAGCTGGGGAAGCCATGCAATGCTCGGAGCAGAACTGGTTTTCATGATCGCCCTCAGGTTCTTGATGAGATTTTATGAAAGAGATTGAAGTTTCTCTGGCCACCAGGAGACGGCTGCCTTTTAGGGATGCCCTGGAAAGGCTGCGTTTCCAGCTGCCAGCCCCGCTTCCTTGCCCCCTCATTGCCATCGAGGTAGCACGGACCTGAGCCCACAGCACCAGAGCCTGCTACTGCCGGAGCTGGGGAAGCCATGCAATGCTCGGAGCAGAACTGGTTTTCATGATCGCCCTCAGGTTCTTGATGAGATTTTATGAAAGAGATTGAAGTTTCTCTGGCCACCAGGAGACGGCTTCCTTTTAGGGATGCCCTGGAAAGGCTGCGTTTCCAGCTGCCAGCCCCGCTTCCTTGCCCCCTCATTGCCATCGAGGTTGTCTCCAGTCCCAGTTCTGTACTGATTTGTGTTGGGAGATGACAGGAAAAGGGCCTCAGTGGAAAGAGGTCGGCACAAAGGGCTGCTGCTGGCTCTAGGCTGCTGCAAAAGTAAGCGGTAACAAAAAAGGTGAATGCACAAGCACGAAATGCTTCTTTCTTAGTTCGCTACTTTTTCTAATGACCAGCCAAATTATTTGGCAGGAGGTTGACTGATGAAATTAGTTGTCTTCTGGGAGAAGAAATACCCATCTTACCCTAGGAAGCAGGGCAAAGCTGTTTTGGGTGAGACCTCTGGGGCAAAAATTAGGGATGAGGCCAATGGATCTTCTAGGCTGAGATTTTGGAGGGGCTTATAAGACTTCCATGCCTCCGATTTGCAAACGAGCCAGGTATGAGCTGGTGTCCCTATATCCCAGCAAGGAGCTAGGGAAGGCAGGACAGCAAACTTGCACAAAATATTTATCATTTCACAGCAGTAACAGCCCCGTGCCCTGGTAGATGGGCAGAAGCAATGAATGAGCCCCGTCCCCTCGGGCTGGGGTTTTGCTGCACCAAGTGCTCAGCAGCAGCACTGGCATCTTGGGCATCTTCTCCCAATGTGATGATACACAAGCCCCTTCGTAGCACGTTTTGGACATTAATCTTAGGCTTGTCGAGAGCTGAGATACAACGTGATGGAAGCTGATGCTTCTTGCGAGAAGGGGACAGAGGGCAGAGGACCTCTTTGGCCTAGGAAGGGGCTGGGGGCTAGGAGGCATCAAGCACATTCCCAAGAGACCCCAGGGTGGTTTTGACAGAACCAGATCAAAGCTCCTATTGAAGCAAAGAAATATCTTTTCATTAAGGAGAGGGAAATCTCATTCAGGCCCATGCCAGCTGGGCTTGGCATTGTCTGAGTGCCCCAACGCACGTCGTGGCTTCCAGTGTCAAAAGTGCCACTGGATGAGGCTCTTTCACACGGCGTAAACCAAGCAAAGGAGGAACGGTTGGATGAAAAGCAACGTGCCCAAGTGATGGGCCCCCCCGCACCCCTCAGCTATTATTGCAGCTATTTTGCATTTGAATGAGAACTTTCTCCTTTTGCAGCCCACTTCCTTCTGGGGCTTGAATTGGCAAATGGAGTTGTTAAAAATCTCCAGTCTTGAGACCTGACAAAAGATGGTTGCTATGGAAATAATGGAAGCTGCATTGTGAGCAAAGTATCTTCAGGCCCAGAGCCAGCGGGGAGGAGGAGGGGACACCTTGTTGGTCACGCAACTTCTGCGGGAGCCCACGTGCCTTCACGCGATTTTCCTCAGATACCCTTATTCTTGGCAATTTGTCCTTTGGCTCGAAAGAGCCACAAATGGAGAAGTCTGAAATATCAATTCGATGGAAAGGGCTTGTACGAACCTCATCTGCTCTTTTTCCAGCGCTAGTGCCACCAAATTAAGCCGAGTTGCCCTGCCTGCAGTTTATTCCTCTGTATAGGGTTTGAACCAGTTGAGTTATTCAAAAGCAGCCCTCTTCAGGTCAATGAAAAATCTGTCCAGCAATACTCCCATTCTTTGAGAAATTATATAAAGAAATTGCAAAATGAGGACAGATTCATGGCTAAAACTCTTGCCTGCCGTTGTTCAGTGCCACCCATTGAGTTTGGCAGTAGACCAAGCCATGAGGTGTTGACCTTGCTCTCTCATTGCATCAGTGCAATGCTTAAAAATAGGCAAGGAGCTCAACAGAGGAAACCAACTATATATATCTTGTCTTTGGGAGTGACTATCCAAGAAAATCACACATGCTAAAATCAGTTCAAGTGCTAGGATTTCCAAGAGCAACCACTGGATGGTCAGAAAGCTGGATGATAGACTGTGGGTCCAAGGGTGGCAGACGTGGGCTTCCCGTTCACGGTAGCATTTACCCATATATTTGTAGGGATTTGGAGTCAAGGTGAAAGAATTCTGGATTTTAGGATTGTGTGTCTTAGAGGGAGCTCGGTCTTCCCCAGGTTGGCATTGGGTAAGAAATTGTAATCCTGGTTTCAAGTGAGGTGTAAATTTGGGATCAGACGGTGACATGCAGCTCCTAGATCAGATCTCAGAGAACTGCGTTTTGATCTGATGACTTTCATCATTCAGAACCAGCACATTTGCATCAAGGCTAAATTAACTGCAAGCATCAGGTTATGGCAACTCGGAAAACTGGGAATGCGCCATTGCCAACACGCAAAGAGAAGGGTCGGGTGGCTTTGGGATTCGTAGTGTGCTTACGGATCGTTTTACTACATCAGCTCTCAAATGTGTGACATTAGGGGGGAAAAAAAGATACTATCTGGTGCCCCTGATCCCTTGTAACCCCCCACACAAGGAATTAGAGGGTTTGGCTTTGCCACAGGTAATTGCAAGGCAGCCCAAAAACCTATCTGTGGGGATGTGGCTTTGAGGGACATGACTCCACCTGTGACGTTTAGTTGGAGGGATCACATCTTTCCATGGACTTGTGGGGATCAAGGATGGAAAAAGGCTCTTATATCCCCTGGGACATGTTTTCTGAAGGTGGAGGGGGAACAGGAATCAGGGCTCCGGCTATGATGAAAATGCAGGGTGGCACAAAGCCACATCTCGCTTTGATGCCAGAAGGAAGAGATAAACAGAGTACCCGTGAAGATGCTAAAGGGAAGGAGAGGTGTTGAGGTCTGGGAGAGAGAATCCTCCCCCAGTAAGGTCATACGGAGGAGAGGGAATTTGCATTGCATGCACGCTTCCTACGCACCCCAAGGTAGCCGCATTAAACTGTGGTTTTTTGGCCATCTGCTAGAGGAATAGCCAACTTGCAGCAAGAAAGGGAGGCTGGTTTTGTTTTAAAAATAAAAAAAAATCCCACTGGTTAAAATCGTGCCTGCTGTTCCTTGCAGCTAGGTTTGAACGGCTTGCTGACCATCAGCAATTAGCACTTGGGTACCAATGGCCAAACAAGGCAATTAGGGAAGAGCAGGAGTGTTAAAGCTTCGGCTTTCTCCCAGCGAAGTGGCAGAAGCAGAGCTAGAGCCTTTAATGGGGGCGGGCGGATGGGTCTGTGCACGTGCGCTGCAGGGAGAGACGGCTATCAATCACGAACAGCTGACAGAGACCTGTCTTGCTTCCCGGTAAGTGGTGTCTGAAGAGGTTGCTCTTAATTATCTCCTCGCTCCCAGCAGGAGAGATCAATGCAGCCCCATGCGAGACGCTTGTTGCACCGACTCCTGCGAGTCCCTTGGTGAAGGGCTTTTAATCAATGCTGGGAAGGGATGTTGGAGAACTGGCATGGGGCAGGTCAGGCTTGGGGCATCCCAGGGATCCAGGTCTGATCCAGCTCTTCAAATCAAATGAGGATTTTTCAAATTCTTTAAATAAATTAATAAGCCATAGAAGTGGCTTTTAAGCAACCAAACTTCCACTTGGACTCTTGAAATGAAGCTGGACTAAAGGAGCTTCTGCAGGACGGACACCTTCTTGGCTGTCCACCGTCTGGTTGCTTCACCAGCACCATATGCAGGTTGTCCCCACTGGGGACCCGCTCCCTCAAACAGCTTGTCCACACGGCTTTAGGGCAGATTTGGGCCAAGAGCTCTGCTGATGGCTAAGGGGAGAGGGCCACAGCCGGCTCGCTCATGGTCGGGCTGGTTTGTCGGGTTCACTTGTGGAAAAGACTGACTTTTTCTCATTTCAGCAGATACCACCCCAGCGCACACATGGATGAGATTTGAGTGCAAAGATGTCATTTTTACAACCTGACTGCAGTCCCAGTTTCGCAGAATGAAACGATCGTCGTGTCGGGGTCTCCAGGCACGGCTCTAACCGAAAGCACGGTCTGCTCTGCCCCGATGGGAATTACCCATTGCCCTACACTTCCCATCAGGAGTTATTATCAGCTATGGTGAAGTAGGACGTGTTGCTACAGCTTCCTCTCAAAGACAGACTGTTAAAGCGGTTAAAGAAAAGAAAATATCCCTGTATAGCTGGAGGGAGGAGAGGGAGCACAGCATCGTGTTGAAAAACTGATTTCCTGTGCTTTTCCATCAGCACCCCGCGGCTGGCCGGCTGCTCCCAGCTGTTCTCCAAGTTGTGTGCAAAAAAAGCAAATGGGTCCCTCGGGGGACTCTGGCGTCGCGCCCCCGGCACCCAGGGGTGCCCCCAGCATTCCTGCCCCGGTGTATTTAATAGTGCCCCGGGAAGCATTTTGCAGGGGCAATCCCATGTGAAGGGTGAGAGAGGCTCTGCTGACCTCCTTAACGCCTGGATTTTCCCATCTCCTTAGTGCACGTTATAAGAATAGGCAGGAGGGTGATTTTTTTTCCATCCCTCCAAACTTCCTCAGCGCTGCCAGTGCATGCTTTATATTAGAGCCCCATTCAGCAAATGACTTCAGTATGCACCGATGGCGTCACAGGCTATTAAAAAGAATAATAGAGAAGCAACCGTGGGAAAAGAGCTGTAATACTTTTGAGGCTCCCGGTGAGATTGCAGCCCGGATGAGTGCCGGCAGACGGGGTGTTTTGCTGCACCAAACAGCTCTTTTTTTTTCTTTCTTCCCCCTTTCTCGTTGCAATGTGGGCAGGACTGCAGAGCCCCCAAGGCGCTCGGCTGCAGCTCTGCTCAATGGAGATGCTTTGCATGCTTCAATGCTGTGGCCCGGGGTTGCAACACAGAGACATCCATCTCTGGTGTGAACGGCCGCGCGGCTCAGCACAGGGTAACTCCTGCCGAGAGCTTGGCTGAACCAGCCCCAGAGCTCCCTGCGGGCTCCCAGACCCTGCCTTTCTCCCGAAAATAAAGCCCATAAATCATTGCGGATCGATCCCAGCATCCAGCACGTCCGCCCATTACCGTTGGATTTTTATGCTTCATCATCGGCCGCTGGCAAGTGCTGCCTGCGCCGTCGCTTTGGTGATGCACGAGCCAAAAAATCTCTATTTGCCCTTAAACTGCAAGCCGGGTCTGCAGAGCTTATAGGTTGGCTGTCTCTGACGGAAGCTGAAAGGGCAGCTCTGCAAAGCTGAAGCAGCACCCAAAGTTTTCACAGATAGTTGTGCCAGAGCATTGGCAGAAATTTAAGGCGGCCTGGGTTATTTCGGCTCTAAATCAGGTCTGTTCCAGCGAGGCCGCAGGAAGCCACAGCGTTATGACACCCAGCATTTATGCGTGCGTGTTTTGACTGCAGTCTAATCAGGAAAACAAAAAAGTTAATGTAGATCCCAGAAAAAGTATTTGGCAAATAAAGCAAAACAATGCTCGGAGCCTTTTGCGTCTGATTAAATGCGTACTTCAAACACACGCGAGCAAACCGCGTGCGTGTACAGTGTGACAGCTTTAATGGGAGGCGCGTGGGGCTGTCGCGAGCATGAACAGCAGCAAGATGCCCTCTCGGATGCCACGCGCGCCCCGCCGGTGCTCCCCGAGGCTCCCCCTTGCAAGAGGCTGGTTGCAACCTTCGTGCAGCAATACAGGCGCGGGCGGAGGATGCTCTTTGGCCCCGGAGATGCCGTATAGGAGGTAAAAGCCTCCCTGCTGCAGCAGTGGTATATGGACTGATGGACGGTAGCTTGCCAGGGACGAGGACCCCAAGAGCAAAACGATGGTTTCTGTCCAGCCTTAGCAATGCCCATCAGGAAAATCAAGGGGTTTGCACACAAAAGGCCGATGCCTGCCCAGGCATTAGAGGCGGCTGTACATAACGGCGCTCTGGTAGAAATTCCAGGGTGTAGAAAGTGGAAATAAGATCAGGCTGCCTTTATGTTGTGCTATCGTATTGCATCTGTGCAAAAAGCTCTGGTTAAAAGCATCGTAAGATTCTCCCGAATGGCATTTTTTACTCCAGGTTGGTGCAGATGGCTGTGGCATTTCAAGAGACATCCCGGGGGCTGGCAGGACGAGGCTCACCAGGGCCTGAGTTGATGCCGACCCTGTTTGGGTACATACTCTTTTGTACAAATTTGTGTGTTTTGTGTAATTTGTCTATTTTGCACAAATTTCTGTATCTGTGCACTTTTGGAACCGAAAGCACAGCTCACACCAAATATCAGATGGGGCATGGGCCCTGGAGCAATTTTTGCGTTGCTCCTGCAGCATTTGAACCTCTTGTGCACACAAGTCCTGCACACCTTGTAACAGTCAGAGGGACCGTGACGTACTGGGTGTTTGGGGTCTCAAAGGATGTCGTTAGCGGGGTTGGGAACCGCAACTGAAATCCCATCTCATGTAATAGGCGGGAGTCTCCTGCCTCAGTTATACCAGACCTCCTCTTGGTGTCAGGGAGTTTTCCAGGTCTGTTTTGCACTCGCCTATAAAGACATATGAGGTCGCTTCCTTTTCTTCTGGAAAAAACCACCTTTGGTTTTTAAAACTTACCAAAAGCCTTTTCCTTTGCAGGCCCAAAACACAGAATTATAAATTGCATCTTCTGTTTGCTTTTAGCGCAGCTTGACACGATTTCGAGCCAAGAAGCTCGACGAATTCGCTTTATGCCCCTCCGAAGTGCTAACAGGAGCCGCAGAAACCTTGCTGTGCTGCAAGAGAGACCAAAAGTAAAGCACCGGCAGGGTTTATCCGCAAGCTGCAGAGCTCTTTGGCAAGGACTGGTGACCAGCGTGGGGAACTGCACCTTTCAGCGGCTCTCTGGAGCCCTGCAGCATTGCAGCTGCGCTGGACCGCTTTGGTAAGTGGTATTTGCTGATGGGAGCTTGGGTAATGAAAGAAATGGGAAACAACAGGACACTTTGGGGCTTAAATGCATCCTTCTGCTCTCCTAAAAGCACTGGGGGTGTATTCCTCCCCCCATCCAACATGTAGGGGTCGGCAGCTTGGAAATACGCTCACAGCAACCAGCAAAATCCTGTTTATTGCTGTATCTCTGTTGGGGACCACCAGGTGAGGAAGAAAATATGGAAAATAGGGATGCTAAAACCAGCAGCAACGCAGGCGCATGATGCCAACCCTGCTGAAGCTGCGGCTGTTTAATAGACTTTTAAGACGCCTGAATAGTCATGAGGAGTAAAAGATAAATAGCTAAATAGCATGGCTGGGTACGAGCTCTGCTTTTCTGACAGCAGCGGAGCAGAAGTGAGGCAATTCAGGCTCATTTGCAAAACAGCAGCTAAGCCGGGGAAAGGGCCAGGTGGGAGGAAAACGGCGAAAGCTTGAAATTTAAAACTTGAAAGCATAATAAATGCACTTAAATATCCAGATCCCCACGCTCCTCGCTCGTCCCACCGCCTCCCTCCCGCTTGCCGGCACTCATTAGCAAGTCCAAGCGGGTCTTAAGCTGATTAGAGCCCCGCTAGCAGCGAGCCTGACCTTTGGGGAGAATAAAGTCGTTCTGTATGATCGCAGGGGCCGGGAGGCATTTTGGGTCCGGGAGGCTTTTAACGAAGCTCGCGCCGTACCGAGCGGCAACCGTTGATGGCGAGGAGGTAGGGATGTTCAGGGTGGCAGCGAAAACATCTGGTTTATTGAAAAGCCCTCTTCTCGCCGGGCAGGAGGGCATATTTTTGTTGCTCTCCCCCGCTGCGTGCTCACAAGAGCGGCAAGCGCCGGCCGGCGGCTGCTCTCCCCGCT
>NW_008795855.1:196099-211694 GCF_000699145.1 Aptenodytes forsteri | reverse complement strand
CCCGCTGCCGTTCCCGCTCAACGGAGCCAGGCGGGAGCTGGGACGGGTTTGGCGGCAAATTCCCGGCACTGACGGGACGATGCTGCAAAGGCACAAAGTCTCTGCAAAGCACTGCGTCTGCCCTGGGCGCTCAGCACCGCGCCGGGCGCTGCCCCAAAGCAGCTCTGCAGGAATCCACCGTGATCTTGGAAACTTCAGACAATGCGGGAGCTGGGACGGGTTTGGCGGCAAATTCCCGGCACTGACGGGACGATGCTGCAAAGGCACAAAGTCTCTGCAAAGCACTGCGTCTGCCCTGGGCGCTCAGCACCGCGCCGGGCGCTGCCCCAAAGCAGCTCTGCAGGAATCCACCGTGATCTTTGAAACTTCAGACAATTCCTTAAAAAAATTAAAAAAAAAAAAAAAAGGTCTTCCAATAGCAAGAACGAGCCCTGCGTCCTATTTTAATGGATCTTCGAATCATCGCAAGCAGCTTTTGGAAAGGTTTTGGGCACCCGCTGTTGCCTCTAGCAGCTGCCTTTGCGGAGCTGCAGCGTGGTCCCCGCGGCCCCGTGCTGTGTTTTCACGTCTCTCCCGTCCCCGCGCTGGGCTGGGACGTGTCTGCGACGGGGCGCGACATTCCCCGTTTGAGTCGCAGCGAGAAGCTCTTCTCGATCTCGAAATTCGGCACCGAGCGGCTTTCTGACGCGTTTTGTGCCAGTGTAACTCCTGCAGCCGAGCTGTTGCCACAGCTCTTAGAGAGCAGAGCAGCCTCCTGAATTTTGAAATTACAGTCAAACTTACTTTCTTTTTTCCTTTTTTCTTTTTTCTTTTTTTTTCTTCTTTCTTTTTTTCTTCTTTTTTTTTTTTTTGTGCCGGTGTAACTCCTGCAGCCGAGCTGTTGCAGCAGCTCTTAGAGAGCAGAGCAGCCTCCTGAATTTTGAAATTACAGTCAAACTTACTTTCTTTTTTTCCTTTCTTTTTTCCTTCCTTTTTCCTTTCTTTTTTCCTTCCTTTTTTCTTCCTTTTTCTTTCTTTTTTCTTTATTTCTTCTTTTTTCCTTTTTTCTTTTTTCTTTTTTTTTCTTCTTTCTTTTTTTTTTTTTAACCAGCAAAAATCATATCGCTCACTGCTGGAGGCCAAACCTCCCCTCCTGCTTCACAATACGAAGCTCTTCACCCTGAAGCCATTTTGCAACCCGCTTTATGTGCACTAGGGAGCTGCCCAGCTCAGGGGTTGCTTTTTGCCCTATTTAAGCTCACACCCACCATTTCTCAGCGATATTGCACCCTCCGCGGGTCCCTGTCTCTCTGCAGCATTTGAGCTGCCTCTTTCCCATCCCATCCCATCCCATCCCATCCCATCCCATCCCATCCCCTTTATCCTCTGCCTGGGATGATGGTTGATGGTGTTTGGACAGGAGTTAAGCGGAGGGGACCGGTGGGAGGTTGGGAGATGGAGATGGCGAGCGGGAGCCTCACCCGATGCTGCAGAAACCGCCGTCGGGAAGAGCAGCAGCAGGGCCAGCCCCTCAAATACAGTTTGCACGGGAAACGAGGGAGGAATCGGGGGATATTTTAAGGCCGCTGTCTGCTCAGAAACATCCCGCTGCCGCCCCCCTCGGCGGTGCTGTGGGTAATTAGTGTCTCCTCAGGCCTGCTGTTTTCTGATTTTTCTCTCGGGTATTTTTGCGGTGACGGTGAAGGCATGAAGCGCCGCGCTGCTGGCTGCATAAACAACTTGTGTGCGATGGGTCCTGCTACCGACAACGCCCCGCATCCAGCCCCGGCTGCTGCAGGTTTTACAGAGTCATTGCATGTCTTACCAGGGTCACTGCGTATTTTACCAGGTCGTTGCAAGAACCGCTACATGTTTTGCCAGATCATCGCGTGTTTTACCAGGTCACCGCATGCTTCACCAGGGTCACGATGTGTTTTTCTGGGGCTGCTGTATGTTTTACCGGGGCTATTGCATGTTTTGCCAGAGTTGCTGCATGTTTTATCAAAAGCATTGCATGTTTTGCCAGGGCTGCGGCGTGTTTTACCAGATTGCTGCGTATTTTCCTGGGGCTGCTGCACGGTTTATCAGGGTTATTGCATGTCTTCCCAGAGTTGCTGCATGTTTTTCCAGGTCGGTGCATGTTTTCCCAGGGCTGCTGCATGTTTTACTGGGGTTGCTTTGTGTTTTACCAGGTCGCTGTGTGTTTTACCAGGCTGCTGCATGTCTTACTGGGATCAGTGCATGTTTTGCTGGGGCTGCTGCATGTGTTAGCAGGGTTCTTGCATGTCTTGCCAGAGCTCTTGCATGTTTTACTGGGGTTGCTTTGTGTTTTGCCAGGTTGCTGTGTGTTTTACTGGGATCACTGCATATTCTGCTGGGGCTGCCACATGTTTTATCAGTTATTGCATGTTTTGCAAAACCCACAGCAATTTTACCAAGCTGCTGCATATTTTACTGGGATCAGTGCGTATTTTGCTGGGGCTGCTGCATATTTTACCCAGGGTTATTGCATGTCTTGCCAGAGCCACTCTGTGTTTACTGCATGTTACTGGGCTTGCTTCGTGTTTTACCAGCCCACTGCATGCCTTGCCAGGTTCGCTGCGTGTTTTAGCAGGACCGCTGCAGATTTTTCTAGGGTCTCCGCACATTTTACCAGATCGCTGCGTTATTTTTTTTTTTACCTTCCCACTGCAAGTTTTGCCAAGTTGCTGCATGTTTCCCCAGGTCGGTGCATTTTTCCTGAGCCGTTTCCCAGGGATGCTGCGCACACCATCCCTGCAACCTCTCTGATCTCCCAGGGCTCCGATCCGCCTGGCTGCAAACGTGTTTAAAGCAAACACGATCCCCTCCCGTTGGCTCCGAGTTGCCGAATGTGAGGCTGTGTCATAGCATTATTTTTTCCGAGGGAGAGCGGAGTGCGGCAGCCTCGGCGGGGGGGCTCTGCCAGCTGCTCCCTCCGATACACGCGCAGCCCCAGAGGGCTCGGCAAAATTTCCCAGCCCACAGGGATTGCTGGCAGGAAGCAATCTGGCAGACAACGTGTTTAGAGGAGACTAATGTCTCGGAGCCACTGAACCATTTAATTGCCAATAAATACAGCCCACGTGTAAATAATTATGGAGACCCAGAAACTGTGTCGTCTTCAGTGAAAAGGAAGGAGCTGGCAGCCTGAAAATTCCCTGTGGCAAGTGTATGAATGAAGATTTCTTGTTAATACGGGAGGAAGGAGCATCAATAAACCTGCCCGGCTATCTCCCGGCGTTGTCTTGGGCTCAGGGTGACCCAGGAGGGCGATGATCCCTGCCTGGGTAAGAAGGGCCAGGCTGCGTCCTTGGCTGAGTTTGAGGGTAAATCTTAAAAATTCATCTTTTTGCCAGATCAAGCTTTGTCCAGGCTCTTGTTGCAACCCAGTGTGGTTATTGCAATACCCTTTTTTGCCTTTTTTGGCATAAAAAGCTGCAAGGATCTTAGCCAAAACTTTGGACCTTTATCAGCATCACGTACACGCTGGCAGCAAATGCAGGCTTTCCCTTCAGAGCTCTCATAAAACCTGCAGCGACCCTTCGTCCCCCTACCAAAATACTTATGTCTCCATCACCCAGTTCTCTCATGCTGCTATCACATTTCTCTTTCAAATCCTCCTTTTTCAGGACATTTAGGAAAACGTTACCAGCGCTGGGCTTGCTGGTGAGCTGACCCCACCGCCTGTCATGTCCCTGCTGCTCTTGCACCAGTCTTACTCATCTTTTAGTTTAAATTTGGCCTGCTTGGGGCTAGATGCAAGCAAACAAGCTGAATTTTGGCAAGTTTGGGGGCTAGATGCTTTTTTTCCTTGTCTGTGTGTATCGGGACAGGACCGTAAGTGTTGCCTCTGGTCTGTGCCAGGATCACCGCGTGTGTTACCAGCCTTGTGCACCCCGGGGGTATCTCCATCCACTAACGTCAGCCTGGAGGGTGGTTTCATCAGACCTTCACAGCCCGAAAATGCACCGGCACTGTGGGCTGTGTCCAGGCACCTCGCCCAGTTTGTGACATCTCACGTGCTCGAGTCCACATGCCCAGATTTCCATCATTTTTATTAAGTGCATCCCTCCATCCCATTGATTTCCTAATTTCAGACACACCAGAGGTTAGGAGGAATATTTGCAGCTGGATTACATTTTTTTTTGGTCAGCAGTGGGAATTGGCAGAGCTGCCAAATTCTCATCCAGATTTTAGTCTCAGACCTGAGGTCCGCGTGGCAGCGGGGCTCCGCACCCCAAGTTTTGACCTGATCTTGTCTCTCCCCAGTCTATTACAATTAACCAAACTCTCCGATGCGGGGGGGTTGGAGGGTTTTCCAACCTGTGCACAGCGGTAAGGCGGGATGTTGCATCCATCGCGGAGTAAAACGTTCACAAATGTTAGCAATATCTCAGGCTTCTCAGGGCTCCTGGTCCATGGGGATGTTTGCAGGATCAGGCTCAGTATCAGCGAGCGATGTGTGTGGGATGGGGATGGTGCCACGTTTGCAGCAGCAAAGCTCTCACCCGTGTGAAAACGTCCCACGAGTGGGGTCGGAGCTTTGTACGCACAAAGTCTCTCTATTTTCTGGAGCATCAGGTTTTCTTTAAAGGTTTTCCTTTAAAGCAGCTTTAAGTTTCGTGAATTTAATTTCAGTTGAATATGTGATGATGCGGAGCTTTTTCTCCGTTAGCCACTTCATCCTTATCTCTTCCATTAGGCTTTGATCTCCTTTATCACGTGGCTCCAGTTTCCTTTTATTCTGGCACTGGAGCTCACAGGAAAACACTGCCACGTTGCTGGCTGAAAAGCAGCTAGTGAGGAGTCACCATCCACCACCTAAAATTCACCCTTGGACCTATTTGTGTTCAGTAGATAAGCATTGTAATGTATATCTGCTAAAAAAAATACCGGAAAAACACATTGGCTTATTCACGCTGCAACTTTGCGTGCAAGGAGTGGGGCTTAAAAGCAGTTGGCAGCAAGTCGGTGGGATAACTAGGAAGGCTGGGGCCGATGCTGGGAGGCAACACGGCTCTCTGCATCTGCCTGAGCGGGGGGATGGAAATCAGAGACCTGGGCAGAGAAACGGTGGATTTTGGAGAGCTGAGCTTCATCCTGGCTCTGCCCCTTGTGCGTCTCCACCGTGGGGACATCTCTTTGTTTTAGATGCCTGCTCCACCCTTGGTCATCCTCACTGCTGTGTCCGGAGGCTTGCAGGGGAACGGGGACTATCCCTCCCAGAACAGGAATGGATTTTGCCGAATTTTAGGTGGTTACAAGAGACAGGTACAGCTGAACGGGCTCTCCACGGTCTTTTTATGCCCAACAGAAGTAGGCACCTCCAGAGCACAACATCTGGACAGGTTTAGACAGCCAGAGCTGAGGCTCTTTCCAACCAGGCATGTGAAAGCTCAGAGCCCAGCACCTATGCCAGAGAGGCCGAATTTTGGAGAGGGTTATCTCAGGCTGTGTAAGTACAAGGTCTGTAGGGTAGTTATCACCGTGTAACTGCAGCAGGGCTCAGAGCCGCGCTGGAAGACCTCCACACCGCTGCGTTTTGCCTCCTGAAGTTGCCCTGGTGCTGTTCTTGGACAAGGAGGGGGGTGACCAGAAAGAGCCCCCCACTGCCACCTCCGAAGGAGCCGCATCGGTCCAGCAATTTGGCTTCTCCCCCAGGTTGATGGGTTCCTATAGCAACAGAGAGCCGCTCGCCGCAGCTTTTACCTTTATGACAATAAAAGAGCGCTCACACTCATTTTCTGAAATTAGTGCCAGTCACCCTGCATGCTGCGGTGCCGCTTGCGTGTCGTCAACATGATTATACTAATCAGCAGCCAGTACGTTGGCTGAAGCAAACCAGAGGCTGAAGCAATTACCCCCTGCCTGGGACCCCGCGGTTGTAGGACCCCATGGAGGGGTATCTCCCCGACTGCTGCAGGATCACCCCAAGTTCACTGCTGCCAGAGACAGCAAACCAGGGACTGCAGGACAACCCCATCCCTGCTACAGTAAATGCCTGGGTCTTATTTATCACCCCCGAAAGGGTGGATATTAAAATGCAGTAAAAGCGATGCTTTGGTTGTGGGATTTTTTGTGGGGGAGTCTCCCAGCCCTGCTCCATCCGTGGCTTGTGGGAGAGCCCCGGGCGGTGGTACGGAGCCAGGAGTGCTTTGGGTGATGTGGCTGTAGGTTTTGGGGGCCTGGCACAAGGCACCCCATCTCTCATCGCCAGCTTGGGGAAAAATGTAGAATCAAGTATAGCAAATGCCCAATTTTTCTCTGAGAGAGGACGTGGTGACCGTAGAGCATAATTAAGGAGCTTCTTGCCATCTGCTGTGGGAGCTGAATGAAGGATAAACAAGCTGAATGAAAAGTAAACTGGGGTTTAAGAAATCTTCATTAATTTGCTGCAGCAAGAGCTTGCTATGCTTAAAGACATTAAAATGTGAGCTCTCAAAATCATCTTTGCAGCGAGCTAAGGAGGAGGAGATACCAGGGGAATACGTAATGAGACGGAAACGGGTACATTCATAAATCAGCTGTGGCTCTTTCAATAATTCACCATTGCTAAAGGATCCAGCAGTTCATGGAGAGGTAACATCCACGTGGAGATCTTCGGTTTGCCCGATCCAACGAGATCCTGGGCATTTCCCCACTGCCCTTTCTGTGTTGTGGAGGGAAAGTGGGATTCAGCTGGTCTGAGCTGAGCAAGAAAACAGGTGGTAATGTCTGATACCGGCTACGGACCACGTGCCCGCTGGAAGTTGCCACCTACCAAGTTACCAGCAGTGTTTCTGGTTTCAGCCCTCAGAGGGTTTATCATCATAGGCTCACAGCTTTGAGTTAAACAAAATGGTTTGTTTGAGTTAAGCAAAATAATTATCCCAGCTCTTCGGAAATCAGGCTGTTAAGCGCTGGCAGAGGCAGCAGGGGTGGGGAGGAGCATGGGCTGGAGGAAGTCCATTTTGCAAGGCAGCAGCAGAAGTTCAGGGAATAAAAATAGGCTATTCTATATATTATTTCGCAGGTTATAAACCCAAGGTGAGTGTTTGGATGCTGTGGTGCTGGATAGGGGTTTTGCCTGCAAATGATAGGTTGAGTTGCAAAGATGATTATCCACAAGCCCCGTGTGAGCCCTGCCAAGGGCTGAGCCTCCAGGGCTGTGATGGTGCCCAAGGTGGTTTCCAAGCCCTAAATTCAGCAGGTGAAATAGCGGGAGAGAGAAGGTGGTGCGTAAAATGGCTTGTTGTTAGAAGGCTGCTCCGTGTAACCTTTTACATGTCACGGGTTTTGTTCTCCTTAAGGTGTAAGAGATGTTGAGCGCGTCTTACACAAGCTGCATTTTTAACGTTGGTATGGCAAGTCTCTCCACGTAGCGTCAGCTCTCTCCTTCTGCCATCCAGCTTGCTGCTGTCAGAAAAAGCAATAGTTCACCTTTGTCAGCTCTTTAACCCCATTTCTTCAAAAAAAAAAATTATATCTGTGGTGTGGGGTCGGCCACCGCTGGCTCCGCCGCGTCCTTCATGAGAGATGGGGGAAGAGGATGGGGCCTGAAGGGGTGTGGAGGTGAGCAGAGGGTCTTGCGGCGCTAGCAAGAAAAGCAATTGCAGTTTTAATGAGGCTGGGGAAAAGGCTTTGCTTTGAGCCAACTCTTCTTCTGGGGGGAGATTTTCTCTTTATCGCTCCTGAAGTTACAGTTTGTTCGAACACAGCTTTTAATGTTTGATGAAGCAGCAGCGAGGACGACTTCTGTATGAGATGGTGGGAAGCTGACCTCAGGCGCTGCATAAACAATGTTAATGGTAGGTAGAAAAAAATCCATTTAACTGAAATGGCTGAGCTCTCTCTGGAGAACAGGCTCCCCTCCCTCGGATAGCGGCTCGCTGGGAGAAACCCCGTGCTTTCAGGAGATGGATGCCCGAGGACTTTGGAGGACGCCAAGAGCGCTTTGCACTGTGTGAGTGCTACAAAGCACGCCTTCGCTGTAACTCCACAAAAAGTGGAAATGCCAAGATTGTAATTATAAGCTGTCATCGAACTATTTGGTAATATTGTGCCGGCGGGTCAGCATTATGGGGAGCAGTTAAGGCAGTCTTCATGCATTTAGTGCAGTAACTTCAGTGGGTTGAGCTAAATGTTAAGGATTCATCTACTCGGGAAAGCCAGACTGCTTTTGGTGGATTCAATGTGCTGTATGTGCATATACTGCTTATAAAAACTATTATTAATTATTTTTTTTTTTCTGGGAAATGCTTCTTGCAATAGAGCTTCACTAAGCTAAGCATTGTCGGAGCTTCTAGGACCTCTTTTTTTAAGAGGAGGTATCTCTGTACCACTAGACATCTTTCATACCTATAAAATGTCTTTGTAGCAATTAAATCTCCTGATCTAGTCTGATTAATACTAGAGGAACAGCTTCAAAAGGGGTCTGCTACTTGATAAAGATGCACGAAAGGATGGGTTTGAAAGAAAGAGTGGGTAAGAGAGGCTCAGACTAGGGCCCCCCCAAATAAAAACCAGCAAGAGTGAAGATGGATCAGGGCTTGGGATCGGCCACCCAACAAGCTGGAAACATTCCTGCTCACGCAGTGACGAATATCCTTATGATGCCTAAAACCCTTGCGACGGCACCATGAGCGGTGCAACCACAGCACTCGCCTGTCTGGGGATGCCCGAGCAGTTTAACAAACCACAGCAACCTCCTGCCGCCAGCCCCGGCCAACAGCTCTGCCGAGGCCGCTGCAAACCCCACAGCGAGATTAACTCAGCTGCGTTAGTTAATAAATAATGAAATACGGAGCCCATAATAACGGTTTGTTTTGCTCGGTCCTCAAAGTACAATAGAAAACTCGGAGCAATAAATGAAAATAGCGGTGCTTAATGAGTGGAGCACTGCGTTCTTGCTTCTTGGCCACCGAACCGCACGCTCTTGCTGCAGCCTGTGCTTTCAGGGTTGTTACCTTTTCCCAGAAATAGACTCGCCAATGGTTTCCATTAGGTCCCTTGGACAAAGGAAGGCAAGAAGTGGTGTCGTTAAAGTGAAAACATTTCCCTGCTGCTCTGCCCCATGATCTGTTCAACTTCCATATGGTCTGGGGGGAAAAAAAAAATCCCATAAATTCCTACCTTGAGATTGCCTGGATAAAAAATGGGAAATTCCTTGCCTGTGTCAGATTGGCTTCAGATCCATGAATCGGGGCAAATCAGAATGGGAAAAACTTCTTTTTTCCCCCCTTTCTCTGGTGGATGCTTTGGCCAAACTCTTCTTCCTTCCATGGCTTCATGCCGCAGAGCCCTGTGCACCACCTCTCCCAGCTCCAGCCAAGCAGCTCTGTCTCTTGCAGGAAGATAAACAAGGTAATAACTGCTTCTCCAAAGTACAAATATTTAAAGTTTGTCTTTCTGATTCCTTACTAAGGCAATTGCTCTGTAACCGCTTCCTGCACCAGCCTCTTGGCCAAAGCTCATGCTTCCAGTGCCCCCCCAATGCCACCACCTCTCCCACCAGGCTTCACCCAAGCACCGTGAATTGCCACCCATCCCCATCCACCAGCCCCTCCATCCATCACCAAGAGTACCTGGAGCACGCAGAAAGACACGCAGCTCTTGTCGCCCAGAAATAGGCATCTTCTAAAGCTGTTGGAATATTTTAAGCTCTTATTTTCACACCCCAAGGCCACGTGGGAGGGAGCTACACCGTTGCCTTTTGGCTGTCCTGGAGCCAGCCTTTTTGCAGACCTCCTGAGACTTCTCTTCCTGAACTCTTGGAAATCTAAGATCCCTTCGGCCGAGCCCCAGCAGGTCTCTTTTCTCCTCAGCTGAGCCATTAGCACATTATTAACCCAGTGAGGGATAAAACACTCCATGTAGTTTCAGCGTGAAGCTTTTTTGTCTGTTGAACGGTACAAACCACATGGAAATACAGAAGGCGATAACCGTATTTCTTCCTACAAATTTCAACATGAGATGAATAAATCCAATTCCTTGCTAGTTCCTTGCTAGTTCTTGATGGAGATGGGATTAACGAGTTATGAACTGCCATAGGTGATGCTGGATTTGGTGCATCTGGTTTCTGAGCATCTCTTGGAGGTCCCTCTGGGTTGAGTCCCTTGGGTCCCAGCTGGGCGTTGAGATTTGTATGTGATGGCGGTTGGTCATCCCTGAATTACTCCACATGCTTATATGGGAGGTGTTGCCTACCCTGGGTTTTCCTTAGTCCGCTTCACTCCCCAGCCTTTAGCTCTGTCTGAAATCCCAATTGCTTCCGAAGCTTTGCTGGATTAGGGGATACCAGGGGGAGATGCTATTATGGTTTAGTTTATCAGGATTTCAGAAGCAGCGCTGGCCCTTTCACAGCTCACCCTGTCAATGCAAGATATTGGCTTGCTGCCGAAAAGATGACACTGATAATATTGATGGGGAAAAACGAGATTTGAGATAGGGAACAAAGATGTGTTAGCATCGATTTGCTAAGTGCGTTGCTCAGTCTGCAACTTGTTTCTTGTCATCCTGCAGTGACCTGGGGAGTAAGGAGCTGGATTGTGCTGTGACAGCTCTGATATTTAACAGACATTTCAAGAATACCTTCATCAGTGGTTCCCAAAGGAAAAGCTGTGACTCCAAGGAGCCCCAGTGCAGCTACAGGTGATGGGGGCAATGGCTGATCTACTGCCTGTTGAGCATGTTCATCCTTCTGCATCCCTATTCTGCAGCTGTACGCTGCATAACAGCATCTCCTCGAAGGCCTTATAATGCAATTAATCGAGAGCTCGTGCCTGGAGGGGACAAACCAGAGGTCCAGGCCAGGTGGGTGGGGGACACCAACCCAACTGCATGTGTTCTGGGGCTGGCAGTGAGCTCAGCAACGTGCCCAGCAGCCTTCTCCAGGCAGGAGGTGTGCGATGCTGAGCAATTGGAAGGCAGCTGGAGCTGGCAGTGGTAGGTAAGGCAGTCTGCGTGCAGCCTGACCCAGCCAGCATCCTCCACCAAAAAGAATGACTCATTTTTCCCCGGGGTAAATTACTTCTTATTTCTGCAGAGGTGGGAGCACTCCAGTCTGCCAAGCCCCACAGGGTCTGGCAGGGAGCAAATTGCTGGAAGAGGAGCTTGACAGCGTGACATGATTCAAAGCCAATTTGGCTGATGATGCTAGCTAAGCAGAAATGGGGCCAACTGGCTTCTTTAGGGGTGATCTCCTGGAAACTCCAGCCCTTTTACTGCCTGAGCCTCTTGCTTAGGACCCTCACAACCCTTAGAAACTGGGGACTGTAAAGAGAAGCAAAGTGTTCTTGTTTATGTATGACTCTTCCCTCTTCACCTGTACTAGATGGGGAGAAATGACTCCAAGAAGCAAGTGCTGGTGGCCAAGGAGTGAGCGTCCTGGCTGGCACTGCCGGTGGAGTGAAGGCACGACCTGAGGCTGTGGCCTCCCTAGGTCAGGGTTAAGACATACAAGGCCACAGAGATTAATTTCTGGCAGAGCAAAATGACACGTTCAAGCCTAAACGATGAGGGAACAGCCCTTCTTGTCTGGTGGAACCCCAGTGAGAAGTCATCGCCGTGATGGACCCTTTCCTGCACCTCTCCCACCTGTGGGCTCCTCAAGGCTCTCCATGGCCCTGCTGCTATCCCAAAGGGGATACCATCCCAAAATCAACGTGTGGGGGACCTGCCAAAACAGTCTGTGCCTCCCAAAAAAGCAGGAGGAGGGACCATCGCTGAACTTGCTGACCTTATAAGGAAACCCCAGCAAGTTGCTAGGACCAGACCACTGCTTATTAAGGTCAACTGCATGCATCCTTGTCTATCCAGCATGCACAGAACGTGATTTATCTTTAGAAGTAAGCCATTACTCCTTATTTCTGCAGAAATTGCTCATCTCAGCTATTCCCAGGGGCTCCAGGAGCGAGCAAACCTCTGGGAGCCTGACAGCACCATGCTCATCTGAGTGATGATTTGTGCCGGGACAAACCGGGGTCAGCTCGTGTCTGTGATGGGGCTCTTGCGGAAGGTCTTCGCTTCTATTGTGTGACCATCTTGCAGGAATTCCCGTCTCTGTCATAACTTAATGGAGCAGGGACGGGTTTATTCTTATTTCTCTGTAATCGATATAATAGAAGCGAAATCAATGGGGCACCTCATTAGCCCTCCCCTCTCTTCCCCATTGCTAACTGCTGCTCATTCAAGCTGAATCTTGTCCCCAAGGGATTTTGGCCATCAGACTTTTCCATTGACTTCTGCTGAGCCCCGGGCACTTCAGCGTCACTGGGAAATGTACAGTGTTCACTTCTGGGGTCAGCTGGGGCTTTGAGGTTCAGCCCAAGCTGAAGAGATGGGGGCGAAGGGGGAATTGTGTTTGTCTGCACATGGGTGGCTCTTCACCAGCACCAGCCACCGAGGGACCCTGCTAGGGCAACTCCATCACTCAACAATGTGCACCCCCTGCTTCAGCTGACCCATCACTTTGCTTTTTCGGTATCTAGGGGAGCATCGCAGCCCTGGTCTGTGTCTTTTGACACAGCCGGCCACGTGTCCCACTGCCGTAATGGACAACGGGCCAAGGCAAAGAGCATTTTCACCAGGAAGAGCATCACCAAAGAGCATGACATTAAAGAATTGTTTAAATCCACTGCCTGGCATGCAGCTGGGGAAGCCTGGCCGCGTGCCCCAGACCTCCTCAGGGGCTCGGCCAGGCGAGGAGCCTTTGCCTTTCCCCTCTTATATTAAGAGTCTTTAATATAAGACAACAGCTAAGCAAACAGATATCAGTGGAGAAAGCTTAGGCAGGAGGGAGAGGGATCAGCGTGTCTATCTGCTAACATGCTTGGGCAATCACTGGTTTTGAACCAAACTTCTTGGGAAGGAGCGGGTGGATATTTTAACCCAGGCTTCAAAACATCCACATACCCCCCAGCTGCCCCTCTGCCCTCCAGACTTGCTCCTGTGTTTCTTAGTTCCCACATTACTTATTACCTCTGTCCAGGAGCACTCTCGTTCCTTCCGTAGAGGGATATATGTATTTCCCTTCTGCTGCTGCTCGTCTTAGCTATCCTTCTTTATTTCAGAATAGTTAAGTTTGTGAATAAAGAGGAGACCCCTTGGAAAGGTGACTGTGGAGAAGAGCTGTCTTTCTGCCAGGAAGAAAAATCATTATTGGAGGCCTGAGCTGAAGTAACTGTGTTTTTAGCCAAAACAAGTGAAAATAAGCCTAGTTTACTCATATACATGTTGTATAGCTACCTCTTTAGCTTGAACCAAGACCTGAGAAGAAAGACATAGGTACTATTTGTATGGCCCATGAAATCTCTGCTTACAGAGAAATGCGAGAGCTATTTTGCAAGACCTGTCCAGGAAACCAGAAATGAAGGGATCCCTGGCTAGTGTCATGATATTACTCTTAATAAACCAGGAAACAGTAATAAAATAAAATAAATCAACATTTCCTAAGCATCTTCCAGCCAAGTTCCTCCATGAACAAAATTTGTCTAATGATCCCGGTTCAGCAGCGGAGGTTCTCTTTTATTGGCTGTTTTGTCAACCGCGATCGCATTCATCACTGATGACATCAAGACAGAACAAACATAGCAAGGGGGGCAAAAATCAATGGAAAATTACCAGGCTAATTTTGTTCACTGTGCCTGATTGGAAGACAAAGGAGGACATTTCCAAGAGGCGATTCAGTACACATGAAAAAAATCAGTGATCCTTCATGTACATTTATAGCTAATGCTACATCTCAACTTATTCTGAAAGGCAGGACAAAGGATTTCATCATTTGCAGCTGTGGGAGAAACCTGAATGGTAACCAAATAATGGTAATAATACCTTGCATGTATGTAAGTTCTTTCAAATGATAATCTCTCAAGTGCTTTCTAAAGAATGGCACCATAATAAATAGTATTATCTTCCTCTTAGAGCTATAGACATCTAAACAGGTTAAGGCTAAATAGCCTGGGCCCTTGCTGTTGTTAAATCGCTCTGTAGGTTTGTCTCTAATATTTTCCCTTTTGGAGGTCTCTGATAAGAACCACCCTGTTGGCAGTACCCTTCCACTACCGCTACCTACCCACTTCCACCCCTCTCTCTGCCCAAGGCAGAGAGAGATGAGAAACGACTGGTTTTGGGGAGGCTGTGGAGGACATGTGGTTGCTCTTCCATGCCAGACGCTAAGACATCCCTGCCCGAAGCTGATGCTGAGGGCTGCGCTGGAGAAAAAGGGTTGCAATTTGGGAGGGTGGTCCTTGGAGGTGCCCTCAAACAACTCAGTCTGGGAAGCGTCAGCATCCCGGGTACCTGAGGGTAAGGAAGAAGCCGCCGAGTCACCAGAGGTGGGGGAGAGGTTGGAGAGTGGGCATGGAGGACAAAAACAGACTGGCTCGAAACAGGCAGGCTAAAGTCACATACCTGAACTATTAAAATCACTAATTATCATCAATTTAAGGAGGATCATGTGAGCAAAAAGAAGATGGCAATCCACCTAAATGCAGTATTACCAGTTTCCAAGCCAATGACAACTCAAAACAGATGATCTTGAATGCTCCTGGGCCATGTTCTAGCAGACGGGAGAGCTACAGGCCACCAAATCTCCCTGGAGAAGAGGATCACGCCGTCTTTAAATACCTGTCTATAACAGAAATTAACTGTAGCTGAGGCACGTGCAATCGAGAATTGATTGGGCATTTGCAATGTGCAAAGACCCCCAGCCCGGAGGTCTTTATCAGTTTTACCGAATCAACTGATAAAACATTTAAGCAGGATGCGAGTTGCAGAGGGCGCTGCTTACGAAGGCCATACCCTGCGTTCAGGACTCTCACGCTAATTAAAAAAACCCTGTAGCTGTCTAACTTCTGGCTAATTCAGTACCTCTTCAGCTCCTGGCAGCAGGCTGTCAGAAGGCTGTTTGCGGGTTGTTGCTGAGACCAAGAGCAGTACCAAGCTGGCAAGAGCTCGGGGTTATCAACCATATTTCAACCGACAAGAGAGCTTGCAAGAAGGAAACACGCTTAGGCAGAATATTCGGCAAGAGTCTTGATAACGGAGGATGGATCAACAAAATTACCCCTTTTATACCCACCAGTTTCTGGTAGCAAAAGCTAACAGTATCTTCTTGAGGAAAGCTCTGCAGAATCAGCCTTCAAACATGTTTTCATCACCCGTTTATCTAATTTACTTTCAATAAGTAAACAAATTATGTTCGTCTTTATATATCCAGTTTCTCTGAATCAGAGACTGTGGCTACTGGATTTGTGGATTGGTTCTGAATTTATTCTCAGAAGACGCTCGGGTTTTAGCTCACCCTCGCAAAACGGTATTTTCCCATTTCCTGCACGTAATTTGGGGAGATGAGCAAAACATCTCAGCAGGGGGACCTGGGGTGAGGATTTGTTCTCCTGGTGCTCAATAATTGCAAATTCTAGTCTCGTCTGGAAACATGGAAGAGGAAACCTCGTACTCTTTGTAGATCAGTTCTCCAGGATCGATATACGTCTTTTTTAAATGGGCCTCCAGACACATAAACTGTTTCAGATTATGGGAATGAATGGGTGGTGGGTCTCCCCTTTCAAAGCCACCCACCTCATCGCATTAACGCCTCTGAGCCAGAGTTCGGGGG
>NW_008795855.1:186533-196077 GCF_000699145.1 Aptenodytes forsteri | reverse complement strand
ACTTTAGAGCAATTTAGGGGGATTTAATTAAGAGTGAGGTAATAGAGCTTGTGATGGGAGGAAATGAAGAGAGAAAGAATCAACACTGGATAACAGCCCATGATTTCCTCCGGTGCCCTTGGTTGGAAGGAGAACTAATAGCCCAAGGCAAGTAGTAAAAAGCGCCATCCTTTTAGTTCAATTAAGGCTAAGTAGGAGAAAACAGAAGGTAGCCTGGACAAACCCTGCGCGAGGGAGGGGCCAGGATCCTGCCCCTATTCCTTCTGTTTTCTAGACTCGGAGATACAAACCTGTACCTGCTGTCTGTTCACAGCTATAAAATTTTTATAAAACACAGAATCTGTGAACTCTGCACATTCAGTAAATGTCTCTCATACAGCCTTGAGTTTAGAAGAAGCTTGATTTGACTTTGAAACTGCAGGGATTTTTATCAGTTGGTGAAATTAATAAGAACAGAAAAGGAACCTGCCGGTGAGGGACCTCTTCTTTTCATTTTATTTGTTTGATCTTGAACAAACAGTGGAATGTTATTTTCCTGTAAGAAACTTGCAGGGAATTGGCCTGCATTTCTCAGCAGCCTTTGGGAAGAAATGGGTTTGCATCTCTGGCCACGTCCTCGTCCCCTGAAGATGAAGGCGAACAGTGCATAGAATGGCAAACTTCATATGATTTCCAAAAAACACAAAAAAGTTGACCCTTCATTACTCTCAAGACTTGCCAGTGTGGCCATGGCTAGCACACAAGCCCATTTCTGGGTGAAAGAACATGATCGAGCAGGTTTTGTCCTCCGATTCTTTTCCTTTCTCGCAGTGCTTGAATCCGTCACGCTCATGGGGGACAAGACTGTGCGAAGACAGGCTGTCACCCCTTTGGGGGACACCGCAGACGCTGGGATGAGCTTTGCATCGCATCGCAGCGGCCACCCCTGATCCCGTGAGCCACGATGGCTTCATTAACCCCCCCAGATCTTAAATGAGACCTTGAGCAGACCAAGTTTGGTCCGTAGACCCGTACACGGCTAAAAAAGCATCATTCCCAGCTCCCCGCTCCCACAAACCCCACTCCGTACAAAATCCCCCTTCCTCCCGGGATTTTGCAGGTCTTTCCCCACCACAACCAGAACCTGCATCTTCTGCCGTTGCGGCTCTTGTCCCTTCTTGTGTTTCTTTTGTTTTGTGTTCAGCGAAAAAATAATTGAAACCGTTGGGGACAGCAGCAGCCCCAGCCTGCCCCAGCTGCATCTCTGTTTCTTTGCAGCTGGGTAATTGTTAAAGAGTAATAGTTAAATAAGGGCTGACACTGAACTCCTTACTTAAGACTGTAGATCGCAAATGCTCAGGCTCTTTGGTTTGTCTTCTCTGCACCTTTAGCCAAAGGTCAAAAAGATTTTGGTTTGGCTCGTTTGCCGTGAGACTGAGCCGGAGGAGAGCCTGGCTCATAAAGCCCCCAGTGGTGTTAAATGCTGCGCACCGATGATGTTCTCCAGACCACTTCATCCCACGGGGGGAAACAATCCATATAAAGCCCGGAAAAGCTTCTTCCTGCCTCGAAACAAGAGCAAGAGCGGGGAAGCATCCATCTGGCGATGGATGTTCCAACCTCATTGACGCCAAGGTGACTTTGACTTGGAGGATCTGTTGCAGCTTTGGGGTGCAGGTCCCACAGCCCCAGCAGGACCTGAAACTTGTCCCCAGCTTCTTCATTTGCTCATCTTGAAAGCAGAAAAATAAAAATCCCCTATCAGCAGGCATGCCCGGGCTTTGCTAGCAAGATCTTGGCATCGGGAGAAGCGGGGGGATCTTGAATCTTGAAAGCAGAAAAATACCTATCAGCAGGCATGCCCGGGCTTTGCTAGCAAGATCTTGGCATCGGGAGAAGCGGGGGGGGGGGTTTTTTTTTGGGGGGGGACAGGCAGGGCATGCTGCAAGCCCAGGCTGGGCACGGGGGAGAAGATCCTCCCCCACCATTCCCACAGTGCTTAATGCGGCAGAAAGGTCACCAAAAGGTTTAGCTCGACTCGTAGGATAAGTGAAATGGGGATTTGGGGATTTCTGAGCGGCGTTCCACACAAGGAAAGCCTCCTCCTGGCAGCTCTGCAACCCAAAGCAGCCCAGCCAGGTGGAATGAGTTTTGGTAGGGAAAGGAGAGCCCTGTGCTGCCCTTCCCTCTCTCCTGGGGACATTCACCTGGCACAGAAAATTGTTCCTACTGAGGACAAGCCTCTCTCATTTTTTTTAAGCTGAGCCTCAGCTGAAGAAAAACCTCCTGGAGATGTGTGTGATATGTGGATGCTTTGATTTCCCTCTGGGACAGGTCGAGGCGGGGAGAGGCTTGTCTAGGTGGGAGGGGAGGTCCCAGAAGATCTGTAGGCACCAGGAGGGGATCAGGAGGGCTCCGACCCTGCGATTTGAAAGGAAAGAGGCAGGAAAAGCTGAATTGGGGAAAGGGAAGGGAAAAGACACCCTGGTCCTCTACCCAAGGGAACGTCTCAGGGCACCCAAGCCCCCGTGGAGCCCCCTGAGCACCCGCTCGAAGCGGGGACCCCACCCGTGCCCCCCACCACCTCGATATTAAACCATTAGGATATTTCAAATCCAAACCCCGTGCAAGCTGCATAATGCGCTAGTATGAACACCTGTTACAAGGTTGGATCGATACAACTTCGGCCGCTTTAGCTCCCTTTTGCAGCAGCACTGTCTTTTTTTTTTTGTAGTTATTTACTTTTCCACATTTTTAAGGATTTGTGTGGTTTTTTTCCTTGTAGGCTTTAAGCCTGATTTTTCCTTGTGTAGCAGAAAGCTTTCAAGCCACATGGCAAAATAAAATAAGCCACACGATGGAATATAGATGCAAAGAGCTCCATTTTTCTGTTTAAAACAGAATTCAAAAAATAGATGAAAAGGCACGTTTGCATTCCCATTTGTGCTGTGTGACGTTGGCTACAGAATACAACTGGAACGCCCCATGTTTTAAATAATCTAGAAAAAGTTCTCATATGTTTGGGCTTTATTTTTGCTATTGATTCATAGGCAGCAGTTGCACTTGGCAGAGAAACTGCGATTGCCGCGTCCCTAAAAGCTCAGCTCTGCAAAGCAGTAGAAACTGCCCGGAGAACATGAGCTCGGCAGATAATCCGTCTGCCCGTCCCCTTCCCAGCCGTGCGGCTCTGTGCTGCCTCTCTCCCAAGGAAACGCTGCCCACAGGTCTGAAACCAGAGCTGCCGGCGGCCTCGTCTCGGCCGCGTGGCTTGAGAGAGTCAAAATCCCAGAGAAGAAACATGTTTAGTTTGAAATACGTTAGTTTAAAGAAGCAATCATGAGCACTTTGCCGATTCCTCCCCGATTCACCCTCGTTAGAGGCTTCCTCTGTGTTTAACAGCACGATTGCAGCTCGGTTGGGAAACGCGAGCCCCGCGTGATTGAAAGGGACTGGGCGACTTAATCGCTTTTGCTTATCTTTTTTCCGAGCTAATTAAAGGTGGAAATTATCATATCAAGCAAGAGCTGTTCGGTGCCAGCCATCGGCAGCTTGTGTTGGCCATGTCCGGCGCTCGCTTGAGAAATTCCCACTGGGTTTTGGCAGGCAGGGTGGCTTTGCCAGCACCTAGTCCCAGATTAGGGGGGACTTACCAGCCAGGTCCATTTTCCCGCTGAAGCTGCAAGAGACAGAAATGCTTTTAGTCCCTTCAGGCGATTTTGCACC
Source organism: Aptenodytes forsteri (assembly GCF_000699145.1). NCBI lineage: Eukaryota > Metazoa > Chordata > Aves > Sphenisciformes > Spheniscidae > Aptenodytes > Aptenodytes forsteri. Next base: position 192,375 of record NW_008795855.1, on the reverse strand, counting down.
TTCCCGGTGCCTCTATCAAAATGCTAAATGGAGAAAAAGCTCTGTTTTGCCCAGGCTTGTGGAAGATGGGACGATGTTCCCATCCTTAGACACTCATTGCTCCCCTTGATGCCGCAGGGCACCGGAGACTTTAAAGCAATGCTGGCTGCGGAGAAATCATCTGGAATTTGCCCTATTGAATAGGAAACCCCCATAGTTCAAACCTGCAAAAATCCAGCTTACATATACCAGCATTAAAAAATGGCTTTTAAACTTCATTACTATTTTCTTTGCTAGGTCTTTGTGTTGCCTGCTGACATTCTGCTATCGGCTTGGTTTTTATGTCACTAATGGGCAACATTATTGCATGAGAATATGCCCCGAGATTTGGGTTTGTGCCTTTTCCTGTAACGCTGGCACTTCTCACTTCGCCTTGCAGCTTGTGTAATTTGCTCTGGCTCGCTGCCGCCGCTGGCAATATCCCGGCCTCGTGTCTGAACGTTGCTTTTCTGGTGGGGAAGGTGGACGTTGGTATCGTCCGTCCTGCTTTTGCAAGCCAAGGCTGCTGCTGGCAGCTTTTGGAAACAGAGCCCTTGGCAGGCATTGCAGCAGTAGGGGCAGGAAGGCAGCAATTCTAAGGGGGGGGATGATGTTTTGGGGGTTTACTGGCTCAGCTGAGGGTGCAACGACCTTGCAAAAGTGAGAAGCAGATTTGCTAGCAAATTTTATGAGGACCGAGAGGCACATGGCTGGAGGGGAAGCTGTGGGGCTGTGAAGCCACGCTTGCCTGAGCACGCACAGCGCTGCCGGCAGAAGAGGCCACTAATGCTACGTGATAGCCCGTGACGATAACCTGGTCGTGTGCTCTCAGATCAAAGCCTTCAGCCAGGGCAGGGCTGAACGGGCAGCGGCTCAGGGGCTGCCCTCACCTTAGAGACCAATTATTTGCTATTGCAGATTTCAGATAGACAGATACGGGGTATTTGTAGCACTGTAGCGAGAAATCAAAGTGAATGAAAGCACGTCTTGAGTCATTACCTTGTTGAAAAAAAAAAAGCACGTCCAACCTTTTCTCTCCAGCCAGAGCTGCTGCTTCGCAGAGCTCTCCCAAAACCTGAGCCAGCCTCATTTCTCCAGCCCTGATCTCAGACTGACCCCCAAGGATCTGCCACCACCAGTGACAGCGACAGAGATAAACATGTCCAAATGGACTGGCTTCCTGGGATGTGATTAAGCTGCAGTCAAGGACAGCTTATTTTTATTGGATTCGAATCAATACAAACACACAGCCTGAGCTTTTTAAGCCTTTATTAGAGGGAAGGACAAGCAGTGCACCTTCTGGTTTGCTTTGCTCCTCCAGGTCGAGCAGCCCAGCCTCTGCCCCGAGCACAATGCTGCATGGCCACAAGAAAGCTGTGAGAAGCAAACAGAGTTAGCTGCTTTGCGGGCACGCAACAGAAGTCCCAAGCATCCACGTCACTTTGCATTTGATGGGTCCCCGTCTCCACTGGTTGCACCACAGGAGATAACACAGTCCTTTACCACCGTAAAGGTCTCAGCAGGAAGGCAAGTGGGCAGCAGCTCCTGCCCGGGCATGACAAGAGCAGATTAGGGATCGTGTTAGGGTCCGACCAGCTGTGTTTGCACCGGAGGATGCCAGGCTGATCTCTGAAAGCATGAGTGATGGCCAACGCCATGGAGAGCTTTCATGCAGTGGTGAGGACATGCCACCCAGGGGCCTTAAAGTCTTGTCCCTGGGCACGAAGAGCAGTGGGAGATACACAGCTTGGCCCCACAGAGCCCAGCAGCAGATGGTGAACCAAAGGCATGGCCTTGGGTGGCCAGCAGCTGTTGTGACCCTGAGACTCGGTGCTTATGGTGACGCTGATGCCTGTGGGCTGTTCCCAAACGCTCCTCCTGGGAGATCAAGAGGTTAAAACCAAGTTGGGCATCTGGGTGCAAAGAGATGGTGCCTTCTTGGTGTGCCGCTTGCATGGACCTGGCTGATGGGCCACAGATGCACCAGGCATCTAGAGACACAAAGCAGCATCCGACAAGCAAACCCACCCTTTATCCAGCAGTTTCTGGGTTAGAGCAGCCCGTCGGCAGGATTCCTGCCTCCACCCAAGGAGCTTGAGCATGGACGTATACGATCTTAAACTACCCTGGGAGTGGAGACTGAGACATCTTCCCCAGCAAACACATCACTTAAGATCTTTCTGGGTGCCCCATACCCTTGAGTCCTACTCAGCTGTGAAGAACAGCAATAATTTCACTGATGTGCCCGGCTACGTCTGCCTTGTTTGGCTGCACGCTAGCAGCTGGAGAAATTGGGACCCTCCAGTCTGCTTACAGAGGTGGCTTCTTCAGAAAGTCAAGCAGGTTATGAAAGTTGCCCCCACTCAAAACAAGCCGTCTGCTTTCGGTGGCCGTGTGCTCCCACACGGTCTCCGACTGAAGAATGCACATTTCTGAATGTATATTGCCCTTTCACCAATGAACCGCAATTTAAAAGACAAAATGCACAGCAATTTAACAGCTACCTGTGAGTTGGTGTTCCTCCAGAGGCAGAAAATGCTATCTGTTGCTTAGGAACAATCTTTATCCTACAAAATGAAGACGTACACTCTCCAAAGAGTTTTTTAAATGCATCTGATGTGTGTTTGTCTAGCTTAGAAGCTGACCCACCTCATAAATAAACTGTGGGGAGAAGTCTTTGTGCTCCAAATACGGTGCTGGCTGCCTACTATACCCAGCTGTGAGTCGAGATATAGGGTATATGCCCCATGCCCAGCTATGATGTGAGATACAGGGTATATGCTTTACACCCAACCATGATTCAAGATATAGGGTATATACCTCATACCCAGCCATGATGTGAGATATAGGGTGTACACCCTATACCCAGCCATGATGTGAGATAAGGTCTGTAAAAGCCCGATGGGAAACTTGCTGGCTGCACGACCCGGCGCTTGCAGGGATATGGCTCGGGCATTGCTCCTCGGCACATAGAGCAAGCACAGAAACGGAGGCAGACTGTGACCACGCCGATGCGGAGGCATTTCTGAAAACTGAGGCTTATGGAGAACTACATCAGGCTAGTTGCGTGTCCGGTCATTAATCTCGATACTCATCCGTTGTTCTGTTTCAACAAGCCAAGCAACTGTTGTTTCATTGACACTCACGTCTTTTCCAGCTGTCTCTTGAATTGGGTCAGGTGGAAACACCTACCGCTGCTCCAGTGTGTCTGTACGTGGGCTCGCAGGTACCTCCTGCTCCGAATTGCTCTGCCTTTGCCTGGCTGCGGTGTTTGTTGTTGCACCGGTTTGTTTTCCCCAAAGAACAAAACATCCTTGAGCTGCTCAGAAGAGCTGCTCCTCGAGGACACAAAGCCCATCGGTTTGTTCCCTGGTGCTCGCTCTCCCTGCCAAGCACAAGAGACCTCTTCTGGGACCAGCAACATACCACCATGACCAGCAACCAGCTCCTATGTCCAGTCTAAAGCAAAGTGCACACCAGGTCCAAAAGCAAAACTGATCTCTTGGGGTCCTTCAGTTAAGAGAATCTAGTTTGCAAAGCTATCTTATCCGAGATCCCGGTAGGAGCATCTGCCAGGGTGGAGCAGGTATTGAATCGAGAAGCCTTGCAGGACATAATGCTGGAGCTCTTCTTCTTGCGGTAGAAGTAGCTGCTGAGGTGGAACCAGAACTTGTCGTGGAGGGAGGCATAGATGAAAGGGTTGTAGCAGGCAGAGCTCATGGCAATCAGGTGACACGAGACCTGGATAACGTTGACGTACCTCTTGTCCAGGATGGTGAACTCCTCGTCGATGTCTCTGATGAAGTTCACCACCTGGAGGGGCAGCCAGCAGATAGCAAAGCACACCACCGAGACGGTGAGCACCCGGAAGGTCTTCTGCTTCGTTTTGGTCCATTTGTCTTGGCAGGGATAGGCAGCACCCGGGATGTTCCTCCTCCGCAAGTGGTAGGTGATGGCACAGAAGGAGAGCAATACCACCAAAAGTGGGAGCATGTAGGACAAGAGGAGCATCAAGCACGAGTACAGCAGCCGCTCTCTCTCTTCGTGCTTCCAAAACTCTTCACAGATGATCATGTCGTGGCCGATGGTGTTGAGATCCAAGTAGTGGGTGTGCAGCGATGTGGGAACAGAGGCCATGATGGAGAGTAACCAAATGCAGGCCACGAGGCAGATGCAGGACCTGCGGCTTATCCTCCTGCGAATAGGGTATGCCACCACAATGTACCGGTCAATGGCGATGGCAGTGAGGGACAGCACTGAGACGAAGACGGTGGCGGCCTGCATCAAGGTGACAAAGTAGCACATGAACATCCCGAAGAGCCAGCCCCGCACCTCGAAGGCGTAGGAGACGGTGAGGGGGACGCAGGCGAGGCACATGATGAAGTCGGCCGCTGCCAGGTTCCCGATCAGGAAATTGGTGGTGCAGTGCAGCTTCTTGGTGAGAGCGATGAGGAGGATGAGGAAGAGGTTCCCCGTGCACGCCACTGCCACCAGCATGGCATAGAGAGGGATGAAGAGGGGCTTCAGCTCCAGGAGGAGGTCCAGGCCGGTGAAGAGAGGGGCTGAGCCGTTCTGCCAGGAGTCGTTGGGCAGCTGACTGTGAGCCATGCCGTCTCTCCTGCGGCTGATGCTGCTTCTCCACACCTTGAAGTCAGAGATGAGATCGTCAGCCCTGAAGGGGAGAGAAACGTGCTTTGGTTGTACTTCTAGGCAGAAGAACCCGTCCCCAGGGTCTAGGTCCTCTTGTGCAGCCCCGTAGTGATGCACCGGCTGACTTAAAAGATGCTGTAACTTTTTAACAGTGAACGTGCCCGATGGCAGACACAGCGGAGCTTCGCTATGGAGAAAATGGGGAACCTGGCTACAAAATGGTTAACCAGCCGGGCACAGATCTACGGGGAGCTGCCAGTTTGGAGCAGCAGGACAGGGAAAGCAGCTCGGGATGCCTCATGGAAAGTAACCTGGGAGCTGTGCTGACATAAAGCAGAAATAAATGGCACTCCTGCATTTTTTGCTTTTCATTTTTCCCCTGCCAACTCCATCCCGACCTGCCAGCCCTGCCGCTGCCCTCCGGCCGCCCGGCTCGGCAGAAGAGTCCTCTCCATCTCCCAGCCCTCCCGTCTCTCTCCGTCCCAGCCCAGCCCACCCCTCCATTCCCCCGTCCCATGGCGTTATTTTACCCCGCTGGTTATTTCTCCACCACCCACGGATCTTGGGCTTCTCCTGCCCTGGGTGGTTTTCTCCTGCCTTCCCTCGTAGCGACCACGACGGGAGGGAGTGTGTGGCTCCCTGGGCACATCTGCAAAACCACTTACAGCAGCACAAGGGGGATGATGTCAAATATATTCTAGCAGAAAGTGGAAGGAAATGAAGAATTACCCTCCAGGACCCTCCTCTCAGACCCCACGCTGTCAAATTTACCATTTCATCCCCCTCCCCAGGACCTGGACAGTCTTCTTCCCCCCAGTGGAGCATCACAACAGCATTAATTAAGTAGCTCCCGTAATTAACTGGGAGATATTATGCTTTTCTACCTCACGGCTGCACATGCAGAGTGCACGCTGTGAGTAGCGTAGCTCCAGGTCCCCATGCCCTGCCCGGGGTGGGAACACAAAATCCAGATTGGAACCTGCAGCCGAGAAGCCAATACGATCGTTAATTTAAAGAATAAACATTCCGCTTCGTGCCCTTACTAGGAGTCGAGCCAGCCCTCCCGCGCATCCCCCAGGTCCCTCTCCCGCACCGCTGGGCATCAGCGGCCCTAAACGCGGCAGCTCCCGCTGCGTGCCGCCGGCGCCCCCCCGGGGCCAACACCCAAGCAGAC
>NW_008795855.1:171137-185842 GCF_000699145.1 Aptenodytes forsteri | reverse complement strand
CATGGGGTGGGGGCGGCCCCGGGGGAAGGGCAGCTGTGGGGGTGCAGGCAGCCATGGGGTGCAGGCAGCCACGGGGTGAAGGCAGCCGTGGGGCAAGGGTGGCCCAGCTGTAGGGCAATGGGCACCCAAGCATGGGGTGTGCGTGGCCCAGCCATGGGGCAAGGGCAGGGTGGGATAACGGTGGTCCAGCTCGGGTTGATGGGTGCCCAACCACGAGGTGAGCGTGGCCCAGCCACTGGGGACCACCAGCCAGCGGTGGGGTGGGGCACAGCCTTTTGGTGTGGGGCACAGCCATGGGGTACAGCGTGTGTCCCACGGAGCTGAACCCCCAGTGCACACCAGCACCAGCCTGTCCCCAAGACCAAGCGGCTCCAGCCAACAAGCCAGCAAGGGCCAGGCGCAGGGAGCGATAGCAAGGGGCGGTGGGGAATTGCATCCAGCCTGCAGCCACGGGGTGGGGGAATAAAAATGCCATTTTGCATTTTATTTCCTGGTGGAGAAGAAAAAAGCAAGCCAGGCCAGGATCCCAGCCTGCCGGGAGCAGCGCTGGCACCGCCGACCCGAAAGGCGCTGGGTGCTCCCCGCGTCTGGCCGATCCCCCAGCCCCACTTTCCACCGCCGGGAAATTAAGCAGGATTGCCCCAAGTGCAAACGGGAGCCAGGGCCAGCCATCATGCGACCGTTTTTCTCTCCACCAAACCACCAGCTTTTCCCATTTTTCCAGGAATACCTCGGGTCACCTTTTATCACAGATGCACTCAAGAACCTCGGTGCTTGTAGGATCGGCGCGGAGGCACACCAGAAATATGTGACCTTTTCAATCAACAGGCGTTTACCTTCAACGTAATGTCAACATTGACATTTTTGAGAGCTTGGGAAAAAAGCTTGGGCACTAAAATGCTCTTTGCACAGACACTTGAAAAAGCTTGTGCAATGCACGTTGAGTGTTTAGGGACACGCAAGAGTCAGGATTAGATTTTTATTTCTTGACTGTTCCCTCCTGTGTGTGTTTACAAATAATGTAAATGTCTTAAAAACTAAATAAAACCAATCTCTTCATATGCTGTTTGCTCTTAGAATGAAGCTGTTAGGATTTAAAATGGCAGGTGTGCGTTTCTTTTACTGATTTCCTCCTATGTTCAATCCCTTTGGGTTGCAAGTCTCAGTTCTGAAGAGAGTTGGGGCATCATCCAGCCATGATATCATCCAGCCACGATCAAAGAGTTTTTTCTCAAAAGAAAAGTCTTTTTGGATTTAGGGCAAGCACGATCCATATGGCTGAAGTCACTAAAATTATTCCTCTCTTAAATTCAGCATATGCCTGATGTGCTACACCCAGTTCAGTCCAGGTTAGCTGTATGGGCAGAGCCTCAGAGGGTGGTTGGAGTTATTTTAACGAGCTTTCTCCTTTTTACCAGAGATTTTACATGCAGTCGGGGCCATAGGAACAGGTCTTTAAACCAGGTTTAAGGTCAGGCAGCTCTGACAACACCCTTGTGGAGCCTGGGCTATTGCCCTGCTAAAATACTGCAATTAAACCCAGCGGACCTGCTGGGCAGCATGGCTGAGGCTTGAGCTGTACCTAAAGCCCTAAAGGGGCTTCAGGAGGTGAAACTAATTCCCCAATTAGATATAAAAGGTCATGCCAGGCCTTTTCTGTAGGGGAGTATTCATGTTCAACAGTTCTTTTTGCTCTGTCCTCTACAGAGCCCAGCAATTTGCTAAACTTAGAAATAGTGATTTAAGTGCTTTGCAGGACTTGGGGGGGAAAAAAAAGTTATAGTGGGGAAAAAACCCAAACCAGGTTTGTTCTGCTAGTTGGGAGAGGGAAGAGCTGCCTTTGGCAGTGAGGGGGTTTCCATCTCCTTGGCGTTATGGTATAAAGGTGCTTTTGTTCCCATGGCAGAGCTCGATTATGCCAATCCTGCACCGCGTACCGGGGAGAGGAGTGAGAAGGGGTTACCCAAAAACGTAAGTACCAAGTGCTGGAGCTGCCGATCTGCCTGTCCTTCTCCCGGGAGCACCCGCCTGAAGGTGACCTGGGGGGTGTGTAGGGAAAAAAACATGAATCTTTTTCCCAACAACCTCCTTAGCTGCTTTGCAGCCACACAGGTGTGCTTGCCGCATTGCCCACGCTCGGGCTTTTGGTCAGGATTTTTCCCCAGGGAAAAAAACATGAATCTTTTTCCCAACAGCCTCCTTAGCTGCTTTGCAGCCACACAGGCGTGCTTGCCGCATTGCCCACGCTCAGGCTTTTGCTCAGGATTTTTCCCCGTGGGTATGTTCCCAAGCTGTCATGCGATGGCAGAGGTGGCATGTCCCCTTCCTCACCCTGCTGAGCGCTGGAGGGAGGCAGGAGGACCCCGCAAAAGCAGCCTGCCCCATGGGGTGGCTGCAGGAGAGCAGGCGGGAGGAGGTGGCTGTACCAGCGGGCCTTTCGTAAGGCTGAAAGCTTGAAATAAGAGGAGGAATAAAATAAAAGCGTGGCTGGAGTCAGCCTCGTGCAATACAGCGACAAGCACAAAGCTTTTGGCAACCGTGAGCTGTTAAGGCTTTGCTGGAGAGGTATCGGGTCGCTGGCTTGGTAGCCAGCCAATACCCAACAACTTCAGGTAATTAAATGAGCAGAGAAACAGTGACAGCCCAGTCGAACGAGCGGGCTGGGGCTGGATGGAGAGAAGGCAGCGTAACTGAGAGCCAGGCGTGAGCACCTACCAGCCCTTCTCCTCGCTTTCTTCCTCGCCTTAAAAAGACTGAGGGCGGTGCGTTGGAAATCAGTTTATTTTCTGCCGAAATCACGTGTTTATAGGGCAGATCGTGTTGCATAAGGAAACTTCAGGAAATTCCTTTTTCTAGCTTGAAGCTGCTTCGGGCCTTTCCCCGTCACCCTTAAATGCGTGTCTCCGAGCCGGGGCTTTGCCTTCCCGCGGTGCAGCTGGTTAAAGGTGGCCGCGGGAGCATGGGTGAGGGATGCAATTCATAAAACATATGGAGATTGACGGGGAGAGCAGCGTCGCTCCTGCCGGCGTGATCGGCAGTGGCAGGGGCTTCGGCAAAGCGCGAGTGAAGAGCCCGTGGGTTGAAACACAGCGGCAGCGTTTGGGAAACGCGGTGCAGAGTCACAACGTGTTATTCCTGTGCCGGAGGCTGAAATGTCAGGGTGACTTGTGCAAGCGCTGCTGTTTGCAGGTCGCATCCTTCCTTCTGTAGCATCCGCTCGGAGCATGCACGAGCTGCGGTTCCTTTTCCATCCTCTCTCCCACCCCTCTGGCCACCTTTTCTTGCAACCTCTGCCACATCGGAGATGCGTTTCCCACTCCGAGTTTCCTTTTGGAAATTATTTCCAGCTTATTTCAAGTTAGTGAATTGCCACGCCATCGACTGATACACAGACGACGACTTCAGAAACAGGGGCTTGGGAGAAATTAGCCTTAATTGGGCATTTATTACTGTAACACAGTTGCACTGTGTGATTAAAAAGAGGACCGGAGCATTGCTTCGATACCGATTTCAGTGGCAAGATGAAATTAATAACGTATGACTCCTAACGAGATCTGAGTGGCAAACAATAATACCAGCGTCCAGTGACTGCAGTAATTACTTCGTTTCCATTACATTGTGCAAGAGTGTTATGACAAGCTTGGCCGTAATGAGAGCTGAAATTAAACCCGGGGATAATTACCCTGTCGACCTGAGCGACGGGCTGATGTTAAGACAGGGCAGATCGCCACCGATTAAAGGCTTTGTGCCCTTTGGTTTGTTTTTCAGCATGGAGGGAGCCCACAGCAATCAAGCTACGGAAAACCTTCTCTTTCCTGGGCCAAAAATGCTCCAAAATCAGCCGAGAGGCCGTTCGTTATGCAGGTGCGGACCTTCTCGCTCCCGGCTCTTTCTGGGTAGCGATTCTGGCTGTGCCCAGGTCCGCACGGGGCAGTTTGCATCCGCAGACTCAGCCCTGGCAGCAAACCCGGCGTGTCGTTTTCCAGGATCGTAATGTAATTTTCATGACTCCCCAGATTGAAGTGGCTTTGATTTGCCTCAGGAATGGCAGGAGGAATTGGAAGGGGGTTTGTGTTTGTGGTTTCTGGGTAGGACTTGGATCCTAGTCCCAGCTGGACAGGGACGGGGTTGATCTCGGAGATATCCCAAAGCAAATAAAGAGTAAAAACAAAGCTGAAAATGTTTGGAAGTGCAAGGCCGGGGGGGAAGCCTCCCTGGCCAGCCCATGCAGCTGAATTCCCCGTGGCATTTCTGATGGTTTTGGGTCACTTACTGTAGGGCAGCAGATTATGAAGGCGCTGGGAGGGCAACAAGCATCCAGAAATCCACCCTAGGTTTGCAAAGTTTGTCCTGAAAAAAAAAAAAAGCAGCCGCTTTCCCCCAACCACAAACACCATATTTCAGCTAAAATACTGTTATGAAGTTTTTATTGGAAGTGTCAGGACAAACGTTGCAATTTTAAAGCTGTCATGAAACTGCTTTAGAGCAGTTATTGCCCCTGGTGAAAAGATTGGGGGTTTGTCATTTTTCTCTCTTCTTTTTTTCTTTCTCCTTTGGAAGGAAAAACAGATCTTTGCTTCTCCACAGGCATCACTTTGTCAGGTGTATTAATGACTGTATGCCCATAATAAGGGAGTGTATAGTAACAGGGTTGCTCATTATTTAACGTGGCGGGGGTACCTGGCTGCCAGATCCAAAGCAGGTCGTTGCCCATCAGCTCCGTTTTCCTCGGAAGCCTCTGATTCCACATGCAGGATTTTTTCATCTTTTCCTTCATAGCTTACTGAAGTAAGGGAAAATTAAAAATAATCATCATCATCAACTGGAATTTTTTTGGTAACAGGAATGGAAATTGTCAGACCAGTCCTAGGAGTAGTTCTGCAAAATTCCAACTTTTGGTGAGAGAAGGCTGTTAATTTGTCTCAATCTGATGGATGTGGGTCGGTGTTATTAAAGCTGGCTGAGAGCTGACTTCAGGGGCGAGCACTCATCCCTGCCAAATAATCAGCAGGAAGAAAATAATCTTTGTCTCCATATCACAGTCTGGCTGAGAGCTGCTGTTAATTTTAAACAGCAGAGCAATCTGATAAGGGAAGCAGAAGGCTCTTAAAAGATCGTTTGAAATGAGAGATGGAGTTTGAACACGACAGCAGAATAATGAATCGCTGGGTGGCTGGGACAGAGTACGTCCACCCCGAGTCAGCCCGAGGCTTCATCCACGTCCGGATGCACCACGGCCAGGGCAATCCGGCAGCAGTGCTGGGAGCTTTTCCCTCTGCATGTGCTTATCCTGGAAAAGCCTTTTCTGACCTAATCTTTACTGCTTCCAGGGGCCCTGTAGGATAAGTCACTCTAATTCCAAAGCTCGTATTGCCCCGCACCAGGAGTTTCTGTCTCTGAATGGATACAAGCGATGGATTCGAGAGCTGCAACCCACCCTGCTGATCCCCGGATCTGTGAGCTGGCGATGCTTCTTGAGGCGTCAGTGCTTGAGACATCTGCTATGACATCCCGGTGTCCATCCTACCCCGTACAGATGATGACCAGGAATCGGTTTGCTGTGACTTTTATCCTTTTCTTTGTGTGTTGGTCACCAGGTTGGCTTTTAGAAATAAACGCAGGTTCCAGCACCTGCAAGACATCTCCAGAGAGCAACCGGAGGGGGTCCACCCGAAGCCACTTCTGAAAATGTCAGTCTTCATCACCTTTTCTGCAAAATGGCAATCGCAGCGCAGACCTTCCTCCCGCCGCAGGCTGCAGTTTTTCCCAACCTGAGGTCCCAGAGAGCCTGTCAATTAAAAGGCAGGACGGAATATTCTCAGCGTCATTATACGGTGCTGCCAGCTCATGCTTCGGTCGGATTGATTTCATCGGTTCAAGTACACGGTGAACCACCTTTTTTTTTTCTCCCTGTATGGGTGGGTGGAAGCTCTCGGGAAAGCGCGGGGAGGATCAGACTGCCACGAGCGCGTTTATCAGCGTACGTCAAGTACAGACAAACGGAGCCGACCTTGACGTGCGTTACAATACCGGGGTGATCCATCTCTCCGGGAAGTTTAAGGGGGTAGAGAAATGATGTTTCATGCAGAGAAAAGGGTAAAGTATTGTCTTTAACAGGTACAAACTGGAGGGGGGCTAACATTTCTTTTGTGATTACTAGTTTCTCACACCTGAAAAATCATCTCCTGAATTTGACAGCAGGTCTTTGCTTGTGCATAACAGGCTGGACACGATGCTTTCCGGCACCGCTACTGCGGACCCCTCTGCACCTGCTGATAGTTTGCTTTCTCTCTATTGTTATGCTGTTATCAACAGCTCGTCTGTTTTAGATTGGCGCATCTCCCAGCGTGCAAATCACTTCCACGTATAGGAAGGCTGGTGTTGCTGTAGAAGCAAAAAAAAATCCCTAGTGAAAATGCTGCTTGTACCAGCAAGAGTGTGTTTGATTGACAGGAGCTAAACAGCTTTCTTTTCCTAGAATAAACCGTAACACTTTTTGAAGTAAAGTCCTTGCTAGTTAAACCACATGCAGCATCACCACCGAGTGCAACAACACTGCCTGGATGCATCACGCTTCCTCGCGTATTCACAGTTTAAGCGATCTTGTAAAGAAGTTTTTAAGGGTTTTAACAGAGGAGTTCTTGCTGCTCTTATGGTGATTGAAGTATAGACCCAGCCCAAGCCTGATTTTCTTCTGGGTCAGTGTCCAAAGGGGGGACCATGTGAAAGCTCCCGGCTTGTTCTTCTGAACACCTCTCTACTGTAGTGCCTTCACTGGATGTTGTCCCCTTCCTTGAGCAACAGAGGGTTAGACTACTCGAGTGTAAACGTTCTATACAGTAAAAGTGTGGTTAGGTTAAAACTAGGTAAAAAATAGCTTGTGTGCTTATAAAATAGGTTTTTTTAACCTTTTGTTTGTTCTTAAGCGGATAGATCGGGTCTTTCAGTCCTACTGTTTACATCTCAGTTGAGTTAGGCTGACTCAGCCAGCCTTTGGAGCAAGCCTGCAAATTGATAGGGCTGGATCTGTTGCTTGATCTGAAAGCAGTCGCCAATTAAATGCCAATCTCTAAGCGCTTTGGCAGGTTTAATTCTCTGCTGAAAAGATGCTGCTGCAGTGCTTCGGGACCTAATTTACTGCCTTGTACTGACATTACCCATCAACAGCCACAGAGAAAACTGGTATTTCTTCCCGACTCATGTCCAGCATGACAGCTACGCTGTCCTGCGCTCATTCAGCCCTCTTGGCCGTACCAGAGCCCGTAGAGCTGGTGTTACACCACTGGAAGCCAACCGACCCTTTCACAACACAGACACGGCGCCGCTCGGAGCGGGAGCTGGTGCACCCCTCGGGGATGGAGACTCCCTGTTGGAACTGGATGCGGCCGTTCACGAAGGTCTCTTCAATTATCCGTTGAAGTGACCAGCACTAGTTCTCTTCTCCATCACAAAGCATTTGTTTGACCTTCTGGCCTCTGTCCTGCTTAGGACTGACTTATACTGGTCTCTTTTTTTTTTCTTTTTACTGACAGTCCCTGGACCCGATGAAAATGATCAGTGCCTGTTCTCCACGTGCAGCAATAGGACTTACTCCCTGCCATCCTGGCAGAGCGTGCTTTACAAATGCGAAGGGTCGAAATAGCTGGTCTTCCCCGCCACGTTTAAACAGATCCTTCCGCACAAGAAGCTACTCCAAGTAGCTGACGTTTTGGTCAAATCAAGGCAGATGACCTTCTCATTCTTCAGTCATCTGTACAGACAGATATATGTAACTAACCAGCAAAGGACCTGCGTATGCCTTGCCAGGGTATCAGTGCAAATTCAAAGACCGCCGCTAATTCTGTATTTGGACAACAATTCTTCCCCAGACCCTTTCCTTGGGCTTCTGAGCTATTTTTAAAAATGAAATGGTGAGAGCTACTCTCTCTAAGGTCCCTTCACTAGATGAAATGCTAGGTTATGTGGACCCAGAACTGTGTGTGTTTCCATACAGTTATTTTTGAATACATTTCTTTCTTGGACAGCTGTAACGGGAATAGACAAAATAATATAAAGCATCTTCACAGTCATTGCTAATCACAAGAAGGAAGTGTCTTGACTACGAAATAGCCTGGGTATGGACAGAGAAATTGCATCTCTCTCTGTACATAGCATTTCTGGTAAATACTCAGAAGCATCTTTGTCATAGCTTGACATCACAGGTGAGAGATTCACAGCGCTGTATCTGTACAGGAAAGCAGACTTATTTTTAGAGATAAATTAAAAGGGACATTTAAAAGATGACAAAAACCACCCTCCAACAAGACACAGGATTTGCAAGTCTTGTATCACTGACATTCAGGTGGTTCACCGTATTTCTCAAGGCATAAAAAAAAAAAAAAAAAAGGTGTTTGTTCTAATGGAGAATTGAGTGTGACTTTTTTGTGAACGGTGAGCCTGGGGTGGGTGGTCATACTGATAAAGCTGATTGTGGAAACAAACACTGAGTCATGACACTGGAGAAGCACCAACAGAATAACAGGTGTCAGTGAACGAGACAACAGCACCATTTATAACTGCACAGGAACAAGGAAAGTGTATGAAGAAGCTACTTTTTAAAATGTATTTTCATACAGGTACATCATGAACATGGTATCAATCTAGTGTGTGTGAACGACTAGAACTACCCCTACAATTTCTGTCCTAACTAGCTTTATCTGACAGAAGATGTATGCTGCTTCCCTCTATCGACCTTTAGTGTCAATGCCAAGACAGAAAGCACAGGTTAAAGAGCCATCAGTCTTATACAAGTACATGATTACAGATTCTTTGATTAGTAATGGGAAATAACCCTCTGCAGAGTTAAACAGGGTGAAAAACAATTAAATACTAGAACATATTTAAAGTCAGATAATTCTATGCAAGTCTGTGAGGAAAACAAGATATTTGTAGCCTCCCTGGTTATCGTTCTTGGTTTCTCGATACAGAATCTCACCTGATGCCCTTTTGGAGAGCCTGAAGGAGATAAAGAACAGGTACAAAATGACAAACAAGAGAAGAAAATACTCCCCTCCAGTTAATAGAGAGTTTGGCCAATAAAGTGGGATATTGTAGAAGGGTAATTACACAAAAAGGAATGTTAAACAGTTACAACGTCAATGATACCATCAATTTAATGATTGCAATGATAGCTTCCTTTAGGGTTCCAAATTCATGTAGGTGAAAAAATATGTCTTCCTCCAGGCACAGCTCAGGGCCAAGTCAGACTTAAATAGTGAAGATCTATGGAAAACACCACAGCAGACTTTGCAGGAAAGAAAAAAATGCCCAATTGAGTAGCAAAAAAGGTACAAGACAGGAAGAAAAACTGCTTCAGTGGTTTTATGTGTTCTATTCTAGACCATTATGTTTTCTGATGCTTCTGAACAACTTTTTTTTTGTTTAATATGTCTTCTGATGAATTACAAACAATTCACGTTCAGACTGGAATGATTAGGCTGCTACAGGCTGGGAGAAGATCAAAGTAAGATTTCAGTTCAGCATACGCTGTGTCACAGGTGTTCCACTCTTGTCCATAGCAAATGCCAGTCACTATCTCTGGAGGTCCAGAGCTGGGTTTTTTTGTGTGTTGGTTTTTTAAGTGACTGATAATTGGCACTTTTGCCCCCCGGTTATTACTACCGCTGGATACAACTTCATCAGGGTTCGGACAAGAGACAGCTCTGTGGCATGGCTGGTGCGTATCTCACTGCTCTGCAGCTGGAGGTTCTTCCTCAGTCTCCTGCTTCTCTGGCTGAGATTCTGGAGGGATGAGGTACTGTACCTCCTCAGTATTGATTGCCACTTTATCAGGTTGCAGCCATCGCTTTAGATGTTCTAGCGTGCTGAGGGAAAGCAAAGACACAAAGTGAAACAAGAGAGCAACAAAACGTCATAGGAACGTATGAAAAAAGTGTCAGGAAAACCCTCCATATCTATTTTTTGCACCTCTGTAGGTATTCCTGTTGCCACAGGTAAGGCCTATCATGAGACTTATGATCTGTGTGCCAAAGGAGCAAGCAGAATCTTTCATTCTACAAAGACATTCTGCTGTAGTTGGGCTTTTTAAACTACTGTTAGAAAAGCTTTATGCTCCCATTTTTCTCGATGAAAAGAATCCTTAGCAGGTACCTTGACCTTTACATTCCTGAAGTACTAGTCTGTCTCTGTAGCCAAAGACTACAATTCAATTTTCAGCTTTCTGGGCTGGAAGTAAGAAAACCGGTGTTAAACAAACCCCAGAACTGCCTGTTTGTGATGAAGACTAGGAAATATAGGGGGAAAGGGAGGGGAACAAAACCAAAACAGGAAGCACATATAAAAATCTGTGACCATTAATAACA
Source organism: Aptenodytes forsteri (assembly GCF_000699145.1). Classification (NCBI taxonomy): domain Eukaryota; kingdom Metazoa; phylum Chordata; class Aves; order Sphenisciformes; family Spheniscidae; genus Aptenodytes; species Aptenodytes forsteri. Next base: position 175,481 of record NW_008795855.1, on the reverse strand, counting down.
CCAGAAAATTAAAGAAGAAAAAGGCGGTATGTGTACATCCTAGAATGCTAACCATACTATGGATTCTATAGATGTTTATAAATATATACTAGCATAATTACTGTCTTACAGCCTATCTCACAATAACTGGTCCGACCAGATCTACCCCGTCTTTGTTTAAATGCTGGCTATAATCCTAAAGTTTAATATAATAATTCTTAAAATGTATGCGTGTGTGTATGCTCATCTTCTAGAAGTGTGATTCAAGTCATTCAATACTGCCACAACAAAACTAACTTGCTCTTGCTCTTTCACAAGAGCAGAATTTCACTTGCTAATGTTCTTGAAATTATCTATGTGCTTAAAAGTTAAGGCTTGTTTAATTACGTTGGTGGGTGAGAATCAAACAGTTTGGCACCATTTGGGAGCGACCTCTAACTTCACAGTCAAATTCTAGGGAGGAAAATTCTTTCATAGATAACATCCCCAGCCTTTAAAAACAGTAGAAAGAGCACATACGTCTACAAAAGCTTGTTTTTAAATATAAATCACAGTGAAGTTAACTGCTCAAAGAAAGAATCTAAAAACTCTTTATAAACATGGATTACTTTTCATACTTAAAACTCCCAAACTAGCTTAAGTAGATTTTCTTCAAGGGAGAAAAATAATCTTCTTTTCAGCTAGAAGCAATCATGAAAAATGTCAGCTCAGAAAGGAGAAATATGGAGAGCATTATAAGTGATTGGGAATGTGAGATCGCTAAAGAGAAGGACTCTCATCTTAATTCATACATCATCTGTAAAAGGGTAATGGGTGAGGGAGCAGAAGCATTGTAAGAGAGGCACGGAAGGGAGAGCCACTCGGGAAATCTAATCTCGGTACTGGTACCAACCCTATAAAGACCTTCAATCCCACTTCTGTCTGAAGCAGTGCTTAACTGGGCCCTCACAAACATGTAGGGAATGGCCTGGGGTTCACTTTTAAAGTTAAGCCTTTAAAAAAAAAAAAAAAAAAATGTTATCTGAGACACATTAGACATCTCCTCCTCCACCCCATTCCCTCCCTACCCCAAATGTGACACGGGAAATTATCAAGTAGGTTCCGGTTGTTTCCACACTGGATCGCCCCAGTCTGAGGGACGCAAAAATCAGTGAACAGCATCGAAAGTTCAAACCCTACGTGCTCTGTGTGTTCCCCTCTACGCAAATGGTCATTATCAAACTGTTTCAGAAAGCCAAGTTGCAATGAGATGTTATTTTTGTCATAAAGCCCTATCACAAGTCCTGACAAAACCTTATTTTAGTTTTCAAGAAATAAAGTCTGTTTGCAAACACAGTGAGCGGTAATCCCTTCTCATCGACTTGCTTATTACCTCTCATCAGAGTCATGTCCTTCTACATAAAATTCAGACTCAAACTTCTCCTGCAGGAACCTGTCCCAGCATTCCTTCTTAGCCTGGGAGAGAGTGCGCAGCATATCCTTGGAGGTCACCTCTTGAGACAAGCCTTTAATTCTCATCAGTCTTCTCTCTGTGAAAAGGCAAAGGAGGGGTCTTTATCATCTTTATTATGTTTTTCTGAAAGGGAAGAAAAGAAGTATCTGGACTTCTATATCAAAAAAGTTAAATTAACTTTTCAAGACTAAGCCATCTTTTAAAAGTCATTTTTCCCCCCTGTATTTCAAGTCTGCATGACTGTATTTCTTGTATGTATACAAGATGATATTTTTTAGGGGATGCTTCTGAAGGAAATAAGGTTTATGCGATCAGTCAACTCTGCCCGTTTCTGAGTTTTAATAACTTCCACACTTACTGTTCAGTTTCCACGAAATCACACAGGAGGGTTCAGATCTCATAGGCATTAAGTTCCCACAATTTGCATGCAAATTGGCATGGAATATAAACCACACTCATTGTAGCGCGAATCCAAATAATGCCCAAACTGAGGGGGAAAAAAGTGCGAGTGCAGCAGTATTATTAGTTGGTTATCTCATAACAGAATGTGGTATCGTGACTTTCTCAGCCACAGGGGACGATGAAAAGCACCTCCTTACCAGACGCAGGGTAATCCAACTACAATACACAAAGCTACAAGAAAGCAAATGTCATTAATTCCTCTGGTCACAAAATCCCATTATAATGGTTTGCTCCTTAAATTGGGTCAGGTATCGATTCGTAATCACGCTTTTTACTGAGAAGCGTATCAGCATTAGTTGAATTGGGCTAGTTCACAACACTGTGGCCCACCTGTTGAGCTTTTTGGAGGTTGTCTTGTGTCGCAGAACTGAGCTGTCACCAAAAGTCTCTGGCCCTAGCAATTCAGAAGATTTGAATTATTGTATCTGTCCAAATATACTGCCAGGCTGATGCTACAATTTCACAATCGCTAACCCCGGCCAGGTACAAACCTAGAACAGGTTTGTATTTCCGTTGACTTAGCCAGAATATGCAAGAGAAGCTTTGTGCTACTGTTACGCTTTCGTCCTGGCTGTGAGAAAACAGACACAGATCTAGTCTGAAGCCTGCTTGTAAAAATTAATCCACTAGCATTTTCTGAACAAGTTGGAACTGCAGCAGTAATTAATACCAGAAGAGCAATTTATGTCTTGTTGCTGTGGCACCCTTGATCTGATACTAAGAGCTCTACTTAGCGTATTGTGAAATAATAGTCTAAAACAGCAACTAAGGCAAGATGGAAGCTCTAGCAGAAATAAAAGCCTAAAAAGCCACTTCTGCCACCCATTCCTCCCGGCCTGTTTCTGTACGCAGCCTCCTACGCAAGCCCAGACAACTATGTGTGTGGCTGCAAACCAGGTTACAAACTGACCCAAGATAGAAATAACTCCACAGGAGGGAAAGGAGGGCAAAAGAAGAGCCATAAAGATGGAACATTTTGCTATGAGTGGAGGGAGTAGCAGTCCAACTGCTGGAGAGCAGAGGAACCCCAAAGATTCCTCCTAACAGGCAAGAGGAACATCTGTCCTGGGGTTGAATGCTGTTGTACAGTGAGGCCTCTGAAGGGAGTAGGAAATACTTAAAACAGGGTGACAAATTCCATGGCCTTAGAGCTAAAGACTGCAGCGCTTAGCTGTGCTAGGATGTTAGCTCCAGTACTGGTAACCTTCTCATCCCTCGTATCAAGTGTTTCTATCAGATGTAACACTGTTCACAATCAATCTATGGCTTGATAGATTATGCAGGAATTAAGAGAAGCAATCACACAAAGACGATCTGCATGATCTGTCATCTTAACATACAGATTCTAGCAGGCATGATTTGGGAAAGCATCAGAGCTTGCTTTCCCATACCTGTCCTCCCCCTCTCCAACCAGAAAACAGGTCACAGAAAGAAATTTCACTTTTCTCTTTCCACTCGGAAGCGTCTCCTGAGGCTCCATAAAAAGACTGAGACAAATACTGGTAACACAAAAACACATAGGCTCTATAATGAGTTCAGAACACATTTCCCCTCCCCAAGTCAACTACAGTGGAACTACACGCTCTTCAGAGAAAAAACAGCAGTGTCCCTACCCCACTTATTTTGGGGGAAAAAACCAAATTCTTTGGTTTGTACTTGGTAAAAAGTTCCTTTCTGTGGCATAGCTGAAGAAGCCATGACTGTGCTTCTCATTTCCATTAATGCACTTGCAGTCAATGAGTCAGATGCTCTATTAAATAGTTGCAAGATGTCTTTCCAACCGGAGCTGTGAGCACCGTCACCTCAGCCGCATAAACAGAGCCATAGCTGCCACCTAAGCAAATGGAGAAATCGAAGCCTCACCAGACACTCACCTAGGGATGCCAAATACACCTCCGAATCATTCAGGGGTGCCCAGGGCTTCAGATTTGTTTGGGAAGAGCCATCTGATCCACTGCCCTGGCTTCCTCCATCGGCATATGAATCCATGAAGGAGTCTGTAAAAGCATCGCTAGCGTCCTTCTGGTCGGGATGTGGCAGACACGAACAGATTTCAGCCCAGAGGTCCTCGCTGGACCTGGTGACCACGGAGTCAACGCTCTCAATCATTCTCATCGTGAAGTCCTGAGGTGGGGGGAATAAAATGATGAATACCAAGCAGAAAACCCTCTCCCCCAGGCCTCCCCCTATCTACCCCCCTCTGCCCAAGTCATGTAACCAGCTGTTTTAGGGACCTCTCATCCCACCGGGGAAGAGTGTGGCCTCCCTCCTGAGAGGGAGGCTCTAGTGTGTCGCATTTATACCCAGGGACTCAGAGAGCCCCTCAGGGCCTGAGGGACCCCGCGGGGAGGCAGGCCGCGCCGCCCCCGCCCGGCACGGCGCCCCCTCCGCCCCTTCTCCCAGAGGCCCCTGTCACCGCCGCTCCCCGGGGCCGCCCGAGCCTCCTCCCC
>NW_008795855.1:164561-170227 GCF_000699145.1 Aptenodytes forsteri | reverse complement strand
CGGCGTGAAGCAGCCGCTGCCGGTGCGATTTGTCGCTTTAAACGTGGAGAGCTGCAGCCGGCCGGTAATTATTTCTTACCGCCGTATCAGGGGTAGCGGTGCCGAGTCTCTGGGGCTGCCAGTCTGTCCTACGTAACGTGCAAGCTCTGTCCCCTTTCGAATGGTGTAATAAGTGCGAGATCGCGTCAGGGCGAGGAAAGATTAACTTTCGGGGTGCCTGTCGAACAGCTGGTTTTGAAGTCCCTCTCTCAGCAGGCCGCTGCCCGTCTGCGTGGGATGAGCTGCCTGCCGCCCTGCGCCGTGCTTACACTCATGGGACTGCTCTTTGCCAGAACGATGGCCTGGACTTCAAGCGGAAAGACGCACCCCGAGCTAGTCAACAACCTCTACAGTGAGTACCGCCGCGGGCTCCTGTTCAGAGCGCGTCCTAAAGCTGCCGATAGAATCTGTTGGCACTTCAGCGTAAGGGTATTTAGTGTTGTACGGCGATACGTTGTGAGGCTGTTCATTCTGAAATGTTGGAGTTAGTATTGCCTGAATTGCAGTATTTGTCCCAGTCCAAATTTGTTCTATTTATAACTGGAAACAGGACATGCCAGAAGTGGCGGGACAGACTATCCACGGCCTTCCTTCCGCTTCTCTGGGGTGGTACGTGCCTGACACCTTCTAAAATGCTGCACAACCTGGCATCGCTCTGAGCCCGTAGATGCCGAGCTTCCCGGCAGTCTGCGCTTCCCCTCCAGTGCGATGTCCCGGCACTGGAGTAGTGCTTGGTGCTTACCGCTCCGCTCTGGACAGCGGGCTGGGACGCCCTTAAAAATAGCTTTGAATTTCCCCTGCTGCTAAAGCTGATTTTTCCCCTGTAAGAGTTCCCTCGGAGAGGAGGTGTGCAGGGATGTTGAATGTTTCCGCAGTCATCGCTCCTAACTTTAGTTTACTCGCCGTGCCGGTGCACCTGAAACCCGAACCGGAGTCTCCGCTTTCGGGAGCGAAAGCGTGACTCTATTTATCTTTCATTAGGTTTGACAGCCCCAGAAACATTGTGGGTGTAAGTCACCATCCCCAGGGAGAGACTGGGCTGATGGTTCGGACCGTAACGTGGTTTCATTTGGTGTAGCAGAAACTGAAAAGGACGCACTTCCCCCTGCGGTTCTGTTTTCTGTCCCTTCTCAGATCACTTGCCAAGGTTGAATTCTCCCAGTTCCGCCAACTCCCTGAACTGTGCTCCCCACCCCCCCCCCCGTCAAACATTTCCCCCCCCCCCCCCCTTCCAAATCTCTTCTTGCCACAGTACTGAGGATTTGAGTCCTTTCTGTCTCTGTTTTCCTTCTTCTCCCAGAAAAAGGGATAATTAAATCCCAGCGAGTGTTCGATGTGCTGTTGGCTACTGACAGAGGCCACTACATCAAATACTTCCCATACATGGATTCTCCTCAATCTATCGGTGAGTAACTTAAGGCAAAGTATCACCACTTTTACGGCGTGCACGTTGACTATGCTCGTCACGCTGACAGAGGGGCATGAGATGGCTCGGCGGGTCCGAGTTCTCCGTGCTAGGTGCTCTCTCCCCAGAACAGCGGCTGAGTTTTACGATAGGTCAAGTAGAGCAAACCCCACCCGTATTTCAACTGCAGAGGACAGAGGAGAGAGCGATACAGCTTTTCCGTCTCCAAAATGTTAGCCCTGCGGGATCCAGAGGAGAGAGCGATACAGCTTTTCCGTCTCCAAAATGTTCCCGGATCCTCTGAGCCCGGTGAATGGGCTGGAGGCTGGAACGCTTGGGAACCGCAGCACTGTGCAGCCATCTTGCGCTCGTCAGTAATCCTACAGGAGGAGATTTTAAGCCAATGAAGTGCTTTAGTGCGGCAAAAGAGAAGAGCGTTTTCATATTTTTAGGGGGAAGTGGGGGAGAATAAAGAACTGTTCGCGTTGGTAATTTTAATTGTAATCCCTTTATCGCACAACTTTCGCCACTCGTTTCCTTTTAGGATACAAGGCTACAATCAGTGCACCGCATATGGTAAGATGAAACTTTTCACTTTTAACCGAAATGGAGGAAATTGTTTGCTTGCCATTTTTTATTTTATTTTTTCTTAAATGCTAAAGTAGAAAGGTGAAACAGATCCCATGGACGTGATTATCATGCTTGTTTCTTTAGGCACTGTGTATGTGAAGCTTTTTTCCTTCTTAAAGAGTACAGGGCAAACTCTTCTTAAGTTGCTTTAAAAGCATGCTTAGATAGGAATTCTGTGCAACCGAGGCTGGCCATTAATGTTGTCCACTTTTTGCATGAGACCTTTTTTCCTGCTGCTTCACGTCTTATTACTGAACCCCTTCCTAAATGCTGTTCTGCAAAAAGATCTTCCAGATCAAACACTTGAATTTCACTCTGAATGTGTCAGACAAAATGCCAGGCGCGCTGTGTTTAAATCGGAGCAGATTACGCTTCGAACAAGAAAAAGTTTTAGGAGAGGAGACTAAAACAGGATATTTCACGCCTTCTTGTACCTGTTGTCCACACAGCATGCCCATGCACTGGAATTGCTGAAGGATCAGCTTGTGGAAGGGGCAAAAGCGCTGGATGTCGGATCTGGAAGTGGGTATCTTACAGCTTGCTTTGCCAGGATGGTAAGCTCGCAGGACTCCGTTTCTGGCTAGTAAGGTGCATCAGGATGGGTAGCTTGCCATAGCTGGCATGTGGTTCTTGGGGGGAGGGAAGGCAGTGGGGGAAAGGGCTAAACTCTTCCCAGACCAGCTTGTAGTAAAAAGAAATACAGTAATTTTTGGAATCTAAACGGATGCTGTATCTGCCGTGAGACGTTTTGTGTGTTAACCCAGTTCAGACCGAGAGGAGCGTGTTAATCTACTGTGCAAGTCCATTGTAGGTTCTTTTTAGTTGGCTCCTTCAGCAGTCACAGTCTGTTTCTTTGTTTTCTAAACTCCTAAAACTATTTTCTGTGAAGTGCTAGAAAGCTGGTCAAGTTACTCTTCTCAGGAGGTTAGTTAGTCAGGAACTGGCCCTGCCAAGGAAGCTGCTAATTCTACCAAATACAATTATTTCTTTGGAAATGAAGGAGTACTAGGAATCCCCGTAGGCAGTGTCTGTGTATCCATCAAGTAGCTAATATAACTGGGACGACTCAGCCTTAAAACCAAGGGGGCAGAGTAGTTGCACCTCCTGTTCAGAAACTCTCCTCTTAAGTGTCTTCCTGGAAATTCTCCAATCCCCACAGTAACTTGCCCTATAAAATACATCTCTGTACCATATAGGAGGTATACAGGTGTTTGTCTGCTGGTTTTCTTTTTAGACGGGCCCAACAGGGAAAGCTGTGGGCGTAGAGCACATTAAAGAGCTGGTACATGAATCCATCAGAAACGTCCAGGAAGATGATCCAACTTTGCTCAGCTCTGGCCGTGTAAAGCTTGTGGGTGAGCTCTCTGGGATCCTGATGCTTGTTCTCTCCTGTGAACGCGTTAGCTCTGGCTGCCTGCAGAGCTCTGCTTCGTGAAGCAGTTGTTCCAGTTTGTGTTGATGCCTGCCACGGTGTTGCCAGAAACCACTGGCTAAGTAAGCACCGTGCCACACTGACCTGAACGCTACCGTGTAAACAAGTAGTATTTAGCGCTACAGGCAGTCTTATCGTGCACCTTACTTCCAAGGGTGCAGTGACTATCTTAATTCAGTAAGAGACGCTCTTCAGAGGAGAGTGGTCGTGCCACATCTGGGTTTTAGTTTATTTGAATGGGTCTGCACACAGTGTTGTGGTTTTTTTGGGAGGATAACTTGAGTCAGCTCTTTCTGTATCTGGAATCTCGAGTCTGCACAAAGCCACCGTGTTATTGAAAGGCCCTCCTGGCTTTGTTCCTTCTTCTAGCATGGCTCAGTTCCAGAAGTCTCTCCCCCTTTTTAAAAAGTAAACCAATGCTACATTTTGAGCAGACGGGTCAGTGCTCTGATTTGGGAATTCAAATTGCCATCACAATCTCGTTACAAAGTTTTCATCACCTAGATTTCAATTGAAAGGATATAGGAAGAATTACTTTTGCGTGGAGTTGTTATTGGAACAAAAGTCTTTTCTGCGTGCTTTTTCCTCCTGTAGTTGGAGATGGCAGGCAGGGATACCCCGAAGAGGCTCCTTATGATGCCATTCATGTTGGAGCGGCAGCAGCAACTGTACCAAAGGAGGTAAGAGAGATCGTGCTGGATGTCTGTTGCTTTGGGCTGCCTGCCTCAGTAGCTGTGAAAAAACTAATAATTAGGGAACAACTGGAAGCTTCTTTTTCTGTCTGTTTTACATGGGGCTGGCAAGCTTGTGCTTTTCAAGGTGTCGTGACCTTCACAGCGTGGCTTATTTCTGTTGTCTCTTTTTTTTGGCTCTGCCGATTCTGGTTTCTCTGCTTGCCAGTTGCTGAACGAATTGAAGCCAGGAGGTCGGTTAATACTGCCTGTTGGTCCCGAAGGCGCAAACCAAGTTCTGATGCAGTACGACAAAACCAGCGATGGGCAGATCATCGAAACGCAACTGATGGGGGTGATCTACGTTCCTCTGACAGATAAGGAAAAGCAGTGGCCTCGGTAAAAATTTGCTCTCCCTTGAGGAATGCTTCTTCCTCACAGCTGTCCCTGTGAGCTTGCTCTCCTTGACTGCTGGCTTTACTGGCAGAGTCCTGGATTCCTAGCAGATGCTGTTACTTTAAAAAAAAAAAAAAAAAAGAGAGAGAAGAAAGAGGCTTGGCTGTGGTAAGGCACAGCAGGAGAGCAGGATGTATTTTCTGTTAGATAGGGCTTGCAGACCGAGGACTCGAGCTTTTCTTTTTTTGGAGCCTGTGCACTTTCATAAACACAGTAGCCGTGTTGATTCTGTCGCTGAACCGAAGGCCACGAATAGTAACTGTTGGTTTTTCTTTGCCTCAGGGATGAATTCTGACAGATGGATGGATATCTCTAAAGTGATCTCAGAAAGCTCATGAATGGGACTTATGACTGTAGATGGTCTGTATGGTTTTGCTTTTTGAACGGAAGCTTTATCAGTTGACGTGCTTGCGAAGGCAAGTTCTGCTTTAGCAGAGCTCGTTACGGAGGGATGGAGAAAAGGGCATTTCTCCAGCAGCAGGAGCAGGGGAGGCTCTCGGAGACCATGTCTGGTCCCAGACCGTGGGTGGATCCAGGTAACTCTGGCTATCCTCTCTGATAAGTGATAGGTAACATCTCTTCACAGCGAATTCCAAAAGCAGACAGGAATACTTAAACCTTCACTAAAAATACTCTTTAATAGTGACTACTCTGCCTAATGCTTGAAGAAAATAAGACGCAATTACTGTTTCAGAGCAGCGACCTACCCTGATTTGTCAAAGTTTAATTACAGGAGCGTGTTCTCTTTATGTCCTGCATCGACTAATTTAATCTCTGGTAGCAACACTGAGAATTTTCGGGTTCAGAAAAATCCTGCTCTCACGGCTTTTCCCTGATGCGCCCTTCCTTCTCCCGCTGGCGCATGGCCACGCGGGCGGCTGAAGCGGGAGGCTGAAGAGCGGCGGGTGGGCCGCAGTGGGACCTAAGGGGCTCTTCTGGAGCAGCTGCGAGGGCGGAGCTGCCCCGTTGTGCCCGTGTCGTGCCGGTAAATAAAGGCGTTCCCGCTCAGCTCTGCCGCCGCCTCCTTCCCGCG
>NW_008795855.1:158010-164210 GCF_000699145.1 Aptenodytes forsteri | reverse complement strand
TTCGGGGCGGAGCACTTCGCCGAGACCTCCTACTACTTCGAGGGGGGGCTGCGCAAGGTGCGGCCCTACTACTTCGACTTCCGCACCTACTGCAAGGGCCGCTGGGTGGGCCGCAGCCTCCTGCACGTCTTCGGCACCGAGTTCCGCGCCCAGCCCCTCGCCTACTACCGCGCCGCCGCCCGCGCCGGCCGCCTCCGCCTCAACGAGGAGCCCGTGCGCGACCTGGACGTCGTGCTCAAGGTGGGCACCGACCCCGGGGCTGGGTGCCGCCGGGGCCGGGCGCTGCCGGAGGCGTCCCGGTAACGAGCGTGGCGTGGCAGGCCGGTAACCCGACACGGGAGACCGCAGCCGGGCTCTAGCAACGAGCATCACCCCCGTGACCGCCAGTGCGGTGAAGTAACCCCGCGGTGGTGCTAGCGCCTGCGGCGTTTAAAGGGAATCGGGTCTCCCAGGGAATCCTTACCCCAGTGGGGTCAGGAGTTTGTGGATCCTGCAGGCCTGCACAGAGCCAGCGTGCCCCACAGCTCGGCCCCCGGAGAACGGGCGAGGCACGGAGATGTGCTTGAGGCGGGTTATCGAACTCAAATGGCGATGCGCAGAGTTGTGCTAAATCCTGGGTTCCAGGACAAAGGGGCTTTCATTACCCCCCTCCCAATATCAAGCCCCCGTTGTGCGTGGCCGGATGGGGTGGTTGTGCAGGCTGGATTCACGCTGATTGTCTGTCTGTCTTGCAGAATAATGATTTTCTCAGGAATACAGTGCATCGCCATGAGCCGCCGGTCACTGCCCAGCCTATCCAGATCTTGGTGGAGGACAACGAGATGGTGGTTGTGGACAAACCCTCCTCTTTGCCAGTACATCCCTGCGGCAGGTTTCGTCACAACACGGTCATCTTCATCCTAGGCAAAGAGCATGATCTGAAGGAGTTGCATACCATTCACCGACTCGATCGCATGACCTCAGGAGTACTTATGTTTGCCAAGACCGCAGAGGTATCCAAGAGGATCGATGAGCAGGTTCGGGAGAGACAGGTGAGAGCTAAGGGCTGCAGTAGTTTTTGGAGTCTCTTGCATGGTATTTTCTTGAAACAGGTTAGATCCGCAGTCAGCCAAATTTTTGGTCTAAACAAGTCCAAGTTCCCAAAACAGCTTGTGGTCACCTTGCTGTTCTTACTGTATTAAACATGAGAGGCATCAAGAGAAAAAGGCTGACTAAAAATTTCATTGGTTTTGGTAATACTAGATTGAAAGGGATCTCCTTCCCTAAGGGACTGTGCAAACTGACTGGGATTGTGCAAAACAGGTAGAGAGCAGTTTTGTTTGTAAGTGGAAACGTGTCAGTCATCTAATACTTTCTCAATTTTAAAAGTTTTAGAAGTTTTTTCTCATTTTTCCAGTGGCTCTTGACCCCAACAGAACTGTAGCTGCAGAATACTAGCTTCCAGGATTTGCTTCAAGACTGTAAACTGAAGGTCACTGAGAGATGGCTCTTGAATTCAATGTGAGGAAAATAGGCCAGGCCCTTGTGTTCTTGATTTCCCGACTAGTTGGGGAAAGCATGAGAGAAATTTGGCTTTAAATAGCTGATTTTATTTTTTTTTCCCTTTCCTGTTCAGCTGTAATAAAATCTTGGCAGTATGTTGCCTACAAATGTATTTCACTGAAGAGAAAGACAGGAGTAGCTAGGATGGGACTCGGGTATAATCTGGACAGAGACGGTTCTCTGTTGTTTTCTGAGAGTTACTCTTGTGTCTCTCCGTAGCTGGAAAAGGAGTATGTCTGTCGTGTGGTGGGGGAGTTTCCAGAACACGAAGTAGTGTGTGAAGAGCCCATACTGGTTGTTTCTTACAAAGTGGGAGTGTGCCGCGTGGACCCCAAAGGGAAATCCTGCAAAACCATCTTCCAGAGACTCAGTTACAATGGCAAGACCAGCGTAGTCAAGTGTCTTCCGCGTACTGGCCGCACGCACCAGATCCGGGTCCATTTGCAGTATTTGGGGCATCCTATTGTCAACGACCCCATCTATAATATGGAAGCCTGGGGCCCTGACAGGGGGAAAGGTGGCAAGATCGATAAAACGGATGAAGAACTCCTTAAGGCGCTAGTAGAGGAGCATCGTTCCAAACAAAGCCTGGATATTTTGGGTATTTTGGAGGAGGACTTGAACTCCAGTGCTGAAAATAAAGACTGTGGTAATTCAAGTGACTGCACAAAGTCTGCGCAGGCTGATCCTATAAATGAGAACTCCGGCCCTGCCAAGGACACTAAGGATCCTGAGAGAAATGACACAGCAGCTTGTCCACTGAACTCGGATACCAACCTGGAAACGCTTGAAAAAAATAAAGAACTCGATTCGTGTGAGATTCAGGACGGGCAAACGGGAGAAAAGAGTTCAGAAGAGAAGGACCCTTTATGCGTGGAGTGTAAAATTACAAGGCGGGACCCATCTCCCAAGGAGCTGGTGATGTACCTACATGCCTTGCGCTATAAGGGAGCGGAGTTTGAGTATTGCTCCAAGATGCCCGAGTGGGCAATGGAAGACTGGGAGGAATGACTGAGGACGTCTGACACCTATGGACATTGCCGGCCAGGACAGCGTCTTGTAAAGACCTAAGATTTACTTTTTCAGTGGGGTTGAGGTGAACAAACTGCCCGTGACTTGAGATGGGGTGGGAAGGATTGTTGGGGCTGGAGAACTGTCCTGACTGCCGACAGGCACTGTAAAAGATGAGCAGGAAGATGGGGCTACAACACTAGATTTATGCTGCCCTTTAGTGAAGTAGCACTTCAGGGCGACAAACATCATTCGGCATGGGCAGCTTTGCCTTTCACCTCAGCGTATTCTGGGTCTGCTGTCGCTTATCCACACAGATAATTAAGTGCATGCAGTCAGCAACTGATTTTTCTTCTGGCCTGCTATGTTCTTGTATCTTACAATAAGAGCTGCTGGAATGTTGTTCAGTATGCTGGATGTCATGTCATACATAAAACTGTTTTTACTGTATTTTATTGTCAGACTGATTTTAAAACTCGCATATTATCACTGAGAGCACCGTAGGGTAAAATCGGAGCACTGTGAAGCTGATCCGTTTTGTGCTCACTGTTTGTCAGCAAGGCAGACTCTGCTTTGAAATTGCTCTTCCCTTATTCGTTCAAATAATGATTTAATTTCAAGTGAGTAACTCTAGGGACCGATCTCTTTATGTTGGGCCTATTTTTGGAGGTACTAGTCCCCAGATTTTGTCTTTATGAGATTTATAAGGAGACTGATTGAGTAGATTTTGCCGTTCTGTTCTGCTGCCTCCCCTGTAACGTATCTCTTGCCTTCTCAAAAACATCTGGCTTCTCTTCTGAGAACCTGTTGATCTCTGTTCTTTATGCCTCCTTGAAAACATCTTCATACTTGAGCAAAAATCCAAAGCAGAGGTCAGTCTGCCAACTTTTATTTCTTTTATTATTATTTTTTTAAACCGTGCTGTAGGCAGGTTGTTTCTGATTGGTGTGGAATTGTTTGTAATATCGCTTCAGTGTGACAATCGGCTTTCAGAAAAACAAAAGCTGTTTCATGAACCAGGAGGCTTTTTTTAATATATGTTTTATATTAATATGTTTCCAGGATGATAAATATCACTATAGTTCTTATTTTCATTGGTGTTTATATGGTCGCTTCTTGGCCTCTGGGAGGGTTATAATAATTCTGCTGTCTCAGGTTCTTCTTAATCTTTTTTCCGTATGTGTCACCAGTGGTAATGACCAGCTCCAGTGACTGCTGCAGACAGTCAAAACCTTTACCTGGGCAGAGCCGCGTTGTCTCAGGACTGTTTGCAGACAGTGGTCTCTAGCCCTGTCGCTCCATACCCGTGTCTCTCCACACCCATTCCTACGTAGGGCGCGTGCACAGCGCTCTACACTTCTAAAATACTAAAGAAGCCTTTTTTAAAGGTGAAGAAAGGAATCCAGAGGACCTGATACTGTTCAGCAAGTGTGGCAACAGCCTTGCTGGAGTGTGGTCCGGTCTAAGATGATCTCTCCTTGTCGTGCTGTGCTCTGGGGAGCTCTAGCTGTTTCTCAGCCCCCCAAGATGTGGTTTTCACGCAGATCTCTTACTATGGGTTTGCCCATTTCACACAGGTTACTGGAGAACTCCCTGCTTCACAGGCGTCTGTGAGTGGGATGCTGGGGACCTAAGGTTGGCCAGGCCGGCAGGAATGACTACCTTCCTCCTTGGCAAGGCTCCTAGAATCACTTGTTGATGATGTTGCCAGGATCAGGGCTTGCGTACCAAAACAGAATAAACCAGTGCTTACTTCTTCCAATAGCTCAAAGTAGCCAAGTGATTTCTTTCTCTCCTGGATCATCCAGCTGATGCGTTGAATGTTTCCATAAAAGTTCACTCAGGCTTGAGCTTTGCTCTTCCACATCCTGCCAAGGGTCTCTCGTGATTCTAATTTAACCACAGATTTGCGTTTATTTTTTTCCTGCCACCATGTGTTAAGGCCAGGTCTAGTACTTAGCTACAGGCAGCTTGTTAAAGGAGATAAAAGGTCCCCCGTGTTTGAGAGATGACGCTAAAAACTAGTGCCATCCAGATTTTTCATACACTGAAATACATATTTTATGTAACTGTAAATGAAACTTGGGCACCTTCGGTGTGTAAATAAAGGTGCCTGCAGCTGTTACTAGCTTTAGACGCAAGGGAAAGAGAGTAGATTTAGGGCAACAGTTTTAAATTGGACTTTGAGGTGTCCCAAGTTATATTGTCTGTGGGGGTGTGTGTGTGTTGTTTGTTTTCCTCTCTGTAAGAAATAAGCACCTGAAAGGGATGTTACTGACTTGTGCCGGTAGATGGAGACTGGCTGGCTGAAGGGCCTGATGTGGAACTGGAGCTCGGTGCTGCGTTTTTACTTTTTCTGGCTATGCGTAACGACTGCAGTTAGCATCTTTTAATTATCACACCTTGCTGGTCAAGAAACCCTGGGGCTTCTGTTTTCGAGACACTTTGAACAATGAAAATTTAAGGTTGATTTCACAAGGAGCCTACCACCAATTGCATCATATTTCATTTTATTTCGGTTCAGAGCTGGTGTCCAGCTGATAAATGCTGTAAACATGCACAAGAAGTTGGCATTTGCTGTTTTGCTAATAGGGGAAGTGTTACTGTTAGAGATGTCTTGTGATAAATTCCCATCTAAGATTAGGTCTGAGGTAAATACCGTGTCCTGGTTGTGGGGTGATTGTGGGCATAAAGTTATCTATACAAAGTGTAAGTCCTTTCTCTAGTACCGTTTTATTTTGATACATCTTTTCATGCTACAGCAAAGGACCAGGGGAATGTGCATCTCACCAGCAGCTAAAGCACTTACCTATACTAATAAACCCTCCTGGCAAACCCTGGTGGGAACTTCGCTGTGGTCGTGTAAGATTGACTCGGAATTAACCCTTAAAACATCACCAAGATGCCCATCTTCCACAGGATCACACTTTTCCAGCTGTGTTTTAACTGGTCCGTTACGTGTACCGTTTGTGAGGCTACAGAGTCATGATCTGGTCGTTCTCCGCACAGGATTTAGTATAATCTAATTTCCACGAGGATTTAAGTGTAGTTAAATCTGCCGCAGCGTATGCCCGGAGGGCTCGCAGAGCTGCTCCAGCAAATGATGTGTGAGAGGCCCCTTCCCGTGCTGCAATGATGTGTTTAACCCGTGGAGCAGGGCAGTCTCATGGGAGCTCTGTGTTTCATTAACTTCTACCTCCAGACTTTTAAAAAAGTTAACTATTGATGGATTAGGCAGAGAGGAAAAGCTTTCCTGTATCTCTTCAGTCATTTATGCTTTTTAAATCGTTGTAACTTCATGAAAAGCAAGGCCAAGTGCAATAATTAGTTTTCTAAAGCAAACCTTGACGTAATTTTCAATGAGGCGCCAGGATCGGTTTGGCTGGAGCTCCCTCAACCCCTGAGCTTGCAAATATTTACCCAAAGCTCCCGCTAAGGACCAGGCCAGCCGGAATACGACACTTTGTTGGGATTGCAAGAAGAGATTCAGGGGTGGTTTGTTCCCAGCGGCGTCACGGCTTGCGGCTCCAGAGCACGGCCGCTTTCTGAGGAGAAGAGAGGGAAGGCGGCCAACCCCACCTGGCAGCTCTGCCAGCCCCACACGGATCCGGCCGCGGGGCGCTGTCCTGGCACCGCCATGCCCGCGG
>NW_008795855.1:157251-157504 GCF_000699145.1 Aptenodytes forsteri | reverse complement strand
CGCGCGGGCCCGGCCGCTGCCGCGCCAGCCTCATCGCTCCGGCTGCGGGGCGTGCTGGCGAGGGGAAATACTGAAATGGCAGGCACCGGGCTGATTCCGCGGAGGCCGCCATGTTGTACGGAGCGCTGGGGAGCGCCATGCTGTACGGCGGCCGCTGTACAGCGCCGCTCTGCTGTCGTCACAACGGCGATTTGGCGCGGGGCGCAGGCGCGCCAGGCGGCGGTTAGATTTGAATAGCGAAGCGGCGGCGGCG
>NW_008795855.1:133234-152210 GCF_000699145.1 Aptenodytes forsteri | reverse complement strand
CGGGGGACAGCGGCGGAGAGGAGCGGGCAGCGCCCCGCCGGCGGCAGGCGTGAGGGCCGTCTCCGGAGCAATAGGTGAGAGCGGCCGCGGACGGGTCCCGGCGGGGGGAAGGCGGGAAGAGGCCGGGCCGGGGGAGCGCGGGAGGGGCGGCGGCCGTTGCCTGTCGCTGGGGCGGATCCTGCGGGGTAACGACGGGTGAAGGGAGGGCAGACAAAGGGCGGGAGGAGAAGGTCGGTCCTGCTGGCAGCAGAGGCCTCCCCCGCACGCCTGGCGCCTTTAGGAGTGAGGTGGAAAGAGGGTTGAGCGGCATCGAGCCCGGGCCTGAGGAGATTTCACCTGAGGTAGCTGGAGTCGGGGACAGCCTCGAAGCGTGAGGGGAATCGCCTGATAGACCGACCGATAAATGCAGCCCTGATCAATGCGACCGATAAATGTAGCCCTGATCAATGCGAAGCAATTCACGTTTGGGAAAACGCCGATATAAGTGACAACGAGGCGTAAATGAGCATTTGGAGGTCGTTCTGGACAGTGCTCCCAGGCTGTCAGCCCTGTCAGGGCCGTAAAGGAAACAACGCCGGGGACGGTGAGGGAGACAGCTTGAGAACAAAAGGGAATCGTAAGGAGAGACTACACAGATTCTTACTCTTAAAGGGGGGGAAGACCGAGGAGGGCTTGGATGGGCATCTGTAAGATCATGAATGAACTGAAAAAAATTCATGGAATGATTCTTCATGTTCGCAGTGTGGAACTGAGAGGTGCTTAATTATGAAAAAGCATCTCTTTTTATTCTTATATTTGATAAAGAGAATAACAAAGCATTTCAACTCGCCGCTATATGCTTGTAGGTCAAAGATATGTAAATAAGTTCAAAGAAGGATTAGAGAATGACTACCGAGCATGTTGATTGGGACATGAATTCCAGATTAATAGACCTCCTAATAGCAGACTCCTAGCAGACCGAAGGAGGCTTTCTATAGCCATGCTCTGTTCTTTTGCTCTTCTCTAGACACCTGTATGCACGGCCATCTTTTATGTCACTCCTTTGTTGTGTTTAGTCTGATCCAGTACAGCAGGTCTTATGTCCAAAGCATTCAGGCTGCTGGCCGGGGAGCCACCGTGGGGATGCCTGCCTGAAAGCAGTGTCTTGGGTTTGTTGCCTGAAAGCCAAGGCCTCTCCAGCTACCTTTTTGACTGGTACTAACATAAACCTGCTACGTCTTTGGTGAGAGGAATTAGTCTGCAAAAATAAATTAAAAATTAATAAAGTTTGTTTCATCAAATCAGCTTCTATGTCCAAGTACAATGTCATTCTGGGAAACCTCTCTGGCTCTTATTTGTTAGTTCTGGGAAACTTCTCTGGCTCTTATTTGGTATACCTTCACATCTAATGGTGTCTTCAAAATTGTGCTTTTTTTTTCTGTTTAAGCAAACAGAAATTTACTGGGAAAAAGTCTGTTGGTTAAGTTTTCTCATCGTGCTTTTTTGCCCTGCCTGAACATCGTCTTTGAGCAAACTGATATTTCTGAAAAGATTGTTCCTCTTCCCTCCCCCCTGTAATTCAAACTCTACTCTGCCTTGTGAGCAATATCCCAATAATATGCAATAGTATTTTATGTGATTTAGCATTTTTCTAAATCTAGAGATTTCTTTTTCCTACATAAGGCTTAGTTTTAGCTTGGAAAATAAGAGTCAGTTTGTGGTTTAAATCACCTACAATGAGGTAACTGGCTTGGTGGGCAAGGGGAGAGCAGTGGATGTTGCTTATCGGAGGGACATTATCAATGTGCATGAATACCTGATGGGAGGGTTTAAAAAGACAGAGCCAGGCTCTTCTCAGTTGTATCTAGTGAAGGAATAAGAAGCAATGGGCACAAATTGAAATACAAGAAATTCCATTTAAACATAAGGGAGGAAACAAATACAGTGAGGATGGAACAGGTTGTCCAGAGAGACTGTGGGGTTTCCTCTTTGGAGATACTCAGACCTGGAATGGACAATGTCCTGAGCGACCTGCTGTAGCTTTGAGCAGAGGGGTGGATTACATGATCTCCAGGAGTCCCTGCAGACCTGAGAGCCTGTGATTCTGTGAAATGCAAAAGCTGAGCAGTTCTGCGTAGGTCTCTCTCTTTCTACTTGTAAAACTTAATTGTAAGTTTTACAAATCACTTAATCCTTGCTTAGGCAAGGATTTCTCTTACAACGTTGCTGGCTGAGGTTTAGCAAGGGGAGAATAAAGTAACGTGATAAATGCTGACAGGTTGCTTATAGCTCTCCTGTAAGTATACTTTGCATAGTTATTGGTGGAGTGATGCATGTAGATAAAGATCATCATTGAAATCTAGGAAATAGCACAGAAAATAGTGTTTATTGATCTTGTAGTGTTGATTCTGTGATACTTTTTTTTGTGGTCTTTGTGAGGTCCATGGGAGACTGAAGTTATGAGGAATATTAACCTGGTATTCGAAGCTCTGAATTTTGTTGCGGTTTGCAAGAAATGTTAGGCAATATTAAGTCTGTGTTAGCACTGGCCTCCTGTCAGTGTGGGTTAATTCATTTTATCCCCTTATGCAACTTTTGATAAGTGGTGTAGATTTCTGTGCTAGTGGGAGTTATTTGCATTGACGTATGATATTCTTGGGGTGAGTTCCCTCACCCCAAGACTGAAAAATTGTCTTGTGTGTCAGACCAAACTAGCAAACTTTGTATTGTGTAAGGTTTGATCACATTTGTCTCCAACAGTTACCAGAATCTTAACTTTAAATAAAAGGCCGTCTAACCAGTGAGACTTAAACTGTTAGCACGGTTGTTTTATAATATGATCTATAACAGGAAAACATGGACTTGAGAGGTCTATTACACTTCAGTGCATTTCTGTGACTAGAGAAAGATGGAGAGAAAAATTACAGCGTCTAAGGCTAGTATCCAGTTGTGGTTTTATGCAATTTTCTTACTGAGGTTCGTTAATGTTTTTGGATTTCAGTACTGTATTTTATAGGAAAAGCACATCCTTCAGAAATGGACAAGATCTATGCAGACCCTAACATGGAAAAGTAAGTTGAAACCTTCTAAGAATTTTATTGTGGTATAATATAAATATTGTCGTTTAGAGGCAAAACTTTTCTTAATCCTTGTGTGCACTTCAGGATCTCTTGAATAAAATGTGTTTTCCATTGTGAAGAAGAAGAACAGGGCGTTTCTTTGATTGTGTGTAGGAAAGCTCTGAGGAAATTTCGTAGCAGCGGATTGTCTGGAGACTAACTGACCATGGGGTTTGGAGGGCGATCTGCTGAATTTTCCAAAGCTTATTTTTGGGAACTAGTGCTGGAATGAATGCTCTATTCCAAGCAAGTTTGTTTATTTAATTTCACAATTGTAAAACCAAGGGAGAAATCAATTTATTAACCTTAAAAACGTGGCAGTACTGTTCAAGAAATACATCTTGGTTCAAGTTTATGCCCTAATACCTGTTTCCCTTTTTTCTCCTCCAGTGATAATACAGAGCACATCAGAGGGAAGCGACTGTCCTCTGTGAGTAACTTAAGGCATTTCTCAAAAGAAAACTGTGCGAGTGAGTGAAGGAAAGAAAGGGAAGCTGTAAGGAGGAACTTGTTTTCTCATCACAGTTGAAGAAAAGCATTCCAAAAGCAAAGAAAGAGCCTATTAGATTGATATGATTGACTGGGGCACTGGCGGCTCTTATAAACTCTCTCCAGCCAAGTAATCAGTTCTTGTAGTTGGAGCTCGTCTTCTCAACTGTCATATTTTCTTTTAGATTTTAAAGGCTCCACGAAATCCTCTTGATGATCTGGGAAATGGGAATGAATTGACGCAGGTAGGTCTATTAAGTCCTTTCTTGCCAATGTTCTTAACTTCTTCAGTTTGCTCCTCAACTTGTCACTGATTAAACTGTGTCACTAGAATAATGCAGGTATAAAAACTCCTGTAATAACTGCTCAGGAGGATGTTTGGAGTACTAAATATTATAAGAAATCCATTGAGTTTTTCTTATACTTCTATTTTACATCAGAATATTTCTTCTGTCAAGAAAAAAGGAATAAACAGAGATTAATAGGCCTAACTTGCTCCTGCTGTAGGCCATTTCACTTGAAGTTTGATCCACCAGTGTACAAACTGGTATAGTCAGTAAGATGGATTTACATCTGAAAAAAACCCAGCCTGCCAATTTATTTAAAGTAAAAGCTAAAAAATAAACATTTTCTTCCAGAAATACATACAGAATATATTTCATGTTTATAGCGTCTGTTGTTTCTTAGAAATTGTAAGTATAGGCCTGTTCAGTTTGGATTTCTTTTTAAATGCCATTTCTACCTAGGGTGTGTTCTACGGACTAATGTTCTAGTTGCATCATATATTTATATGATTTACCTGTTGCTGATTACAGAACTTGAAAACTCATTTTTAGCATATAAGGCTTTCAGTGAAAAAGCCTCTAATAATTTCTTTAGAATACGAAATATGAGCCTGAAATATTTATGCACAACGCATCTATTTCAAAACTGGGTTGAGTATGAAGAGCGGCTCGCAGTCTTCATTTAAACTGTAATACCTGTTAACAATGATGGACTGTACTGCTAATGAGCAACAGAAGGCTATCATATACAGTAGTGAGACATCATTCATAACTGCTTGTGTTGCTGACATGATTTTTTTTTTAAAAAAAAAAGTATTTTACAGGCTTTGTTACTCGTGTACATATAACGGGTAGTGCCTGGTATGTTAATACTGTGTGTTTTCTTAAACAACGAGTGTTCCGCTGTCCTGACACTGAGCTGTTTAGTTAGGGAAGCTTATTGCAGACAACTGCACAGCAGCGGTATGATGAGTTAGCTTTCCAGTATCTGTAATATTGCATCATTACATACCTTGTAACATTGCATTAGTATGATCACCTAGTCAGTGACACCATTTAAACATTTCTATAGGAAAATGGTGACTTTGATTCTTTCATGAATCCTTCCCTTTCTCCCATAAAGACAAACCATTATTACTACTTTTTTTTTTTCAGTTCTTGTAATGGAAAACTAAAGAAAAAAAATCCTGCGACTCTCTTGCTAAGCAACTACATATATTTTCCCTAGCATGCCAGACAAACGCCAGACAAAAATCCTTATAACTGGTATTCTGCTTCTTGTGTGTGAAACCAGGCAGTTCTCACAAAGTGATCTTTAGATCCTACTTCTTACGAGATAGGTGTCTTTATGTCAGGAAAAGTTGGAGAACTATGATGTAGTTTAAGGATGTTGGTAAATATCTGTTGTACTTGTTGGGTTTACAGATTATTATTTTGAGGGGGGTGTGGTTTTTTGTCTGGTTTTGTGTTTCTTGAAAAGCTATGCTTATTGTGGCTTATGGGATAAGAACAGTTCTCTGTATATCAAAGTGTTGTGTTCTTTATTGTCAGGATATCAATATAGAAAAACGTAGGAAAAACTCTCGTCGTGTCAGCTTTGCGAACACCATAAAGTAAGTTTGATCTGAAGGATGCAGATCTACATCCTTTATTTGAGCAAAAAATGCAGGCTATGGGTAATAATCTGGTACCCCCTAAAATTGCTGTTTACATTCGTTTGTGAGTATTCAGTGAAGGCAAGCTGGTGACTGTTGTTATATTGAGTTGATTTTGAGCCCTAAAAGAGCCATTATTCATCTTCTCTTCCTAGCTAGAAAAAAACGGTTCAGTGAATTTAATATAATCAGGAATTTTTGTTTCCCATTAAGTTTTTTAGTGATTTCCATCTTAAGTATGATAATAGCATCTTCCCGCTGGAAAATATGGTTGGGTTCAGTAAGCGTCTGGCTTTTGATATCTCATTTCAGAACATACCATGTGGAAAAGATTGAAATTAGGGCTTTTTCTTTTTACTTTTTTTTTTCTTTGCTTCAAAACAGATGGTCTTGTGTTTTTCAAAAACTGGGTTGTTTTGTTTTTTTGTTCTTAGCTGCAGAGTCTTCCAGCGAGATCTTAAGAATAACACGTCAGAGAGAGAAAGTACAGGTAAAGCTCCTTTCTCTCCTCCTGATAGGATTTGCAGACAATTAGCAACAAGCTTTTAGCCTGAACCGAAGAAGTCAGGCCTGTCAGTCACAGGTAAGGAACAATATGGTCAGCCGTTTATCATGGACTGGCTGAAAATCCATTAGTTACTGGTATTGTGGACCTTGTAGCTCAGAAAAGGAATTATTTTCTTAGACAAAATGCACCTAGAACAAAATCTGCTGTGGGGATTTAGATCAAAAGAAGGCTGAGCAGAATGTCATATTCACTCTGTCAAAGATTACCTAGGAAGAATCTGAAAAGCTAATGCATTTTCAAGTACTTCGCTTCTCTGGGTTTTTGCCACGATAAGAAGGCACATTGAGAGTGAGAACTTCAGAACATTCTTTTCTGTGCAGTTTACTCGTCTCTGAATGTTTTGATCATGCTTCTCACATTGTAATGTCTAATTTTCTTACTATTTTTAGAGTGTGCAGCAGATACGAGGAATGATGTCCTGCTTAATCAGTAAGTTTGAAAAAAATTCCCATGACTATAGAGTTCTGTCCTGCCAATACATTTCGTCACATGATGTGCAACCATCAAAATATTACTCCTCAAAGAAATGCAGCGTATGTATTTATTTAGATATAAAATTGCTCAGTGCTTTTGATTGGTGAAAGAAGGGATACAGCAAAAAAAAGGATATAGCTGTGTTGGTCACTCACAAAAAGATAGCGGTTTCTGAATAATTGAACAATTATGGCTTGAAACTGCTTCCTTCCAAAGCTGATTGCATGGGAATGTTTTCCAGGAAAGACCTACCAGATTCCATATCTGCTAGACATAGTCTTCAATATTTATTACTATAACTTTTTCCCTCAGAGGTAGATAAAGTGTTAGTCTGGCCTCAAAGTTCTTGTCTAGGTAAAACATGATGATGGGATTTTTAAAATTAAAATGACCTGGTAAGTAAAATAACAGATTTAGACAGCTTCTATGTATGAAGGGGAATTTCTTACATTTAAAATGTATAGCAAGGAAACAGCTTATGTACAACTAGTTAATTCATGCTTTTGAAGGTATCAACCCACTATAGTAACATATATATATATGGGGGGTGCGCATGCGCATATATATATAAAAATAAAAATCAGTACTCTAGCTAAGGTTTCTTGGTCTTGAAAGAGCAATCAATAAAACAGTGGAGAGCAGAAGGCATTACAAGTTAGATGGAAAATCACACAAGGTGGTCGTTGTGTCTGGCTTTTTGTTGTACAGAACTATGATTTCAGGCTTTAGGAGCACAGCTTCAGTTTCCCAAAGCGAAATGAATAACTAAAAGTGGAAGGTCTGAGTTAAAAATAAAGAATTATTCTTTTCTCTTTTTTTTACTTGTCACTGAGGAATTAAAATGCCATCTGTATGTTGAACAATGGCTTGTGGCATGCTAAGATGAGAGAATCTCATGGGAAAATAAGGTTGCAACTCAGATTAGAATACATTGAAGACATAGAAGTAGTGTCTGGTATCTGCTGTCCAGTCCTGTGTGAGCTATGCAACAGAATTCTCTGCCTTTTCAGTATATTGCTGAAGCCTTCTGTTTTGAAATCTTTTAACAAACTGTTTAACTAACCCACCTTTTGCAGAAATGAAGAACCTGAAGCTGTTCCGTGTGAGATCACTGGTGAGTTTGGAAATAGATTTAATAACAAAATGACTATCCTTATTCAAAACTATTGATTCTGTTTGAATAATTTTAACATGCCTAGAACAATCTCTCTGACTGAGATGACTAGTGCATGAAGGGGCTTTGTCCCGTAAAGCTGTTTACAAGCATTGTATTGTAGAAGTATGGGTGGCTCTTCCACATGCTGAAGGGAGTACTGAAAATATTTTTCAGGATATATTTGGCTTTAATTGTACTTACTTACTCAGTGGTATTTGTAAAACAAGTGCACAGATCTTCAGCTCAGTGGATAAAATAATAAGAAAATAGCACAACAAATGGAGTATTTCCTTTTCTTTCAACAGGGATGAACACTTTGCTTCATGCCCCTATCCAGGCATCGGTGCAGCAGACTGAGGTATATGAAGGCTTTTATTTTTTTTGGTGCTGAAAATATCAGTGTCCAAAATATATTCCAATAATTTGTGTAGTAAAGATGAAAAATGTAACTCAACTGCCTAAAAAAGAAATCCTTGTCTTCACATAAAATTCTTCTGAAAGCTAATCTTCTATATTTTGAAGTCTTTTCCTAATCGATAGGCATTATACTGCAGTATTGATAACTCTGGCTCCTATAATTGCCTGCTAATTTTTCAGTACCTGAGCTAGTTCCTCCATTCTTTTCAATTTTTATCTAAGAATATGCAAAGGAGCTTATGTTTCAGATAGGTCTGATTATGTATTTTTTTCTCATGTATTACTCTCTGCTTATGTATTTTTTTTCTTCTGTGGGTAGAATGGATATGCACAAATGTACTCTCTGTTCCTGCTGTTAAAAAGCTTTAGACAAATTGCAATGATTAGCATGAAAAGGTAACTGAATTTCTTCAGCTGAATCAAGTAATAACGCACCAAATTCTTAGCTAAGACCTTCACAGACACAATTACACAGAAATCCTGAACTGTGTTACACTTCAATCATGATGTTATGGCACTGTGTTATTAAACAAAGCAATTGTCGAAACACGTCTCTCTTACTGCAATGGCTTCTCACTTTTATGTTAGGTTTAAAGATATGGCTTAAAAACATATGTTAGCTCTTGTTAATGAATGTGAAAAACCAAACCAAAACAAAGAAACCCAGTCAAAATGTACTGTGGATGAGAAGATATATACCATGAGGCTCTAAAGGTCAGATTGAAACTCTGTCTCTCCTTGTTTTGGGTATGTATATGGTTGTGCTGCTTCTAGTATATTTTATTTCTTGCATTTATAAAATAGCATATGTAATTTGAAGTAAACATGAAGCTGTTCTTAATCAAGATATTCAATATATTTGATAAAATATAATATTGTATCTTGTTACTGGCCAATTTTTTCCTACAGCTTTAAAACTGTAAATCCTGTCTATTAAAGAGACTAAAATCTCCCTAGTCAGTGGCAGAAACGTCTTTTAAAACTTCCAACTTGGTGCTGCTGCTTTGGGGCATGTGCATGATAAGCTGGGCAAGGTTTCTACCTGCAGTTATGGTGGAAAAAAAAAGGGGGAAACCACACTGTAGAGAGATAGAAAATACTGATCCATAAGACTCAGTAATTGTTCCAAGCTTACCAAGATATGTCTAGATATGAAATCTTTGCCCAACAGTAAAACTGAGACACATTCTTTCAAAAAAAGCCATTAAATATGATATGCTGTAATACTTAAGTCATCAACCTTTCCTTGAATGCGTTACTGCTTATCGAGGAGGACTGAAATCAATAATTTTTTTTCCAGAAAAAAAGATGTAAAGCTAGAGCTATAACCTTAGGACTGCATCAGTTGGCTTTTGCTTTAAATAGAATAAACCATTGTATCATTTGTTTTAAGTGTCAGTAACTGTAATTTCTTCCTCCTTTTTATTTTAGTGGCATGATGTGGACAACGCCATTCAAAGAACAAATAGGCATGACACCACCCTCATCTTTTCAGATGAAAATGAAATGGATATGACAGCTAGTCACACTGCAGTGATTACACGTAACCTAAAAAACAATCAAACTGATAAAACTGAGAAAATAGATATCACGTCATTTCTGGCTGGATTAAACTCTAACAACGAAAAGGCAGAAATGAGCAAAGAATTTCATTTTTTC
Organism: Aptenodytes forsteri; assembly: GCF_000699145.1. Classification (NCBI taxonomy): domain Eukaryota; kingdom Metazoa; phylum Chordata; class Aves; order Sphenisciformes; family Spheniscidae; genus Aptenodytes; species Aptenodytes forsteri. Next base: position 142,410 of record NW_008795855.1, on the reverse strand, counting down.
TCTGACCCTACAAACCATCCATGCCCATCTTTTGAACAGAAGGAAGATGCTACTACGGTAAAAAAAATAAACTTCAATGAATTTCTGATGAGCTTGAAGTCAAATGAAAAGACACTCAATCCTATTGAGGGACCTGAAAAAGAGAATGTTTTTTTTGTCCCTTCACAAGTCTCAGAAGACGTGGCACGCTCGTCGGTGGAATTTGTATATTCCCATGAACCACTGGACACCTGCAATGTAACAAAAGTGTTTAGAGGGCAAGATGATGGAATGGAAATGACAAAATGCCAGGCATCTGATGTTAAAACTATGTTTTCTGGTATTTGTGAAGCTCCACCAGAGCAATTACTGTGTGCGGATGTTACTGAGGCATTTGCAGATGATGGAATGGATATGACAACTAGTCACACTGCAAAAATGTCTTTTCCCTTCTCCAGTGTTGGGAATCAAAGTCTAAACTTCAAAAAGGATTTCCCATCCACAGAGTTAGATAATTCTATATTAAAGAAAGCATCTAATCAGCACTTAATTGTTGGGCAGGACCCTCAACTTTGTACAGACGAGAAAATAGTAAATGTTGAAGACAGACGAGATCCTGCAGTGCTGCGAACTGTTAAACAAGAGGCCAGGACAACGTCTGCCATCCCAGGATCCATTTCTTCCGAGACTGTCTTCCGAGGTGATAAAACTGTTGTTTTTTCTAAATGTGATGACATGGAAATTACTGGGAATTACACAGATGTATTCTATAATGACAGTACTAAAGAAATGATCGGTTCACGTCATAAAACTTTAGAAAAGCCAGTTAATACAAACTCTTCACTAGGAGAAAACAGACACCCAGCACATGGCGATAGGGACATTACAAAGAGTCTAACATCTTTAGATAATCGAGCTTCTCAACCTTTGGGAAAAAACCTTCTAAACACTTCAGTTTCCTGCACAAATGACAAAATGGGCAGGTTTTCAGATGACGAAAACATGGACATAAACAAAACTCATCCTGCTGCCTTTGATGTTGCTCCTATTAATACAGTACAAGAATATGAGAATAATCATAATCAAAATAATGTACTATCCAAGCAGCTGCAAAACCAGACCTTCCAGTTTTCTGGTAGTTCTGATGTAGATATCACAAGTCAGACTGCAGCAATGGAACGTGGGGATTTGAAAATGAACACAAATAAACAAACTGTTACTCATTTGCCTCCAAATAGTTCATTTATTTCCAGTAATGAGCCTGTTCCCTCTGGAGTGAAAGGAAACGAACAACTTGAAACAATACTAGGAATAAAAGCAGATTGCCAAAACTCAGACAGGCAAGAGAAACCCCATACTATGAAGGCAATACACAAAGTATTGTCAACTCATGTAGATTCTGAGAGAGATTTTTCAATTGGTAAAACAGTTTCTACAGAAGAATATTTTAAAAATCCTCACTCAGTTGATGGCCTGTACTTGAGGGGTGCTGAAGAGCCGTTGCTAGCCAATACGTCTGAACCACATAAGGGAAGTTCCCAATTGCCTTCGTTTTTAGAAAAGTCAGTTGTGTTTCCCTCTGGTGAAAACATGGACTTGACTGGAAACTGTGCGGTAATGGTTCCTGATCATAACATCAATCCTGTTTTATCAGAAAGAAAAGCGGTACCTGGACACATTGTTCAAGGTGAAAATAAAATAATGTCCTTAAAAAAAGGGGTCATGATGACAAGAAATGGTCAGGAGCAGCCTGCGTGCAATGTGTACTCGTTGGTATCTGGCAAGAAAATGTTAACCATGACTGGTTTAAAACATTTGCCTTTTGCAGGTGAGAAAACGACCATATTTTCAGAAGATGCTGATATGGACATCACCAGAAGTCATACAGTTTCAGCAGACAAAATAATTTTGCAGTGTAGAAGTTCAAATGACGACATATCCTTAATTTCTGGAGATAAAACTTGTGTTTTTACCTACAATGATGACATGGAAATAAGTAGACTCGATACTATTGCAGTTGACAAATCTATGGAAAAGGCTGCATCTCAAGGCATGCTTGACATGGCTAAAAGGACTGGAAGGAAAAGCTTGAAGGGAACAACAGGGGAAAAGACTGTTTTATTTTCACTGAACAATGAGAATAATGACATGGAGATCACAGAGAGCCATACGGCTGCAATAGGCCATGAAATGGTCTTGCAAAATGAGGTAGGGCTTCATTCTGTCTCTTCAGCTCATCCTGTTAAAACTGTTATGTTCACAAGTAGCCAGGCTGACGTGGACACTACCAAGTCTTGCTCTGCTGATGAAATTACCGTAAAAGTTGTATGTGGTGATAAACTGAACTTGGATAAGGAGGTTGGACAGCAAGCACTTTCAAATAACGAAGCTACTATGTTTGCTATGGATGATATGGAAATCACTAAAACCCATAATGTAGCTTTGGAAGAAAATTCTCTGCAAGGTAGGCAACCCGATCAGTCTGTTCCTTTAACTTCCACAATTATATTTACGGGTTACCAGGCTGACATGGAAATGACCGAGTCTCACTCTGTTGATGAAAGTATTGAAAGAGTCTTATGTGAGGATAGGTTAAACCTGGCTAAGCAGGTTGGACAGGAGGCTGTTTCAGATAGCAAAACCATCGTTTTTACTTTGGCTGAGGATATGGAGATCACTAAAACTCATACAGCTGTATTAAGTGGTGAAATTGATGTACAGGACAGAGAGTCCATTCCAGCCTTTTCTGCAGTTCCTGCTGATAAAACCATTGTGTTTACCCACAACCAAGATGATATGGAAATAACTGCATCTCATACTATTGCTGTTAATAACAATATTAATGGATTTGGGAACCAAGAAGTGTCACATAAAAGCACTCAGCAACCAGACTCGCGCAGTGCGTTGTTGTCTTCTTGCAGAGATGAAATAGATTCCCTGCATACAAAAGACCTGAATGGTGAATATCATACAAAATCTAAGGATAAGCCCAGCATTCCCTCTTCTGCTTCATCAGCCTCAGCGTTTCCTAGTGAGAAAGGAGCTATCAAAGTCCACAGTGGCACACCACCAGATTCCGTTTATTCTGTCTCACTTCCAGAAGAGACTATGGATGTGCGGGCACCACAGGATCTTGACCTCCCCACGGATAATTCTGCCCCTGTAAACGGTCAGCAGGATCTCATACAGCCAGAAAAAATGAAATCAAAGGGAGTATCTTTCAAGCTTCCAAGTAATGGGCCCATGGATTGCAGTGAAGAAAGTAGCAATTTGGTATCCCGTGTTTCACTTCCCATTCAGCAACCAGATTCTTTAACGGGTTCTCCAGATGCACGTAGTCCTCAGAGAAACCAAGTATTGAAAGGTGATTCATCTAGACGTGAAGATTTAGCTACAGATTTAGGCTTGGCTGAAGCAAGCCTTGTTCCAGTTTCTAACAAGGAATCAAAGGAAAATGAGGGGCCGTCAGCTGAAGGGGAGGCACCTCCAAAAGACTTTCAAATAAACTCTGAACAAACTAAGCAACTTTTGGTCAGTGACGGTCCAAGAGATCAAATAGATCCCATTCTTGCACCTGAACTATCAGGTATTTTAAATGTTTGTTCAAAACTGAAAAACATTAGAAGGAAATCTGCAGTTCTCTCTGATTCTGAAACTGCTTTTTCTGACCAGTTGCCCAAATCATCAACTCAGCCAGAGGATACCTTGAGGTTAGGAAAAAATACTGTAAATGAAACAAATTATTTATTTTATACCAAAGAGCAGGAGAACACATGTCTTCAATCTGGAGCTGCTCCCACAGATGCAAATTTAGGCATGGCACTTAAGGATAAATATCAAGGAATAAATATCCCTTTAGGTATCTTCCAGCCTAAATTACCGAACAGAAGAAATCCTTCTGTTTCTAGCATACAAGACATAAAGGCAAAATCTTCAGACAAAGGAGAAGCACCAGTTTCAGAAGTAAGCGTAAACGCTGGTGAAACCCCAGATAACAAGAAGTCTAGTAGGCAGAACTTCAGCCCTTCTCAGTTTATAGCAGAAGAATTTCTTCCCGTCTGCCTGGAAGAAATGGATTCAAATGAATCTGTAAGCTCTGAACTCGTGGAAAATGTTTGCAATGAGATAAGCAAAAAACAAATCTCCCACAATGAAAAGGATCGATTTGAAGAGACAAAAACTTGCAACAACACAAAAAGAGCTTTGGAACAACACGAGGAGGATCTTCAAAGTCCAAAGAAGCTCAAGAGGGATGAAAACTTGGATGGTGAGGCCTCCCGAGACTTGCAGGTGAGCCTCATCACTCATTATAAGGATACAGTGAATGCTAACAGGACTTCTGTTTCAATTTTGGGGTGTAAGCAGATCTATCGGTAGGTTTTCTTGTTTCCCTTAACCACCAGTTTGCTGTCATTTTGCTATGTCGTCCCCTGTATTTTTCATTGTTTTGCCAAAATAGACGAATCAGGTTGATGTGTGCAACTTTCCTGAACGGTGCAAAACAGACAGAGTAAGGCATATGTCAATTTTAAATAATTCCCTCCATAGTATCCTTTTAATTCTTTCTCAACTAAATACTCTTAGTCCTCTGAACTGAACTATTTGCTAGTTGTTGCTTAGGTACAATGATAGAGTAAGGCCTAAAGCAATTATTTAAAATCCAAACGTGGATGTTTAGTTTAAATTAGCTTTTTTATAGACAGCACAAATTGCAGCTCAATCAAGAAAATCTGTGCAAATATGGAACGTTAATCTGACCTTAAAAATAAATTTGTACATCATCAGTAGAAACTTTCTAGTTCCAAAAGCTGGAAGGGTGTGCTGTGGTGGCTACTGCTTTGATTGAGAAATGAATGAAGGATTTTGCAGCTTTACTTCCTATATGTCATCGTAGGAAATGGCTTAATTAGCCATACGTTGGTTTGTCACACTGATTAGATATAAAATGTGCCGATACCAAAAATGAAACAATTCTGAATGTCAAGAAACAGCTACAATAAACTACTGATCGACTTCTTATTGTATTGTTTCATATAACTCTCTTAATTTCTTTTTTTTTAAACTTGCTAATATTAGGTTACTTTTGGCGCTGTGTCTCAAAGCCAAGTAGTTCATGAAGGTGAAGATCCTCCAAATCTATCAGCTAAAAGCCCTGATTGTACTCATGCCAGCACCAGCAGCTCTCTGGATTCTGTTAAGGCTGACACAGAGTTAACAAGTAAGACTTCCTTTGTGGTAATGGTTTCAAACCTTGTGTTCTTTACGCTTAATCAAGGAAGAGCCTCACCCGTAGTATATATGTCAATTGGGAAAGGCCTTGAATGTCTGCGTCACAGTTTCCCACCCAGCCCGTCAACATGCTTTTATGTTCTGGCTCAGAGTCCAAGCCGTTCAAGGAAAACCAAGACGGGAAGAAAAAGTAGCAGAATTTAAGTACAGCTTTGTTTTCAAGGGCAAGTTGGGCTCATGAGGCAGTTTAGTTACCTTAGCACAGAGCAAAGTCCCAACCCAAACTCTGTCAGCCCAAAGGTGATTTTAAGCTGGTTCCACGCAGAATGAGTCTGCGTGTCTCAGCACTGCGCTCTTGGAAGACGACTCCTCAGAGGGCATTGCAGGGACAGGCTCTAAGCAGATTCAGCCCCCGGGTTTAATTAGCTCTTGCTAATTAGCTAATACCTAACAATGAGGCAGAAATCTGCCAATCATCTGGTAAGTGATATTTTGCCTCTATTTACAAAATCGATTCCAATTTTGACCTCCTGCAACCGTGAAAGCATATGCCTTATCCAGCAGAAGTTGGGCTCTTTCCTTTGAGTGAGAAACTAGCTCTTGTTGGCTCAGAACTTGGAATGCCATGTTTTTACCTTGAAAGCTGCTGGCAGCTCAGATGTGCTTTGGTCTCTGTCTACATAGGATGCCCTCTGTGAACTGGTTGGAGTCTCTCAGTTTTATTACTTTTTAGTATGTTACATATGGCTTTCCTCCCACAGAAGAGTGAACTCTGTCATTTCATTACCGCTCTGACACAGATTTTATTTTACATTAGATTCTTAACCTAGTCCTCCTTATTTGTCCCAAGTAGTTGTTTCCTCAGTTACTTCATTCAGCACTGGAAACGCACATAAAGGTCAAACTCTGCATTAAAATTGCATTTTTTTCTAGAGCTAATGAGCTTAGGTTCATATTTCCATAAGAATATTATTAACCCCCACAATATCCCCCCCCCCTTTTTTTTGTTGTTGTTTTTTGGCTAGTTCAGCGAAGCAGTCAGATGGAGTCCCAGCTTCTCACAGATAGCATTTGTGAAGATAACTTACGGGAGGTATGTAAATAGCTGAAAGATGCTAACCTCTTGTCCTAACAGGAAAAATACTTGCGTGCGTATATGCAAGTAAGCGTTCTTGCTTGAAAAATGTACTTATCTGTATGTTTTTCCTAATCTTCACAGAAATTTCAGAATGGTGTTATCACAGTTGGGGAGTTTTTTACACTTCTTCAAGTCCATGTTCCGATTCAGAAGCCCCGGCATAGCCATCTTCCAGCCAATGTGAGTATCTGTCCGTTGATGCGCATAATATAATTGACCTTAAATTATATTCCTTTGCCTTTTAATTTTTATCAGCTAACCAGTCTGTATTAAAGGCCTCTAAATGAGTTAAGCCAGAAGTCAGTTCCACCTTGGCAAGTGTGTCAGACACTGCATGTTTCCTCTTGTCTCTTTGCCTTGTTCACCTCTGATAAGTCTGATGCTTTTTTTTCCTCAGTACTGAAAAACAGAATAACTTTCAGTCCCTTCACAAAATACCATATATCCAGGATTATCTGTTCTTGGATAAATATACTAATTCTTGCTTTTTTAACTTGTTTTAAGGATGGTAAGTTTGAAAGTAAGAATTAAAAGCTCAGTCTGACCTTTTCACTTTATCTTCTTACTATGTCCATCAGCCACTGAAATCAGAATCCTGAAATGCTACTCTGCACTCCTACTACCTGTTCTACTCTCCTTCATAAGTGCTTCACCATGACATTACTGCTCTTTATTTCTTCCCCTTAAGTCTGTTCTGCCTGAACCCAGTTTCAGTATCCTCATCCTGAAAGGTTTCTGTTGAATTCTTGCAGACATGGGAACAACTGGTTTTTTGCATGCAGACAAGTACCACTCATTGGTAGTAACTTGATGCTGAGCGAGGCAGTAATCTTGCTTCGCAATCATCCTGAAAGCAGGGCCTTGTAATTTGTTTTCAGTAAAGGCACCTTATTTTCATATAAGCTTTCTTATGACTAGTGTTTCAGACTTGGTTATTTGTACACATTTCTGTAGCCAACTGCATTTCTAGCTGGATGCTGGGGCTGGTCTCATCTGTCTGGATTTCACAAATAATCTTTATAACGAATGGTACTTATGCAATGAAGTAGTGTGAATGAGCTGCTTAGTTTTCTGTACATAGGTATTATACTGACATGGAGAAGTTTCCAGTTTCATAAACAGAGAAAGTTTGTTTGCAAGATTGCAATGCTTAGCATTTATTTAATAAAGTATATGGGGATTTAGTTCAAATACTTCCATTTCCTGCTGCTTACTTACAGTCAGCGATGCACTGGGACAATGGAAAAGCCATCCTGGAAAGTGGAAAACCTTAGCAGTGTCTGCATAATTTTGTCACTGGTTTGGGAGTTTCTTCTATGCCAGTACTTATTCTAGAGTGCTGGGGAACTTTTCAGGAGTATGTTCAATGTTAAGTAAGTTCTAATGAGATTTGATCTTCTTTCTTTCAAATGGGTAGCGGGACACCTGTTTTGGTAGGAATTTTTAATACATCTTTATGATAATAAGTGTAAGAGTGAAGTAGTTACTATGTATGAAAAGGAGTGGTCAAGATCATATTCTTCACATGGAAAGTGGCACATTTGTGAAAATTCTTTACTTGTGAAATTCGTTCTAGTACTTCACATTAGTTGAAAACTGGCTCCTATATAACCAAGTCTTACTGCTGTAAGATGTCACATTGTCAGGGCAAATATGTCAGTAGGATATTCGCATTAGAAATTTAGATATCTTCTTGGAAATAAGGACTGCAACTGTGGACCTTGTTTTATTAGTTTGCAGAAAGCCAGTGCACACAGCTGGTTTGATATGTTTGTGGGGCACACGTGGTGGTGTGTTCTGCCTTTCTTCATTGCCTCATGGCTGACTGAATAAAATTTCTGTGTGTCAACTTAGCAAGAGCGAGTAAAAAGTCTGTCCATTTTAAAGTTCTTTAAAACCGTTATGATAAAAGAATGAAAACTGATTAAAAAGAATCAGCTAAATTAATATAATTTGTATCAATTAAATTGCTTCCTTTATGGCTTTTAAATGTCTTCTGTTTTTATTTAAAATGCTGTACTATCTTAGTTGCAGTTTAGTTTACGCTTTCAGTTTGCAAATTTATTCATACTGAGCTGTCTCTAAATATTCATCAGGCTTACAAAACTCTGATACCATTCATTAGTGACTGATCTCCGACAAAAACCAAACACCACCCCCACCCCCCAAAAGCCCCTAAAAGCTTTCTCTGAAGGGATGGAATTAATGTCAGTTATTCATGTGCGTCAATAGATAGGTAGCTTGCTGAAACACCCCCATCGTATTTATTTGATGTGCCTAAGACTTGTTGAAAATTGGGAACTTCGATTCTGAATCAAGCATAGCTATCTTCTTTTATTCTAGAGCACTCTTGTTACCTGGATAACGTACGCGCGTTTTTCAAGTCTTCATCTAAAAGGAAGTTAACCTCTTTCAATTTTTCTTTTTTTTTTTTTTTTTCTTGAGCTCTGGTGATGAGGCATATGTCCCAAAAGGAAGTCCATGCTCAAATGTGAGGAAACGTGGGGCATAAAAGTGGAATGAGCTATCTAAGGTTATATGACTAGCTTGTCTCAGAATGAAATAGGACAAGTCCAGAATGAAAACAATCATTTAAGTATGTCAGGCTGCCTCCATTAGGGTTTGGGTTTTTTTTTCTTTTCTGTTCTGCAAAAATAAAGATTCTGGGCCTTTTGCTGGTTTCTGTACGTGAATGATCGGAAGTTTACTGTTTCTGAAAAATATGCATCTTTTTTTCTTCACAATTTTTCCCTCTGTTTTTCCCCAGTGTGAAGTCAGTGCACCACCTACTCCAGAAGACCTTATTTACAGCCAATATGTTTACCGCCCC
>NW_008795855.1:118271-133082 GCF_000699145.1 Aptenodytes forsteri | reverse complement strand
CAGAATCGCTATCATAAAGGCAGGGAGGAGATTTCCTGATGCAGAATAAATCAGACAACTGAAAACACTGGATTCTGGCAGTGCACTTCCAAGCTCCCCGCCTGCTTTCCTCGATGACTCCTTCCCCCCCCCCCCCCCCACCCCCCCTTCCCCCCACCCATTCCGTTTACCGCCCCAAGCTACGTATTTATGAAGAAGATTGCCAGGCCCTTTCTCAGATGATAGATGAGTAAGTGTTTTTTCAGTCACAGAGTATATTAGTAATTCTATTTTTTCAGCTCTGGTTGCATGCAATAATAATAATAAATAATAATAAAGATAATTAAAATTTGCTTTTCTTCAAGTAATTTATCTTTTACTAATGAAGTGTTTTGGTTGCACATCAGAAGAGTTAGAGTAAAACTTTTTAAATTGTATCAAAAAGGATCAAACATAGAAAGCAGAATCGTAACAGGTTACGATCTGTGGTTTATTAGATTGAAATGCAGTTATCATGATTTATTTTCTTATCTGAAGGACACTTCTGGTCTGATTCATTATGCCTTTTACAAATCATGTGCGAAATCAAGTTTTATGATAAAATTCAAAATCAGTAGTAAGATTTTTCACAGCCTCATTAGCACCACTTCCTATTTCTTTGGCTCTCTAGCTCTCCACCTCCTGTTCAGACCTGCCCTCAACAAGACGACTATAGGAAATGAACTTTGTATTATGTGCTAGAGTTTAACAAACATGGCCCCCATTTAATTAAGGCTTTAGAGGGTCTCTCCAAGATGTAAGACCCAACTAAATGAAAATATTTACATTTCCATGTGGTAATTAGAAAAGGGGAATGAATTGTATAAATACCAATGTGCTGCTTTACGTGCTCGGTGCAGTTGCAACAAGACTTTCTTTCAACTTTCTTTTCCACATTTCAGGTTAAAACCGTATGCAAACGTCCAGGATCAACTCCTGGTGAATGTGAATAAGAGTTTGTGGGAAGTAATGAGAACCTGCTCTGATGAAGAGGTAATACTGCATGAAGAGATAATGTTGTTTCTTACATAATGAAGAAGTACGGTTAAGTCAGATAAAATAAGAACCAGAATGGTCACAGAGTAACAGTAGGCAGGTAGGTGATACAAGGCAAAATATTTTCTGAATGGAAAACTGCTATGAGAACTTCCAATATATCAGAAGAATGCAAGGATTTGTGCCCTTTAAAATATATTAAAGGGAATATGTTGCTATAAAACAGAAAAACTTGATGATTCAAGTTGATAATTCTGCTTAGTTGAGGGCAGAAAAGAGAAGAGGAAACTTTAGATGGGCCTAAGCAAACAGTGCAATTTTGGAAGGAAAAAATGAACTGCTCTTACTGTAGAGACTCTGTTGCTTCATTGGTGGAGCAGAATTGCCCATTAACTTAAATGCTTATTTAGTCCAGAAAGACATGCGATGTTGCAAGACATATAATGAACAGAAAATACGTGTCATTACACAAAAACAAAGCTGCATACAGGATTTGGAGTGCAACAATGGTGTCACATGCCAAAACAAAAGCTGAGGCCAGAGGGTATTTAAAGGAGAATGCTAATGATAACGGGCACAAAAAAGCATGCAAGACATTCGCATTTAAAACTCAGAAGCATTATAAAAGTATCCCAGCCAGAACTGAGAAGGTAGATCGAGATTCTGTTTTCCGTGGTTCTAATGGCAAGAATAAAGATCTATTAAATGAAAATAGAGAGTCAAAATTATAAAAGACAGTATTTTTCATAGTTCATAATTAGATAGATACAGGATATCACCGAGGCTAGGTTATTAACTAGATTCAGGAAGAATTATACTTAACGAACAATGAAAGCACCTAGAACCCTTAGCTAAGAGTAACAAATTTGAAAGCTTATTAAGCAAATCTCTACACACTGCAATTAGAATGATACCACCTAGTGGAAATAGGCAGATGGCAAACATCATAGAAAAACTTTTTGTACATTCCTCTGCAGCTTCTGGATTGACAGCTGTCAGAGAAAACATTGAACTGCATGATCTGTAGCTATGCTCTGTTAAAACAGGTTTTAAGTTTACTTCTTGTGGTTTGGGTTCTGCCTGGACTTCCGTGAGCATTTCAGTTAGCCTCCTTAACCATAATGGGGCAAGTATTCTAAATACGTCTCAAACAACTGGGATGAGAGACCTCTGATGTACTTAATGAAGGTGCTCTGGTTTTTGGTAAAAGCATCTCTTTAGTTATTTGTGCGGCTCCCTGTTTGAATAAAGATCTTGTTGGATCTTTGCAAAGAAAATCAGTTACTTGAGTAGGCAACTGTACTTGCATTAACAGGGATTGTCCAGTCTTAAATTTGTTTTGATTTGCAAGTGTCATGTAATACTGCTACTAGAGAAATGGGGTATTGGGAGGAGCAAAGAAGGGAGAAAGAGTCTAAAGGGTCGATTGAACAACCTTTTGTTGCACATTCCCATTCGCTTCTGCTTCTGTATTTTCCATTCATTGCAGCTGAAGAGCTTTGGAGCAGAATTGAACAAAATGAAATCCTATTTCACCAAGGAGAGTAAAATCTTGGCTCACAATGAGAAAGTGACATTGTACAGCAAATTACTGCAGAGCGCACAGGTAATGTGCCACAAGGCTGCAGAGGTTTACCTTTAAAAAAAAGGAACTTCTACCATATTTCGTCCGTCTTTGACTGTCAAGTGTAGAGGCCTAATTGTTGTATGTAAGTGTGCATTCGCTTGAAAGTTTCCTTCTTATTAAACGTACTCCCCTTTTATTTATAGGCGCATGTAAAACATTGGGACAGTGACTTTCTTGCACTTACACTATAGGAACTTTCTGCCTAAGGGTTTTGGCAATTAAAGTAACAGTGAAAAATTGAAGTATTAAAGGAAACGCCATCAGAAATTAGCTCTTTATACTGTAGTAATGTCAGTATTAGTAACTAACAAGGAAATGCAGAAGTAATGCATTGTGATAGGTATCAGAAATTTGTATGTGTTAAAAGCTCTAGGAATTTATTTATTTCCATGTTTTATCTCATCCCTTCATAAGAAAAGTCATTAGGAAGATACATTGTTAAGTATCTAGTACTTTCTAACGCATGGCTACTGCCTTAATGTTTGTCAGTCTGCCTCCTTGTTCTAATGACAGATTATATCAGCTTCTTTAATTAGTTTCTTAGCAAGCAAAGATCCACGTGGTGGTCCCAGAAGACAATTCAGCTTTTTAAAAAATGTCATTGACTTGAGTACAATTGTCCTATCTTAGGAACAACACGGAAAGCTACAGTCAAGAATAGAAAAGGTGGATGAATTACTCAAGGAGGCGGAGAGCTGTCTTGTTGCTCTGGAAGCAGGTATGTGTGTCCAAACCGGTGACTGATTTGCTGATTTCTCTATTTTTCTGCAGAGCTGCTGTTTAAAGGGTCAGTTCAAGATTCTGTGTTCGGTGGTTGCTTGGAATTTTACAATTCCTTTGTCACAAGTATTTGTTAGGCCTAAATGCCTTCATTTGCGTCTGCAAACTTGTCTTGTGGGAGCCACTTACATATCATATGAAAGCTAGAAGTATATCTGTGCTGAAATACAGAATTATAATTGTAGCCTATGAACATGTAACCAAGCTGGCTAAATCTGCTAGCGATAACGATACAGCTGCTGGCAGCACGCAGTTCAAAATGGCTGCAAAACCTGCCAGCGATCCTGCAGGTAGGCAAGACTAAGCTTTGCACTCCAGGACTGTTTATCAGCATCATAGCTGGATGGTTTAAAACTTGTTCAGCTGTGTTCACACAAGCTGCAGTCAGTACTTGGCATGGCTGCATGACGATGGTCTGTGTATTTTCACTCCTTTTCTTCCAACTGAATTTTCTACTTAAGTAGAAATCAAATTGCACAGTAGCAGCTTTGGAACAACGCAATGAAAGGAGTTTTCCTTGTTATCTGTTACTTTTTGAGGTTTTTGGTAGATACCCTTCCAGCTTTTTGTACATTTTTCTTAGTTAGCTTTGAAATACTAAGATTTATAGAACTCACAGACAAATAAAATGGAATCTAAGTATTGATTCTGGGAGTTCTGCAGAAACCTGAAACTTCTTTCCCATAGATTCTGACTGGGAAGAATGGGAAGCAGACTGCAGTGATGAAATGGCAGAAGGGAAAACCCTAGGGGAAGGTAATGGTACCAGCTGAATGGCACTTTTTGTTTTGTTTTTTAAATTCTGGAGAGGGTGATACTCAAACCCACCGTGATACATTAATTCTGATATGGATGCAAACACTGCTGCTTTCTTTTCCACATTGGATATAGCTAATTACACAGATGTTAAAGTACAAAAAAAAGGACTGTTCTTCCCCCTGGAAAAATGGAGTTTAGAACTTGGTGTGTGCTGGCTATCATATTCAGCACTTTAATTGTTCAATAATTACTAACCTTTGTTGACAACATATCTGTATCCAGGTAGGAGTAACAGCCATCAAGTTGATGGCTTTCATATTGTTAAGAACAGTGACTGCAGCGCAAGTTAGGGCTTTCTTTGCTGCTCTTTTCTCTCATTGCTTTTTTCCCTTTCTCTTAGAATTGGAAAGCCTCAGAGCCCAAGAAGAGGAACTTCAAAGGTAAGATGTCAAAGAGGATCTAAAGACCTTAAATAACGTGCACATTCAGGTTTTAGAGGGTTGGTGTTTTTTCAACCAGTGTGCTACATCTCATGTGGTTGGTTTATCTTTGCAGAGAACTGTCAGATCTGGAGACTCAGAATGAGCAAATGCTTGCTCAGATGAACCAGCTAAAGGAAAACGAAAAAAGCTGCCAGGAACTCCTGGAGAGATACGAGTAAGGAAAAGACCTTCAGGTTTTATTTTTATCAGCTAGTTCTGGGGCCTCACATTCGTATATAAATGGTTTTGATTCTGGTTTTCCTTGTTATTTGATTTGGGAAATCTTTGGACGCCCATCTCCTCGCAGCCTAGGATAAGCAATAGAGCCTCGGTGAACTTCCATGTGTGATACACTGTTTTTCTATTAACAACTTTGCAGTGATACTCTACGTTCAGTCTTTCTATATCCAACACTCTTCCAATTCCAGAATGAACATTTATGTAAAATGAATAGTATTATGCTTGCGTTCCCAACAGATTCCTACATTCTGTTGAAAAGTGAAAATTTCACTGGTATATCATGTGGTAGTAGCTGCAAGTGCACTTAATGCTCTGGTCTTTGTCCTTCAGATAATTGTGTTGGTTGGTTGAAACTTAGGATGGTTGTGTTTTTCTCCCCCCCTTTTTAGCTTCACTGAGTGGGAGATTACTGAATGGAGTGAACAGCGGGCAGTCTTTAATTTTCTTTATGATTCTATTGAACTCACAGTTGTGTTTGGACCCCCAATAGGTAAGTCACAAAATTGGTAGGTTTCAGTTTTATGAATTTGAAAGGTTAAATAGTTACACAATGGAAACCTAAAGTTTCTATATTTTGTGAAGATCTGCTAAAAGGAAATAGAAAACATACTACAGCAGGAGCGTGTAAGCTGAGAGAGATGGCTTTGAACATGTTTATCAGTGCTGTCTATGAAAATTCAGAAAAGTATGTAATGAATGGCTGTTTCTGAAAAGGAAGAGCTGTAGCTCCAGAATTAAGTATGGAAATAGCTACTGTGTGGGTTTTTTCCTTTCCTTCTCAGATGGTGATGTTTTCGGTGAAGATCCTTCCAGAAAGATAGTTAGCCTGAACTTTGAATCTCTCTTGGATGGTAAGGTTTTTCAAGTAGCTTGAAAGTAACTGCCCTGATAATCTGTTCTTGGGAAGACATCTGTAAATTTGTGGTTTATCTGCAAAATGCATTACTGTACGGCTTTTAAAAGATTTCTGGCAACATGTTTTTCTTTTGTGTTACAGAGGAAAAAGCTCCACCCTCCTCATGTTTAGTCCAAAGACTCATCTTCCAGTTTATTGAAAGTCAGGGATGCTGGCAGGAAAAGTGTCCCACACTGTACTACTTGCCCCAGGTAACATTCCAGGAAAGCCTATAAGACTCTGGAAAAACATTAAATCTTTTCTGTCACAGAGAATAGGGCTGATACTGAGAACAAAAGCATCTTAATGAATGCTTCATCAATGCAAATCAAAATCTGCTTCATGAATATTCTGAGGTGCAAGGGGAAGTACCTGTCCCTGAAGGCAAGAGTCCTAAAAGCTGTGGTTTCGTCCTTGTTTGCTGCATTAATGTCTGCCTTAGTGATTTCTTAAAATCCTTTTTTTTTTCTGCTAGTAGAAATTAAAGAATTGAGCTGAATGCCATTCTGCTTTCTAAATGGTTTAAACTGCCAAGCCAACCTTGGTGTTTCTGCATGTCTGTGTACCCCTGTTGACAAAGCTGAAGGGAGAAACTTAGGGCAAAGAATGTATATTTGTTGTTACGCTTGTACAATTTCATTTTCACATCCAAACTGAGATAGCAGTTAAACCTCTTTTTTTTTTTTTTTTTTTTTTTTGTATACTTTCTAGGGTAAACTGCATTTTCAAGTGTGTCATAGTTTACCAGCCTGAGTGCCAATGTGATTGCTTTTCTGATTGCCCACTTAGGTTCTTCATGACATCTCTTTGGTGGTGAGTCGTAAACCACCCCTTTTTTTTTTTTTTTTTTTTTTTTATACTTTCTAGGGTAAACTGCATTTTCAAGTGTGTCATAGTTTACCAGCCTGAGTGCCAATGTGATTGCTTTTCTGATTGCCCACTTAGGTTCTTCATGACATCTCTTTGGTGGTGAGTCGCTGCAAGATCTTAGGAGAGGAGATTGAATTTCTGGAGAGATGGGGTGGAAAATTTAATCTTCTGAAGACAGATATCAATGAC
The DNA here is from genome assembly GCF_000699145.1 of Aptenodytes forsteri. Lineage (NCBI taxonomy): Eukaryota > Metazoa > Chordata > Aves > Sphenisciformes > Spheniscidae > Aptenodytes > Aptenodytes forsteri. Next base: position 126,226 of record NW_008795855.1, on the reverse strand, counting down.
ACAAAGTGAGTGACTTCAGATGGAGTTTACACCAGTCCTTCAGAGAGTGTCTAGATAATCAGGAACAAAACACTGAAATACTTTCAATTTGGTTTTCTTGAAACTGAGATTTTATGCCACTACTTTCAACAACAATCTAATTTATTTTAATACAATTGCACTATAATATTTAAGTGCATGGAAATTAAGCTGTTCTTGGATTCGGACACTTCCTTACTATCATATAACCTCTCCTTCCTTGCTGCTTTGCTGTTTGACTTGACTCTCTCACTTAAAACTTTAGGCCAGAGTGTAGCAATGCAAAGGAAACAGCCAAGAGTTTACCTGTAGCTTAGTGTTTTGTTTCTTCTATTTGCTTCAGCCAAGCAGAATCGGTCATTGCAGGACGAATGCACTTAAACTAAACTTTAATTTTCTTTAGTTTTCATTTTCTCATAGTACTTCCCAGTTTTGTGGCATGTCCCAGCGGAACGAGATAAATACTACTTCACCTTATCCTTCTATTATTGATGTATGTCCTTAACTAAGAAGTGCCCAGTTAACCTTGCTCTGCATGCCTTGATGCTGTTCCCATAGGTTATTCTAACTTGTAGTACCCTTTGCAAGAGTGGTGTTCTACTACATGCCAAAAATCCCATAAAAGCTATATTTAGTTAAGTCAACAAAACAGATGCAAGGGCGGCCTGTGCTCAGGAAGTTGCACATTGTGGGAGATTTACCTGGCAAAGACCCGTGTTACGCTCGTTCTAGTTTACGCTATCCCAAAGCATCTGCTTCCTGGGCATTGTGTCCTTGGTGATGGTCTTGCCCATATTTACAATAAAATTCAACTCTGGCCTTCCTGCATATTGTCATAGACAAGAGTACTGTGCTAGATAGAAATTTGGCCTGATTTAAATAGGGTTGGATTCATGAAACAATCTTAGAATTGTGGAATTGGAGGTAAATCAGTCCTACTTAAAACTTCAGAAAATGTTAGCCACCTAGGAATATTTTATGTTAACTAGAAAACATATTTTTGATTACTACTTTATATTCTCCCATAATTTTTGAAAGGTTCTGTGAATTATGTGTGTATTAACTTTTTCTGCAAGGAAAGTTGGGGTTTTGTATTCTAACTCAGTGTTAGAATGCTGATAGTATTAGAGTGGAAAGGTTCTTTTAACCTTATTTATGACTTTATTTATGAAGTAACTGTTAGTCTATGCTGGAACTCTTTAGAAGTTATTGAGCTTGTTGCATCAATTACATCACTTGTTTTCACTTCTGGAATCTAATTCAAAGGTGGTGGCAGTACATTTGAATATTTTGTATTCATCTTTTTGTTTGTGTTTATTTTGCATACAGAGTGAAGCTTTTGTTCTCCGCTTCCACAGCTTTTGCAAAGTTTGAGTTGACCCTGTCTCTATCTGCCAACTACCCGTCTGCTTCACTGCCTTTTACTGTCCAAAACCAAATTGGGAATATTGGGTGAGTTGAACAGAAAAGAACCACTCCATATGACTTAAGTTTCAAAGCTAGGGATGGGGAATTTATTGTTGTGTATCCTCTCAAACACGTGTGATCATTTTATCTTTCCCAGGGAGGAGGAAATTTCTGCTGTTCTGTCCAATGTACCGATTGGTTACCACTATCTGCGGAGAATAGTCAGCTTGATTCATCAAAATTTGCTCCAGGATCCCAGATGATTCGCTAGATCCGCATGCAGGACTGAAGAAGTCAGACTGGATAGTCTTCGATTTTAGTCTTGTAAGAATTCAAGCTGTCTCTCACCAGAATGGGAGTGCTGTTAGCTACTCAGCTCTTTAGTAATCTTGTCTAATAATTGGTTGATATCCAGGGTACTTGGTGTAGGCTACAAGTTTTTATAAAACCAGAGGTCTCTAAAGAGGAAAAGGGAGAATTTCTTATGTCTTTTATACATCCAATCTGCCTTTTATCTTCTTTCAGTCACCGGTGGTCTTGGCCTCCTTGTATATATAGTCTTTCCTAGTATGGATATTCTTCTGACATAGCATGTTAATTTTGTTCTGGGTTGATTTACAGAGCTGTTGTATAAAACAATGATGAGTATTTTCTAAATTAACACGACTGGAATTTACTTTCACTATCATCACTTACATCGTAGCATTTTAACATATCACGTTTGATTTTTTATCAGTTTCCTGGAACCCCTCCCAAAACACAGAAACTATAGTCCTGCTTCTTTCTGATTAACCAAATAACCTGTCATAATTAACCAGGTGGCCAAAGTCAGAAATACTTTTGTCATGAAGACTAAAGATCCCTGTGCTTGACCACAGACTTTGCGGTGCAACAGACTCAAAGCCATCAGGTTCCATCTGTGCGATCCTCTCCAACTAGAAGTTTGTTCTGATACTCAGCGTCTTTGTCCAGTACAATCTGTCTCTTGGTTCTGGTATGTTGTCTGAGTTTGTAATGCGTTAGAATTTTAGTGAGGAGACTGAGCCATTTAAATTTAGGAGGTATCCGTCATATCGTTGGTGCAGTCTAGATTGCTTTTGTATATATTTTGTATATTATGTAGGTTGAGCTGTTGGAACTGATCTAACCCTGACTGAGTTTATCGTGTAGAAGTGCCTACCATTTCTCAACTGTCCATTCTGTAGGCAGGTGCAAATTTTTGTATCTCTGTAAAATATGTTGAATTTAAAAATGTTTTCATGTGTTTAAGTGTTTATATATTTTTGTCTTTTTACAAATTTTCCTTCTATTTGGAAGGTCGAAGTTCATTAAACATTTGAATTGTTGCTCTTCCTTCTTCAAGTTGTGATTATCGGCTGCTCGATTTAAACTTGTGACTGAAAATTTGCCTACTACTATTGAAATAACTTTGTTAGCTGTTTGGGAGGGCTTTTCATAATATGAACTTGTATTTTTTTTTTCCTTGCATTTCCTAGTGTTAGCTTTCTATGGCCTGGCTTTCGCAGAATAATTTTTTTTTTTTTTTTTTTTTAATTGGGAAAATAGTGCCTAAGTTGCAAATGACTTGGGTATTATACCTGGAATGACTTTTGAATTTCCTAAGGTCGTTGTATCAGCATTAGTAACCAGTAGAGGGTGCTGCAGCAGTACCTCATGAGCATTATTCAGCTCGGGCTTTTTTAGTTGTCTGGTTTAGTTTTCTTTCAGCATATTTACAAGCTAAAGAATATGATAACTATGAAGAGTGAAGTGAGTTTTTGGTAGGATTTATTATATTGCTCTGGATATTGAATCAAAGCAGCAGCAGATGAAACAACGCAAAACAAAGCCATGCATTTGCAGTAGAAAAAGGAGATTAGGCAGAAATTAAGCAGTTCCAGTTTTGTATTTAATTTATATTTGTAGTTGATACTCTTATTTAAACTCCTCCCAGGGCATTAGGACTTAAAGATCATAACATCTCTCATCTATAGGGCTTGATGTATTAGTTAAAATCTTCATAGAGATAATATATTTACAAAAACTGTATTATTTTGCAAGCCAAATTTTGTTGAGAATGCCATTACTAAAGCTTTTCACACACAGTGCTTATTGTAACCATTGCTCAATCATAAAGCTGGATATATAATGTTAGAGAACTCTCATTTCCTTCAACAATCCAGTGCGATTTGTGGAGTAAAGCTCAGATTAGATCTCAAGTTATGGCTGTACCATTTTTAAGGATGGGGGAAAAGGTGTAAGGGAGAAGAAATTAATTACTTTTCAAGAATTAATTTACTTTTCTAGGAAAAAAAAGTCTATAGATTATTCTTATTTCATATTTGGTAATATACTAGCTGTGAAAGAATGAGCACTATCGTGTTTTCACACTAATACAGTTGGAATGTTGTTTTGACTATGGCTTTCTTTAATGATTAGTTTATGGATATCAGTAATAGTGCACATTGTTTTATTGCATTTAATTTAAAGCACTTGTTCTTGTAAATCTGGAGATCATCCATGAGCACTGATGCCCCGGCATAAGTGTGAATCCCAAGAGAATGTCAACCGCACCCAAGTTCTAATACGTTACAGGAAAAGAATCTTTTACGGTCCTTCAATATTGCTCAAGACTGATATCTTTCTGTATATATAAATGCAGAAGCCTCTTGTGATCTCTGTTTTGTCTTCCTAAATGCATATTAAATTCTTTAGCTCATTGGCAAAAGGTTAAATAATGAGGATGCAAATTACTGTGCATTACTAGTAATACTCTGCTTTCATGTTCCCAACCTTCGTTTTCATGGGAAACATTCCAAAATCTGGACAGAGGATAGAAACACTAGTGGGGAACGTATCCATTTAAACATATGGCAACGCTTTGAGGAATGTCCAAAAGTAAAATGAGTGATTGATCAGTTTTGCACTTTAGAGTAAGATGAAAGGACAGTCTAGCGCTAAAGCAAGTGTTTGGCTAGCTCAGGAACTGGAGTAAAATTCTGGTGTTGAATCAACTGATTTGCTGTAGTGCTCTGTCTCCGAGTCCAGGGCATCTACCATTTGCAAACCAGGTTCTCTGAAGGGCATCGTTGCTTCGCATTGTTGAAATAGCTCCATGTTTCTAAACCTGAACTCTGCAAAACACCAAGTAATTTCTCCCTTGCAGCTCTAGTGCTACTTCAGTTGCAGCAACGGAAGCTACTAACGCCTATGTCTGATATCCCAGTGTTTCCAAGAACTACAGGGGAAAAAGACTTCCGAGTGGAAAATAATTTCTAAATAGGATATTTATACAAGATAAGCCACTCTGAAGACACAGCAGGTAAATTCAAATTAACCGTTAGATATGGAAGATTTAGTTACATTTAACAGCTTAGACTTGCACACGAGCTCATCTGCTTTAATTCTAGTAGCTTTTATTTGTGAAGTTTTAAAATACACGACGATTGGATCTAAGTCAGTAGAGGGACCATAAAAAATATTTCCTTGGGTATGAGAAGTGCTCCATATATTTCAGTCTATACTGTGCACTTGGATACCTATATTTACTTAGAGTTCTATAGAGACCGATAACATTTCCTTTTAATATTCTTTTACTGAAAGTTGGCTCTGCTGTCTTGTTAAGTCACTTGAAGTTCTGTTCAGGTCGATACGGGATCTTAGAATTAAAAACGCCATCTTCTGCCATCAGTTGTAAACTGCTCTTAACATTCCTTGACCTTACCATGCAAATGGTTACAGGATTTCCATTATGAATGCCAATCGCATGCTGTTCCGTCAGCTTCTGCTGCTGGGTTAGCAAAGTCCAGTAATGAGCATCACATGTCCAATATCCCAATGGCATGCTGACATCTTGAGCTGGGCTGGCTTGTATTATAAGAAGAAAATTAGGATTATTTTCTGAATGCTGCTTCTTTCTAAGTATTTTTCCTCATTCCCTTCTGTATGGCCCATGACTGCGACTAATGATCCATTTTTCTCTGACCTTGAAACCTAGTTTTGGGAAAAGAGCTTTCTGTAAAGAGGCTCGTGCCTTCCACATTGCTTGTTCTGAAAACCCCCGGTGTGGCTTTGTGGTGGTAAAATGTACTGTGCAAATAGTGCTTGCATTCACAACTCCATAATCTAAACATCTATGTATTTTGAGTGTTTATTGACGTGTGTTGTCATGTTACAGACACACGTGCCCCATCACTTAAGGCCAGGCAACCTATTTTTCTTTGTGTGTTATCTGTTATGGGTAAGATGGTTTCTGCCTGCATGCAAGTACAGAAGTTGGAGCACATCTAACGGCTGCAGTCCTCTGTCGCTGGACTCATTTATTGCGGCGAGCCTTCTTCAGCTGTGTCTTAAGGCTGATTACCCCCCTACTCTCCAGGATGGCTTATGGAGCTTGTCAATGGATTCTCGCAGAATTACTTTTCATCCTCATACAACCTGTAAGAATCCTCTTGCTTCCAGCCCACACGATCTTGTAAACATGGATCCACGGAAGACTGGGAGATGGAACTGCAGAATTTCCTGCTCAGAGGCTGCGATGATCTCATTTGATTTGGAAACACTCCGCTGTCACAGGCGGATACCACCTACCTTAACCTGAAAAGCTCTGGATTTATCAGCCACTCTGTTACAATACTGAGGGAGTGAGTAAAAACCACCTTTGCCGGTAGAAACAAACACCTTTTGCTTACCTACCCGCTTCCACACAGCTTCATATCCTTTTAACAGGTGGGCAGGATATCGGCCCTGTGTACAGTAATCAATAATCTTCAATGATATAATAAAAGTCCCGAGCCGGGGTAGGCTTTTCTAATCATTTTCTTCAATAATGGGGCAGCACTGCATCAGAGCCTACTGCGTGTCCTTGACCAGTTATTTGTTGTAACAGAGAAGCTACTGGTAAGTCAGTCGACCTCCTCTCAAAAATCCTGTGCTCGTTTAATCCTTGAGCTCTAAGGATCGACAGGGAAGTCAAACAGTTTACACCCTTGGACGGTGTGGGACAGTGAGCTCTCAAGTCATGAGGCATTTTGTGCAATCACGGGGTCAGGCACCGGAGGAGGGGCAGGAAACAGGCTCTCGTCACCTGTGAACAGTTCATGTCCAGATCTCCATCTCTTTTCACTTGGTCTTGCCCATGTGACGGAGGACAATTAATGTAATAATTACGTGCACTATGATGTGCATTGCCGTACACCCTCAGGGGTACAAATGGACAAAAGGTCTTTACCTTGTTTTCTAGCTAGTCACGATACAGCGCACGTGAGGTACGGCGGTACGTGCCAAGTGGACCTCAGGTCTGTGTCCTTTCTTCCCAGTTCTGTGCTGTTGGATTCCCGCTGGAGTTACTAACAGGCCTTCTGAAAACCAGCTGTGTAAATATTCCCATGTATTTAATGCTAGGCTGGTACCTCTTTAAAATCTCACAGCCTTTGTCTTTGCGTGACGCTCCCGATAGCTTGCCAGCACTGAAACGGGTTTAATAAACATTTTAATGAAAAGCATAAAAACTCTGCAGATATTTCTAACATGCCTGGCCCCCAGCTATTTTGATTACGATGCTTTGTTTAGTGTCGGAATCCTTTCTTGTCAGTGTCTGATAACCTGGTTCTACTACGTTTTGTCCTAATCCTTGGTACTAATAAACAAAGCTGGGGGCAGGAGGAATTCCTTGTAAATCCTGGTCAGCTGAAGAAACGAAAAGCACTGGTGAAAGGCAGATTTTCCTGTTTAGCGTTACCCTTGCTTGCCACACCAATGTCCGTCTCGCCCACTATTTTGCTTCCAAGGGCGACCAGGGTGGAAAGGCTGGGAGAAACTTTTCCTACGTGCGGAGGGGCGTCCCTGGGATTCCCAGCTTCCACTCCTCTGCTAACCCGTCAGTGCGACCGCTACGTACAAAACGCTCTCGGCATTTTAACAGATGCTTTTATAGATGGGAAGAGCTTTCACTGCTCAACCGGGATTTTTCTGTAGCTCGTTTATTTTTATGGACATGCAGGGGAAATAATGCAGACGCTGCTTCTAACCGATGAAAACAGCGCGAGAGGGCGAAACATCCTTCTTCCAGCGACCTTGAGCCTTCCCTTAGCTCAAGCAGGGCTCTTCCCCGGCTGCCACCCCCCCAATTTAATTATCCTTCATCATCTTTAAAAGCTAATGGAAAGCTTTACGTGCGCGCGCTGAGAACCAGGGGCTCCTATCCTTGCCCAACAAGGCTTCGAGGCAAATGGCTTTTCTCAAATTCATCAGATTGAGACTTAATTTGGACAAATACCCCGAGGGAAGGGGCTTCCACCCTGGGACTCCAACCTCTGCTCCAGACCCGTCTTCATCTCCAGCCTTTCCTTCTCGGGCGCTGGCATGCGCTACAGCGCAGCGGGAGAGAGGTCCCGCCTGTCGAACGGCCGAATTTTAACGAGCAGAGTGACAGGTTTACGCTTATCTTAAAAAAAAAAAAAAGGGAAAGGCAAAAAAGGAAAGAAAAAAGGAAGGCCCCCCTGCCCAACGCGGGGCCGTACGCTCGCTCC
>NW_008795855.1:93430-117688 GCF_000699145.1 Aptenodytes forsteri | reverse complement strand
GATGACCGGCTCGGCCTGGCGAGCGCCGAGTGAGGCCTCCAGCGGCCTGAGGGACGGGGAGGGGCGTCGCCTGAGGCAGGCTTGTGAGGGAAAATTAAAGAAAATAACAAAATTAGGCAAGGTGAGAGTACCCGGCGTAGGACAAACAAGGCGATTATAAAGCGTGGTGCGGCAAGGAGTCGATAAAGGCGAGGGTGAGCGGTGGGCGATGGTTCCGAGCCTGGGCGCCTGCTGTGGGTTTCTGCTGCCTGCCTCGGTGGAAGATACTGGGCTAAACAGACTTGCTCTGATAGCGTAACTGTCGCTACCGTGCCTGCCTGTGGCTCTCCTTTACCCCAAACGGACGGTTGGTGATTTCAGTATCTGGCTCCTGCCGAGCCCCTAGGTACAGTCACCTGAGGAGCGTCGCTTCCAAAGAGCGTGTAAATGCCCTTATTTCCTTCAGTTTCCCTTGGCTGCGCGTGCCTCCCATCGTGCTCCTCCGCTTAGTATTCAGGGAGGTGGTGCAGAGGCACCGCAGCCGTAGCGGGGCCCAGAGGGAGAATCTAAAGCCCCTTCAAACTTGTGCGAGGTCGTGTTGGTACTTGTAGTTGTCTCGAGGGCAGTCTCTTGGGCACAACCAAGCTAGAACACCAACTGCCGCTTTCAAGTCATACATCTTCTAACGTGACCGCGTAACTTCTTGCTAAAATGAGATACTGCTAATAGTAAACCAATTTTGTTATATTATACTCCTAAATGCTGTCGAGCTCTCTATTAAGCCTCTTACTATTCCTCACCGGGTAACACGAGAGTTATTTGGGTTTTTTTGTTTTTAATGTTTAATACTACACAGGAAAGGTATTTCTCACAGCGCTTGTGTACCACGAGCTAAGAGATACGGGAGGGAGAAAACCATCACATACTACTTTGAATGATCTGTTAATATATTTTAGAACGCTTTGCACGTGCGTGTTTGAATGGTGTATGTTGCATCACAGAGTTATTTGGTTTTCTTCTAGCGGGGCTGTGCTGAATACTTGCTGCAATGGCTATGCAGATGCAGTTCGAAGCAAATGCAGATACATCGGCAGAGGAAGAGAGCTTTGGACCACAGCTCATATCTAGGTTAGAGGTAGGTAAGGAGTTAGCTCTAGGGTAAGATTTCAAGAAATCTGCTGGTCTTTTGCCTTAAACACAAGTTGTAGCTGAAAATTGTGTTGCTAAATTCTTACTTTGTTCTGTCAAAAAACCCCAAAACAAAAACCTCAACACGTTAACAGTTATGTTTTCTATTATGTTGCCTTGCTGTGCACCCTTCCCGAACATGTATTGATCACCTCCAGCATCTATTAAACCAAACAGAGAATGATATCTTCTGCCTGTTCTATGCCATCTATATAGTTAATAGCTTATGCAAACTTTACACTGGTAAAAGGATATTATTTTTTATGGTTCTTTGTGTATAAGTGAATAGGGGGGTAACGTTCAATATGCTGACTTGTAGTAACAGAGTTTGATCCAAATTTGATGAAGCCAATTGAAGGTGTTCAGTGGAAGTTAGATTAAGGTATCTGTGTCTTAGTGTGTCCTTTTTTTCTCCCCTCCCCTTCAGCAATGTGGTATAAATGCAAATGATGTGAAGAAATTAGAAGAAGCTGGATTTCACACGGTTGAGGCTGTTGCTTATGCACCAAAGAAGGAGCTACTAAATATTAAAGGCATCAGTGAAGCCAAAGCTGACAAAATCTTGGTAAGGGTGTTATGGAAAAGCTTTAACGCAAGATATTCAGGAAGTTTTATTTCTACTGGCTTAAAGCGTTCTGGTGATTTTGGAAGGTCTCCATTAACGATATACTGAGAAGGGCAGTAAAGATGATTAGAGGAATGACATGACTTTTCATGAGAAGAGACAAAAAACACTAGGACCAGCTTTGAGCTGACAAAATCTTGGTAAGGGTGTTATGGAAAAGCTTTAACGCAAGATATTCAGGAAGTTTTATTTCTACTGGCTTAAAGTGTTCTGGTGATTTTGGAAGGTCTCCATTAACGATATACTGAGAAGGGCAGTAAAGATGATTAGAGGAATGACATGACTTTTCATGAGAAGAGACAAAAACCACTAGGACCAGCTTTGAGAGGGGAAAGGGGAAGGGACTATTAGAAAGGTGGAAGAATAATATAGGAAGGAATAATATAGAAATCGTGGAAGGTATGGAGAATATACCTGAGATGACTGTTATTTCTAGCTCAGTATTTCTCGTGATAAGGTGGCTTATGATAAGCCTAAAGCAAAGAAAGTACTTTTCCATACAGGTTGTAATTAAGTTATGGAACTCCTTGTCCCAAGGCACGGTGGCCATCTGTAGCATAAACTGGTTTAAAAAGGGGCTAAGTGCAGTGTTTGTGGGGTACCGTTCAGATCAAGAAGCTCGCTAACTGAACCCAGAGGAACTACTAGATAGAGGGTCAGTCCCTCGTTCCCTGATTTGTTACACTCTCCCTAAGCATTCACTGTTGGCACTTGTCAAGGCAGAGGATGCTGCGTTATAACGACTGGACTGACCCAGTACAGCTGTTCTTCTGTTACGTTCTTCTTAAGCATGTTAATTGTGTACCTCAGATGGGTATTCACCGTGAGACCTGGGGTTTACTTCTGGGGACTGAGAGTGAAGCCTGAGTTGTAATCTCAGCATCTTCTGGTTCAGAATATGGAGTTTCTGCCACACTAGTTCTCGTTTATCGAAATCTGACCCAGCACAATGTTTAACTCGATACTTTTCTTACTTTGCATATTTAGTCACTATTAGGAAGACAGCATTCCTAATAGGCTGTACGCCCATCCTAAGTATTTCAAGTTTCACAGGGACAGAACTGAACTAAAAGGGTGGGGGACGAGGGGGGGAAGATTTCCATAAAATACACAAAATGGATGTTGAAGCTTTTTCTTTGAGCAGAATTTCAGTTCTGTTCAGAGGTACCAACTAATATATGGTCTATAAAATAAAATGTATGCATCAAATTATATAGGTGCTTCTCCATTTCACAAAATAGAAAATTGCAGTATTAATTACTAGAGGGGGTAAATGAATGGGATGAAGACTCCTTGCAATCCTTAGTTTGGTTTTCTTTAGGCTGAAGCAGCTAAACTGGTTCCGATGGGTTTCACCACAGCAACGGAATTCCACCAGCGAAGGTCAGAGATCATCCAGATCACCACTGGGTCCAAAGAACTTGATAAACTTCTTCAAGGTAATAATTTTATTTCTCTCTGTTGATTAGCTTTCAGTAACTGCTTTTTTGTCTATGAACATGATCCTTGGACAAAAACACATAAGAGAGACAAGTTCTGGTTGAACGAAAAAGTTCTGCTTTCTTGTATCACAATTGATTTAAAAGCTGTAGAAATAGTTTTAAAACCTTTTAGTCATGATGCAATACCCAGAGCTGTTCATTTTGGATGTTTCTAGTTTATTCTAGTCTATGACCTATTTCAAGAAAACAAAACCAGGTATCATCTTCTCCCCATTTCTACTTGTAATCAAAAAATCAAAACAAGTGATTTCAGCTTTTCAGCATCTTCAGAAATACACTTACCTAAACTACTTATCTGCGACATGAACAAACCTCAGTAGGAAAACCAGTTTTTCCAATTAGAGTTTTGAAACTTTTAACCAAGGAAGTGTTTAACTGAGTCTCTGTAAATGTAATACTTTATACGTGGTCTTTGTTTGAAGTATGTGACCTTTTTAAAATTTTTTTATTATTATTATTTTCCCTTCAGGAGGAATAGAAACAGGGTCCATAACAGAGTTATTCGGGGAGTTTCGTACTGGAAAAACACAGTTGTGTCATACCCTGGCCGTAACCTGTCAAGTGAGTAGTTCACTTCATTCAAATCAAGTATTCAGACAGCACAGCTTTTGGATATTTGCTAATTTGTGCACTTTTCTCAACCAATACAAATGTGACGCATATAAACAGCTGCAAAGAACGTGAGTATTTGCAGCACCCTTGGTTGTACTTGCAGCTTTCTAGGATCTTTTGTTTCGTGCTTAATCTGCCTACTAGGGTTATTTTAGCTGCAATTAAGTTTGTGATGTTTTTTGCCTATGTTTGATATGTTCTGTAGCTTTTTTTTTTTCCCCTCCTCAGTATTCTGACAAGAAAATTGAACACGTTAGCCTTGTAGCATAATTCTAGGTCTTAAATGCAGAGAAGTGTTTGATCTCTCTTCAGGTGCTCTAGACTGCAGAGAACCTTTCTTATCACCAAGAGTGTTGAAAAGAGAGAAGAAACTGTTGGGTTCAATGTGTTTCTTTCACTAGCTGCTTTTTTTCCCTAACGTATCCTAAGCTTACTTCATTTTACTTTTGTAAAAGCCTTCAGCTGGTTCTTGCTGTCTAACAGCAGATCAGTTTGGGGTAAAATTTTTTCTAATCTTAGTTTAAACAAATAATAGTGCTTATTACTTTCTAGAGGTTGCTATTTCATAAAATATTAGAGGCTTTGGGCTTAATTTGATCGTTTAGTTAACACCCTTATGCACCTAAACTTACCAGCTCAAAGTTAAGCACCTGTCCTCTTATGTAGGTATCGGAGATTGAAAACAGGAATCTTTCTTCTCACTTTTCCCAGATAAGTGTGACTTTAATCACAATAGCTTGGTATGTTACTTACTGTATGGTATCAGTTGAGGGCATAAGGCAATAACTGGATTATTTGTTGAAGCTTTGTTTCATGTTCATTCATTTGCTTTTCCTTTAGCTTCCCATTGACCGAGGTGGTGGTGAAGGAAAAGCTATGTATATTGACACAGAAGGGACCTTCCGTCCAGAACGTCTTCTTGCTGTGGCTGAAAGGTCTGTACTTAGGGCTAGAAGTAAACTGGCATTAGTTGAAGAAAGGAATACATTTACTCATGGGACAGCTTAGTTAGTTAGCAAGGATCACTGTGTAAATCAGCCTGTCTCCTTAAATTCATGGGGCTGTTGCAGTAAGAGCTGTCCCTAAAAAAAAAACCAACCAAACAAAACCCTTTCTGTATTCTAGTTGCCTGTCTACCTACATGCATGTTAGACCACTTCGTTAGCTGTATTTTATAAACAAAGTTTCTAGTTTTAGATATAACAGCAGCTAACGTCATTGTCCCCTGGAATATGATGTCTTCACTTCTTACTAGCGTCTCTTTCAAATTCAGTTTTACTGTTAGTGAAATACATTCAAAGATTTTTCTTAAATTCTGCCAATAGCATTACCTTGAAACAAAGATTCTTTTGTCAAAACGTTATTGCAACGGCAGCTGGAAAACTTCTGTTAGGAAATATGAGAGCATCCACTGACCAGCTGAAAAGCTGTTTTTTCATCTCCTGCCTCTATCTCAGAATGTTCTGACTTGTTTTTTATACCAATTGGAAAGTAAAACTTAATTACCCAAATAACAATTCCGCTGTCTACACAGAGATTCTGGTTAGACTTAAAAGCCAGAAGTACTGGTTCTGTACATTAGAAAAAGGAGCTACTTCTGGTCAACTGGTTCTTTAGACTTTCTCAAAAGTAAAACTGCTTCTGTGGGGCTTAATTCTCCATGATCGTTGTTTCAGTTAAACATCAAGGTATGTAAGCAACTTCAGTGAACTTGGGTTGAAGTATTACTTTATCTTGCAGTGCTTATCAATTGCTGAAATTGTGTCAGCTGGAACAGAAAAGTAGCCCAGCACTTTGGGAAGGGATGTGAAGCATGTCATACCTGACTGAAGTAGGAGAGGAATTTTAAGGATGCAGAATGCAATTATTCAGATTGGAGTTTGGGCCTAAGCTTCAGATTAACAATTTCAGTTATGTGGTAGTTTTAAAAAAAATTTCCACCTAGATACTGATTAGAATTTTCATGTCGGTAAGCTGTGCACTTTCTTCTGGAAGCAATAAGATGACAAACATTGATTGTTTCTAAGCTGCAAGCCAAAATCATGCAGCAAGGCTGAGCTGATTTGAATACAGAGGCTCAGACGTCCTGCAAAGATAAAATCAGTTGGCCTGTTTTCTACTACACTTTTGCTAGTCTGATTTAGGCTCATAGTTTTTCAGGCTGTGCATGTGGGGTATTTTAAAAAGTATTTTAAAAACTTTTGTGCAAATTTCCTAGCTTAAAAAGCAGCTGTCCTCCTTTTTTTACCATGCATTTACAGAAGCAAAACTTAATTGCCAAGTGACTGTGTTTCCTTCAGTCACCCTTCAAGTATACTTCAAGGCCTGGCCTATCATTATAGATGTTTTCTCTAAAGTTTCTTTGTTTTTACCCTTTGTCGTTCCTCAGCATATATTTTTTTCATGAAGTTATTTTTTTGCCAAGACTCCATGTGACCTGTTAGGCAAAGCTGCCTTCCTTATGCTGTAGGCTGATTTCACAGTATGTCTGCTTTGTAATATCATGCTGCATAGCTAAGTCTCTATGGGGCAGAAACTTAAGTTTTAATTTGGTTTAATGAGGCTCGATTCTGTGCCACTGCAGGCGGCCCTGCCGTTCCTTTTGCCCCATGGTGTTGGCATTAGTGACTGTTAGGCTGTAGGCTCAAGCAGAGCAGTTGCTAATGTGGTTCACTGCAGGGCAGCATAAATTGCTGAAGCTGGAGCAAAGGAGGGGACAAGAATGAGCAGCTGGAAGCAGAGAGGATGAAAGGGTAGGACTGCTGCTTTTTAGTAGCACCACAGATTCATGAGGTAAGGCCAGTATTTATGGGCCTTTCCGTGACTGCAGGTAAAAAAATCAAATAAGATTTAATACCAAACCAATATGACGTGCTAGCCCACAAGAGGTGCTTCCTTTTCTTTATAGAGGGAGATGATCTAATCGACATACCATCCTAAAAGAATGAAGTAAGGTCAAGTTATTGAAAAATAGTAAGCTGAAGATTTGGGTCAGTACTGGATTTGGATGGTTTGTTACTGAAAGGCAAAAAAAAAAATCTTTGGAAGACATTTTACACAGGTCCTAGAGGTTAATTTGACAGATGTTCACTTTGGAAACATCTGGTATTACTATTCCTCTCCCCTCTCTCCACTGCTTCTCTCCCCCCACAGCTATTGTGTAATTGTCCCTCTGCAGGAAGTAATTTCCCTCACTTTTTTGCTACTGGAAGGGAATGTGCGCTTCCTAATCATCTGGGGACAGTACCAACTAAATCCTGTTAAGTCTCTTTGAAGATAATTTGATCTAACCCTGCTGGCTTTTCCTGCAGCAAGTGGAGGAGTACTCCCATATTCCCTGTCATCAGTGGATATTTGGCAACAAACACCTCTTGGGCACTGATGAGAAAGAGAAATGAGGTTTGCAGCAGTCATAGGTACATCCATACACACGTATCTCTGCGTGTTCCATCCGTCAGTCTTTTTCTTCAGCTCAGCTAGGATGGAGGCTAACCATCTTTCCACTCATTTCTTTCTGTAGTCTGCTGACTTGCCAAGTATTTGACTAGCACCCTTGACTTTAATCTCGAATATGTAATATTTCAGTGTGGTCTTGCTTCAAAATGCTAGTCAGGATTGGCTGTTATTCACCTTCAAACGTAAGGTGCCAGTAGCCTAGTAAGGTTGGATTGTTTGATTTATTAATAGCTATCACGTGCAGGTAACAAAATTAATCGGTAACTATGATTCTAAAAGTGTACTGTTCAAAGCTATGCTTAGCCTAGAAGTTTAATTTCTACAGGAATTAGGGAGGGACACATTAGATGTCCAGCTGTGAAAAGCAGGATATTGAAATCATAAAGATACTTACCTTAATTCACGTTCTTAATTTGATGTATTTTGGTATGACTTGGATCTTTCATACTGTTGATTGATAAAAGTCGAATTCAGCCATGCTAGTGTCATTAGAGTGTAAAGCTGTATTGTTAGAAGTTGTGGTCCTTCACTGGAGAACCCACTTTGAGCTGGCTCTTCAGGTAGAATCTAAAAAATCAATTCTGTGACAACAGAAAGTTTTGCACTTTCTCCCAGGACGTCTTATCAACTGAACGTGCACTTACGTCCATTGACGTGCGCTTCTGCATTCAGTGCACCATTGACATACGCACTCCATTTAATTTGCTTTAGGTAGACATTGCAAGTATGCCTCTCCAAAGTGCCTGTACACGCATGCATGCAGAATGGGGAACAAACGGGAAGAGTTAGACATCTGTGTGCAGTTTCAGGGCTAAAAGCTCATTGTGATCACAGAGAAGCAGTGACCATGAGATGGTGGAGTTCGGGATCCTGAGATCGGTGCAAGGAGATCGGTGCAAGGCATTAAGCAGGATCGCAATACTAGACTTCAGGAGAGTGGACTTTGGCCTCTTCAGGGATCTGCTTGGAAGAATCCCATAGGACACAGCCTTTGAGTGAAGAGGGATGTAGGAGAGCTGGCTGATTGTCAAGGATCTTTTCCTCCAAGTTCAAGAACGGTCCATCCTGTTGAACAGGAAATCAAGCAAAGGCAGTCGGAGGCCTATATAGATGAACAAGGAGCTCCTGTTAAACGTAAAAAGGAGGCGAACAAGAGGTGGAAGCAGGGACAGGTGACCTGGAAGGAATATAGAGGCACTGTCTGAGCATGCAGAAATGGGGTTAGGAAGGCCAAAGTCTGTTTGGAGTTGAACGTGGTGAGGTATGTAAAAAGTAGCAAGAAAAGGTTTTAGTGTTCAGTGTGGCCAAACTTTAGAACAGGTTGCCCAGAAAGGTTGTGGAGACTCCATCCTTGAAGATGTTAAAAACCTGACTGGACACAGTCCTGAGCAATCTGCTGCAGCTGATCCTGCTTTGAGCGGGGAGGGGAATTGGACTAGTTGATCCGCAGAGATCCCTTCCAACTTCAGAGTCTGTAATTCTCTGAAATATGCTGTAGCGTGAAATGAAAAATGAGAACAAATTATGTATGTTCTCTCTCGCTGGAAAAAAATACTACTACGTTTCAGATCCAAGGAGGATAATCAACTGGTTCTCCAAATTCTAAGGGATTTCTCAAAGTGCCATATATATAATTTAAATGCAAGATGTTGAATGTAACTATCCTTTTTTTTTTTTTGGTAGTGAAACATTGACAGAGTTATTGCAGGTGGAAGGCTGTTTACCACTGTTTTTTATTAGCAATATACTGCTTTCAGAATATTCTGTTCCAGAATGGTAGCTTTCCTTGCCTGTGGTTTTATTTTGAGGAAAATGTCTGGTGTTCTACTTTACTATTGTTCCTAGGCAGGAAAGTATTCTTTAAAAATGGGTTCCAATCATTCTGTTCACTTTTCATCGCCAAGTTGTGTTGCATTTCTTGCTGCCTGTTTTTATCTCCAAGGCTCTCCCAGGAATGTGAATTTTTACTCTAGTCTTTAGGTAAACCTGCTGGGTAACTCCTGTTGATGAAGTTGTCACTTAAAGATTTTTTTTTTAATTTTTTTTCACTGATTTCTCCAGGTATGGCTTGTCTGGCAGTGATGTCCTAGATAATGTGGCGTATGCTCGAGGTTTTAACACGGATCATCAGACCCAGCTCCTGTATCAGGCATCTGCTATGATGGCTGAATCACGGTAATAAGACTGGTTTAGATGGAGTGATTTTTGTGCCGATGCTTATTCATATTATAAAGCTACCTGTAGATGATGAACAAGTGCAAGAGAAGCATAGATTACAAAATTGTGAAATGTCAAAGTAAATGTTTACTTCAAAAGTTAACTTTTTTGAAACATACTTGCTTTCTTCAGTGCTTAGCTCCATTAGATCAGGTTTTGTTACTCTCAAACTGGATTATGCTTTGGCATATCCAGATAAGAAGCTTGGTGTATCAGCAGTCAGTTGTGAGTTAATACCTCTTGCTGTTGAAATGTTGGATGATGGCGACTGACTTGAACTGCGACAACTGATGTTACTTTACAAAGAACAAGTGCCAGCCTGAGAAACAATTTTAAAGATCAGTTTATAATTGCTTTCAGAAATAAAGAGTGTTGATTTAGAGCATGCCAAGCACCGAAGAAACCTGTGCAGACAGCTTTAGTTTAAAACTAAGATTTATGGACCCCTTTAGAGGGAAGGAGGTGGTGGTAAGAGGTGTATAGGAACCTCTCCACAGAGTATCTGTGGTGTCAAAACGTTAATTTCTGGGCTAGTTTATGAGAGTCTTATTATTTATTTATTGATAAATCTAAGTTTTTAATCATGCAGCAACTTTCTTTGGGTTTACTGGGTTTTATTGTATAGTTAGTAATCTGAACTTTACAGATCAAGTCAGTGTTGTTAAAAAAAATAATTCTGCTAACTGGCAGGCTGAGAGGAGCTTACATCCACATCAGTATGCAGCCTCACAATTTGCTGGACACTGTCACACTCCAATGGAGGCATTATTCATGCCTGGGAGCGTTTATGAGAACCTTGTACTTACCTTCTCCAGATACGCGCTGCTGATAGTGGACAGTGCCACAGCCCTTTATCGGACAGATTACTCAGGAAGAGGTGAGCTGTCAGCTAGGCAGATGCATCTGGCCAGATTTCTGCGTATGCTTCTTCGACTTGCAGATGAGGTAAACTGTGAACTTTGCTTTATTCTCTAAAGGACTGGTGATCAACTTTCTTTCTCTTGCAAAGCTTAGCAATTTTGTACAAATGGCTTTCTGCCCGGTCGGTGTCTGCTTCCATTTTGTTTTGAGAGGCATGATAGAGTGGTTATGGACAGCAGAGAGGACAGCAGAAGTGCATGTGTCTTTCCCCCCACCACCATCCCCTTTTGTTCAGATTGTGGAAAATAAAGGCATTTTGATTTGTTGCTTTTCTCCTTACAGTTTGGTGTGGCAGTTGTGATCACTAACCAAGTGGTAGCACAAGTAGATGGAGCAGCCATGTTTGCTGCAGATCCCAAAAAACCTATTGGAGGAAATATCATAGCACATGCTTCCACCACGAGGTGAGAGAACAGATTATCATCTTCCATTAGCCTTATTTTGGAAGATTTTATGAAACTAGCCAAGTACCTTTAAATTCTGGGTTTCTACGTAGTCTGTCAACAGCAAGTCCAGCCTGCTTTTCAACAAATGAATGCTATTCTGAGCACTCATTAATCTGCAGTAAAATCAACACAACATTTTCAGAAGTTCTTACAGCTCCACAGTGTGCTGTATTCATGTACTAACATAATGTTTTAATGCTTATCATAACGATTTACTGAAAGTAGGCTATTTTTTGTTTCCTTCTCCCTATTAGACTGTATCTGCGAAAAGGCCGAGGTGAAACCAGAATATGTAAAATTTACGACTCTCCTTGCCTTCCTGAGGCTGAAGCAATGTTTGCTATTAATGCTGATGGAGTGGGAGATGCTAAAGACTGAAGACTCCTTTTCATTTCCCATGTAACCCAAGACTAGGCATCCGTAAAAAGCTCCTTTCTTTGTGGCACCTTACAGATGCTTTCCCAACGCAGCTGCTGTTCAAATGCTGACAGAGGAATCTTGTATTTCAGCATAGAATTCCATCAGGTGAATACACTTTGAGACACATCTAGAGGTGTTGCTTGGAAGAGATCTACCCTCTTGGGCTTTAGTCACGTGTTAGATTAACGTGGTTTCTTGAGAACATTTTCAGAGGACCATAGCCTTTGTATTTTCCTCACGGCTGTTGCTCCAGCTGGATTCTACCAGTGGACATAGTGCAGTAAAATCTAAGAGTATGTGGCCATAGTTTATAACTTGGTGAATTTGAAGTAGCATTGATGGGTTTGTCAAATAAGAAAAGTGGTGACTTAAATACTTAATGGATTGCTTTAATTATAAAATAAAGCAGAATGGTATTCCACAATAAGAATTTGAGGATATTGCTGGGATTGATGATGATCACAATCCATATTCTTTATGTTTAATTTTGTTTTGGATGCGGCAACATGCTGGGTTTTGGGAACTGTTAATTTACATTTTAGTTACATTTTTTGTATTTCATTAATTCTCTGTGGAAATCTGCTTTTAATAAAAAGGACCATGAAAATATTGATGACATTACGGGTTTCTGGGACTCAGCCAGGTGTTAATTCAGACTGAGGCATTTTTTATGTGCGGGTAGGAAGAAGATGCATATAGCTTCAATGAATCTTCAGTCTGGATTTTTTTTTTCTCCTAATGCTAACAAAATGCATCATCCCCATCTTGATTTGGGATGGGCAGTGCAACTGTGCTTGTAAGTGCCCTGTAGATGTCTTTTAAGAGTTTTTGAGGTTAAAAAGGATCTTTTGTATTATGCAATATTTTTATATAAGCTATGCTATTGTGAACTACTCTAAACTTGATTGAAGAGAATAATATCATAGTGGTGGTTGGCAGCAAAAAATATTTTCCTCGTTCTTTTTCTCTGGGACAAATAATGAAGAATACGTATAGTGGGATCCAACTGTCTCTTACAGGCTAGCAGGCATAAGCCACATTTATTCAGGTACATAAATACTCGTGCTATATTGGCTACTAAATCTCATGAGATGGTAAGTTGTCTGCTGTCTCATTTGTAGCTGAATGCCTTTGTTCTTAAATTCTGCATAGCCACGGAGTGTGCTGTTTCTATTCAGAAGATGTGCACAAAAGGCCATTGCTGTCACCATTGCCTGCAGCTGAGTTTCAAGAACCGAAACTCACATAAAAATGTTAACTAGGGGATTCAATTGGGGTTGAACTCATCAGTAAGGAACTGAGATGTTCGGGGTTTTTAGTGACAGAAGTTCAGCTCTTCCTCGTTACTCACACTTGCCCTGCATGTAGGTGAAGGTGGTACAACGTACTGTCTGTGATTGCTGGTGTCTGAGGTGACCGGTTATAAGGTCCCGTTATTGCCTAAAGTATGCTAGATGTTAATCATGTTGGCTGAAACCTGACATGGCTGGGGTCTGTAACAGGCCCCATTAATGCTTCTGGGAGGGCGGGGAAATCTGGCAAAGACTTTCAGCTGTCCTCAGGAGTGAGGCTAGAGTAAAAGGAAATGTTATGCCCTGTCAAAAACGTCCAGATGTCTGAGAAGTTCGAGCCTTTCGGTTTTTGAGAGTCCAGACCTAAAGTTTGGCAGAAGGTGGTCTCTGAAATGAAATGTCTCGTGCTGTCCCTGCGGAAAGTTGCTTACAGGTAACCAAGGGGGTTTTTTGGTTTTTTAAGCCCCACTTTGTAAACACGTACCTATCATGTGGTATCACTTAGGTATAAATGACACTTTATGGGATGATGAACAGTTTGGTTTATTGCTTTTGGCTACACTAAAAGTCAAAATGTCATGTTTGTTTTCTGCTCTGTTGCTTCTCTTCAGTGTCCTTTGTGGAGAGGGAGTTTTGCCATGCCTATACCACAGTCCTCTGCTATTTGTATCTCTTTGTATGTTAATGCTGTGTAATTCAATCTAATAGAACCTTTTTTTTTTTCTCCTTTTCAAAGTCTACTTCGGTCTTTGGACAACTAAAATTACATCTGAAGTCCTCTCTGTTCATGTAATGCTCAGCGTGGAAACCGATTTTTCTAATAGCCTGCAGTACTTCTCTTAGCTAGCTGAAAGGTTCGTACTTTGATTGGGAGAGCGAAGGTGAAGAAACTAGGAAATATTTGTTCCTCTTCGCTAAGCTCTTATACGGCTTAGGCTCTGAACTCAGGGGGGATTTTTGGGGGGGTTGTTTTGTTTCTTTTAAACACAAGAACCTTTTTCGAAAGATCTTTCTCAAGTCATCTTATGACATCCCTGTAGCAGCTGCACAGGCAAGTATTTCCATAGAGGGTTTAAGTTGCTTATGACACAATGCTATGAAACGCTAATTAAATAAGCTCATTGTCAACATTGCTTTAACCTCAAGGAGGCATAATTAATATTCCTTTAGTAAACATTTTTCCTGCTGTCTCCTTGAAATACTTCTCTCAATGTTTCCCCAAAAGTTCCTCTCAAGGCAGTGGAATATGATTAGAAATCATATTCACTTTTAAATTCTAAAGTGTTTTTGTGTGTGTTTGCGCAATCGTCTGGCTCACGTTCATCCAGCCAAGTTTTGCTACGTTTGAACCCATGTCTAGAGGTGAAGAGGAAATTATAACCGAATTGAAATGTGTACAGAAATACGTGCATTACTCTGAACTACTAATGCCCTTATTAGAGCACGATGGAGAGCGGTTTGATTAATTAAAACGATGTAGATAGTCTGCAGTGTTTTGTTTCCATGTTTCCCTTGAGAGTTGCGTTAGTCTCCTAACAGCTGTCTGCTTTGCTGCCGGCATCGGCCGCCGCTCCTTCAGCACCGGTTAGTTACCAGTCACGCAGGCTCTGCCCAGCCGCGGCTGCATCTGGTTTGAATTTCCAGAAGAGTTGGCGATGCTATTAGCTGCACAACTTGCATTTTGTACACAAATTAAAAAGCCCTCGTAATATAAATGCGAAGCGTAGAGACCGCAAGGAGCGAAGCGAGGCTCGCAGTTGGAAGGACACGAGCGTAGTGTCATGTTGAGAAATATTCCCATGTTTTCTTTAGAAGAGGACAGCCACATCTCCTAACTCCATGCATCTTGCTCTGCGGGCAGATAGCTGGCTGACTGCGTAGCATTGTGTGTGGTCAGTGAAGTTTTCCCAACTACCCAGCTTTAGAAGCAAATGCTAAATTTTTCCAGATGCAGCCGTGGTGGTGCAAGTGTAAAGTGCTGCTCGGTGGCTCCAGTTCTCCCTTTTTGTTAGCTCTGCAAATACACAAACCCACTGTGTGACAGCAGCGCTTTCCCCGGGATGTGTTTTTAATTACGGGGAGGAATCTTTGTTAAAGGTCACAACCCGGACCGAAAACAATCGGATCTCTGCGTATGGTTTATGATGTTATCTCAGTTCAACACACCCGGTGCCTCGGTTTCTCCACCGAGACCTGAGGCTGCAGCGTCAGCCTTCCAAGGTGACCTCGTACAACCCGTGTTACTCTAGCCAGGGAGGAGAAAAATAACCAAAGGTAGAAGTTCCCAAAGTCTAAGGTAACACTTAGTTATTTTCACTGCATAACTTGAGTTAATTAAACTACGCAAACTTATACTTGAGTTTATCGTTGTGCTGCTGACCTTGGCCGATTGCGTGTGTTAGTCTTGGCGGTGGCAGTTTTCCTCCTAAGATCAATGTGTGTTTATGCTATTGAAATGCAGCTTTAATGCTCCGTCCTTCCTGGCACAGACCTCGCTGCTGGTGGTGAAAAGAACTGCAAGGACAAATTGTCGGCTCCTGCTGTGACTACAACGACCATGCACAATCTACTGTTTCCCTTTCAGATGCTTTCAGCCTTTATTTTCAGGAGAAACTTTGAAATATAAATTGGTTTCTCTGTGCCTTAGAGTTACATCGTTCTTCACTCCGTCTCGCTCAAGTGGGCCGCGTCCTCTTCCAGGAAAGGCAGAAAATACCTGCATAACGCAGCTATGATCTGGGGCTTTAAAAAAACTTCGGAGCACTCAGTATTTGTTTGTCCAATCATTAAATGCAAGACAGAAAGGAGGTTTTAATAACTGCAACCTTGAGGCTTCAAACAAATGAAGAAGAAAAGTAAAATGGAGGGAACACTGCAGCTTAAAGTTACGTCCAGAATATTTAGAATGTCTCACCAGAAACTAACAGCAAAGCCAAAAGCTTCAGCGCCAGCCTGAAAACAAAGGGAATGTTTTTGTCCTTCCCGTGCAGCAGATGACAGCGAGTTGGTGTTTCGGTACACTGGAAGGAGTTTGAGTGTTGAATGGATGAGGGGGAGAAATCGGAGGTGGTGTATCTTCACACCTTTTCAGAAAATAAACTGCAAGACTTCAAATTTCACTTAAAACCATTCATTTTTATTAGACTAGTTGTATTCTACTGCTGCTTAAATTTATCCTGAGGGTTTTTATTTTTCGTTAGCAGAAGCTGTTTGTAAGATAACTTGACTGTACTTGTTTCTTTGTCCATATTTTGTATAAAATATGATCCTTTAATCACTGATGGTCCATCACATATTTTAAAAACATCCAAATCTCCTGGAAAAAGAGAAAAGTACAATTGTGTGCAAATCTCCACCACCCCCACTACCCCCAGGGAAAGGCTTTGCTAGAGTAAGAACTCGGAAATGAAAGTGAATCTCTGAGCCTGGCTGGTGCGCGTTAATGAGCTCCAGCACTTCTCTAGCTTAAGACCATCACATCCATCCTGTAGCTGTGGGGTCACATTCTGCGTTATGCCTCAGACAGAAAAGTGGAATTTATATTCTTAATATTCGGTTAAACCAATCTTGGGACAGAAAGCACAATAAAAGTCAACTTTATGTACGCTTTGCTCCATGACTTGCTCAAGCAACAGGTTTGGAGGCTTGAGCGTATGAAATGGAGGGAAAAGCACAGCAACCACCGTACAGCAGACAGCACGTGAGAGGGTTCGGAAGGTGGTTGTGGTGAGCAGAAAATGGTCGTGGTGAGCAGACAACCTGCCTCGTGGAAAGGGGAAGCTGGGAGCTGCCTGTGCGAGAGCACGCTCCTGCGAGAAAGGCCAACCTTGGGGATGTTTAGGGTGAAGCCTGGGGAGCGCAGGGGCTTCCGAGTGGATGCACTAAGCAAAGCGAGGCGGAGAGCAGTTTGTATTTACAGCTGCAAGAAAAACCTGAGTGCTCAACCACTGCCCGAAATGCACGTGTGTGAACTTCTCAGAGCCTGGGCAAAAGGATTATGGATGCTGTAGGTGCTGAAGGACTCTGTAGGTCCAGGGAGGTTGTGCGTCCAGCAAGACTAATGAGCAAACAAAGCTGCCCCCAGAACAAAGCAGGTTTGGGGCATTTTTATTCTACTTCTGACCCTGGTCCCAGGTTTCCTCTCCTGCCTCACGTCTCCTCCAGCCTCGTGTGCGCTCCCCATCCGTCGGTGGGTGGGAACGGGTTAAAGGCGCCTTTCCCAAGGTGGGAGCTGGCTGGAAGAGAGGAGGAAAGCAGTCACGCAAGGAAAACCATGCTGGCTCGAGAGGGGCTGGCTTCTCACGCATTGCCGTGTAACCCTGTCATCTATCTTGTCATGGGCCAGCCCTCCTGTCAGCATTAATCCGCAGCTTAATCTCTTCTCCCTCCCAGGGGCGAGACAGCGGCAGGGGGGAGCTGGTCCCTCGCCAAGCAGCCTGCGCTGCCCTGCCTTGTGCTTGCCCAGAAACAACAGCCAGTTGACGGAGAGCGGTGATTATTTCCCCATGACACATGCCAGAGGGGACTTTCTCATTTCGGCCCCCTTCTTCTCGCTGGCAGGACACTCTCCCTCTCTCTGCCAGCACGCAACCACCCCTTGAATAGCTTTTAATTACAGGAAAAGAAAGGCTGTCAGCCCGTGCGTGGCATCCCTGGGTGCACTGGCATTGTCTTCCCTGAGCAGGACTTTTGGGACTGGTTTATTAAGTGATAGAGAAGCAAACGAATTCCCTTGGAAGCCTACAGCTGCTGGAGGAGAGGGCTGTTGTACCCAGCCTTGCAGGAGATGTGCAGACCCTTTCAGGGCTATTTCAACACCATTTCCAGAGTCCGAACCCAGCTGGTTTGTAAATGTCTGGATCCAAGGGATGAGCTATCTCCAGCCTTTGCACAGTTGCTCTGTTATCACAGCCCTCTTGGGGTCAGGACTAAGCTTCCAGCTCTTCCTAAGACCTGTTTTTCCTCCCAGACAGAGTCCTTGTTTCACCACAACCCAAAAAAACTTTCCTGCTAGAGATGAGGGCGAGAGTCAAGTGATACAGAGGCTTAACCTTCCCGCCTATAAATCCAGCGGTTGCCATTCATACAGCTCCTGTTATCTCCGCCAGCCTGTAAGATTTGAAAGGTTTCTGCCTTCCCCCATTGAGCACCTGCAGAGCCACGCGTATCCCGACGTCGCTCTTGCATCGTGCCGAAATTCCAGCTGCATAAACCAGGGTGTTTCAGCTCTCCCTGCGTCGAGCACAGGCAGGTTTGCAGATTTATCCGCCAGAATTCAGCATTCGTGCTACTAATGCAGAGAAAACATCCTCAGAATGAATGGGCTGGAGGGTAAGGGTGGATCCCTGACCTGCAGCTGCTGGTCCATGAGGTGTCTTCGGCACTGTGTCCCCCCCACCCCATCTTGGGTTGTTTTGGAGGCTGAACACGTGGCAGCAGAAACCCACAGTAACAATTCCCGGACTCAGAAACACGTCTCCCTTTGCTCCGGTTCTTGAGCAGGGCAGATCCCAAGTGAGCTCCCCCCTGCCAGAAGCTTTTCCAGCGCCTCTGAAATCCAGGTCTCCCCATCCTCCAGCCAGCTGCGCTGCTGGCAAGTTGCTCTTTGAAAATGCCACGTTCTCCACCCCAGTTTTTCGGGAAACCATGTACAGTGGGCTAACCCCACAAACTTAAAGCCCTAGGCAGCTCTAAATGCAGCGCAGGCAATGTCATAGCATCTAGCTGGGCTACAAGCTCACAGCTCTTTAGATTGAGTTTGAATAGATTTGAATAATGAGCTCCACAGTGTAATTATCTGGTGCGTGAAAAACTACTTCCCTTTGCTTAGCCCATACCTGCTGCCTGATGCCTTCACGAGCTCGTCTTCTGCAAGCGTGTGACCGTTACACGCTCTTCCCTCGCTCTCAACAACTCGAAGCCCGCTGCTCTCACCAGCAGCAGCTGACGAAGCCTCCCGAGGACCGAATTCATCGTGCCTTCGAGAAGACCTCAAAGGTGCCCAAAAGACACCCCCGAGAAGCTCTAACCAAACCTGTAGGTCCCCAGCACAATCCTCTGCCAGATTGAGACACTGCTCAGGCTTTACGCAACAGCAGCCGGCACCGTGCAAGAGCTGTAGAAATAAACCTCCAGAAGCAGGAGAAGGAAGAACTGAACCAAAAATGCTCTTAATACGCAAACCGCTTGCAGGGGTGATAGGGCCAGAGCAAAGATGTGGCAGGGGAGTCTCGCTAAGGAAGGCTGGGGCTTAAAATAAGGTGCGGCTGCTGCCCTGGGTTCCTATGCGATGCTCATCTGCCATGTCCACAACTTCTGCACTATATATATATCCACTTTGGATGAAATTTTGGCTGCCTCAGGAATAGTGAAAGGGCCTCCCCTTGCCTTTGGAGGGGAAGAAACATCCCGCATTGCTTCCTTAATGGATGTGTCAGGCCAAAGTGGCTTGAGTCCAGCGAGAGGGTAACAGACGGCTTTCATTCCTTGCTGCTCCAACTTTGCATGAACCCAAGCTGCCTGGAAATAGCGTGTTGGCTTCTTAACATCCAAGTGCTCCTTCTGGTAAACCTCAGCCAGCGGCAGCCTCCCGGAGGGATGCGGCGCCTTGGCATCAGCTTCCCTCCCTCCACTGCCGTTCCCACGAGAGCAGGGAGACCGAGTTTATCACCAGCACAGACGGGCTGTGTTTAATAGGATGTTCGTTTAGGCCAGCCTCATCTCAAATCAGGATTATTAATCTACGGCTTTGCAGGTTGCAAAAGCCCGATTTCAAAGGGAGCTAAAGCTCAGCCCGGTCCAAACATCAGGGTCCAACAACCGCGGAGGAACAGGTCCTCGCTGTAACTGTCCTTCCCCTGCGAATGCCCTCAGTGCCTTGCACGAGCTCAAGAAAATGCTTCGGACCGTACCTGAGCCATCAGTGCTCTGGGCTCCTGAAATGTCGGCTGCGTTTTGTGCTGCTGCTGGAGCAGAAAATCCGTACAAGATGGGGCTGGAGGACCTGGGGAGTATTATCCACCCAATTACACAGTTCAGTTGGGATCCTGGCTGGGTGACAGAGCTGGATGCAGTGGGAGAGGGTGGAGAGAGGAGGGGGAAAAAAAAACAAACCAAAAATCAACACAAGAGACTCCAGGCACCGCAGGAACAGGGCTTGGTCGCCCCTTCTGCTACTGCAGCTCCTTTGGGGCTGTTGGCAAAGCCCATGGGGGCCAACCACCTCCCCTCGACTGGGGCAGGAGTCTCGCATGAGCTTTCGGAGGTTAAATCAACCACGTCGCTTTCAGGCGCTTTCCCCTGGGATGTGCTGGTGAGGAAGCACTGCCAACCCACCGCAGGCAGGGCTGCAATCCACCTCTTCAGGGCAGCATGAAGCCACCTTCACCGCAAAATCATCAGCCGCCTTTCTCAGTGACAGCTCTGAAACTGCGAAAGAGGAGGCAGAAATGTGGGGTCAGCCATCCCGCAGACGGCTCTCAGCCACCCTGCGGCGGCCCGTGTCCTCCGTGAGGCGGGATTCGGACAAGAAACGTACCCAGCCTTTGGCTTCATGGCAATTGAACCGAGGAGGCGATTTAGTTCCAAAACGTCCGAGATTTTAAAGCATTGGCCCTGCAACCCCCAAAGAAATCCCATACCCCAAGGAAAACCAGCTGGGCTGGAGCTTTGAATCCTTCCTATAGCCCTCTGATGCTTCAGCTAATAAAGTGTTGGCAGTAACGAGCTCTTACTGTCTCAACCGGTCGCAGGAGGACGGGCAGACACATTTTGCTGGTGTGTTTTACAGCTGACCCCCCCTCCTTAGTGGTGTAGAGCTATCTCCCCTCCTTGGGAGCATGAAATTAAAAACCCCGTGGGCTTTGCAGCCAGTGTGAGCGCAGGGGCCATGGCCATGAGCTCCCCTTGAACCCCCTATTAAACATCTCAGAGTGACGCTGAGCACGTTTTCCTCTTTACAACGTTCTTTACATCCACAGAGCCACGAACCTCCGTCCCCTTTGGGCAAACCTCACCCCATTTTCAGCCGAATTACCCGGAGGGAAGCAGTGGCGAGAGCTGCATCTTTGCACCTTCCCAGGAGAGCCCAAATCGGGGCTTTCTTCCCCCTCCAGTGTCTTCTCCAAGTCACCCTCAAAAGCAGGCGAGGGACACACCACTCATTCAAACCCAAATATTAACAGATTTGGTTATTTAAAGCAAGTAATTTCCCGACACCTCCGGGATGGGTTTGAGAATCCCTTTGCTCGAGGCTTTGCTCCCAGCTTCACCGGCTGCTTTCCCCGCTCCCTTGTGCGTAGGTTTAATTATTTCTTAAGTGATTACTGTCATTAAGATTTACAATAAGGAGAACAACATTTGTACCCTCGTTGGGTTAGTAAATCCAATTCACTGCAGAGATTTACGCTGGGGAAGCAGGACGGTGAACGGAGCCTAAGGCTTGCATTTTTGGGGAGTAAAATGAGAGGGGTTACTGTCATTAAGATTTACAATAAGGAGAACAACATTTGTACCCTCGTTGGGTTAGTAAATCCAATTCACTGCAGAGATTTACGCTGGGGAAGCAGGACGGTGAACGGAGCCTAAGGCTTGCATTTTTGGGGAGTAAATGATGAGAGGGGGGAAAAAAAAAAAAACCAAACGCCTTTCTGCACTGTTTTACAGCCAGGCTGAGAAACCCCCTTAGGAAGACGACTACTATCAAGCAATGCGCCATTTATTTCGAAATAAATTTGAAAACCATTAGAGAAAGCACGGACGTGGAGGAGAGGCGTGTATTCCCCAGCTGCTTCGGCGTTTAGCGGGGAGGACCGCAGAAAGGGAAAGCTCTAGCGTCGGTATAACCCAGGGAAGGCAAAAATTAGACCAGCAGGAGTTCGGTGAGGAGGGGAGAGAGGAGACCCTCAAAAAAGTGGTTAAAGCCAATTCCTCTGTTTTTGCTTCCCCCCACCCTGAAAAAAATAATCCCAGTTAAAGGGTACTTGAGGAAGCAGCTGGATGCGGCCAGCGCCCAGCGAGGGGCTGTGCCCCGGGGCCCCCCCGAAAGCCGGCCAGGGATGCTCTGCCATCCCGGACCCCGCGATGACGCCGAGGAGAGGCTCTGCCTGCCAAATCAGGTGTATTTTTCCTATTATTTTACGTTGTGCTCAGACCCTGGCAGGCTCTTTATAACCATGCAGGATGAAAAATCCCCTCCGGAGCAGTTTAAAATCAGACCAGATAACATGTAAGCCAATCAAGGAGAGGAAATGAGATGTTACAACAGATTTATTTTTCCAAATGTGTTTTTAATTCAAAGAAGAAACCCTCTCCTCCCATCTGACGCTGTATTTTTTTAGGCATTTAATTCGTGTGCGTTCACTTTTCTGGTCAGGGTTCGTAGGTGGCCATCAGCCCAAGGGGCTTGGTTCGGTTTGGTGTTTGGGTTTGGTTTTTTTTTTTCTTCTTCTTTGATTGATTTCCTAACTGTCTCCTATATCTGTTTTTCTATTTATCTTGTCCTTGATCCAAAGCTCACTGCTGGCAGCGGGAATCTCCAAAGTCTGACCTCAGCCAGCGTCAACTCTGGCTTTTCATAAATCAGGCAGTGCCTGTTTTCTGTGTTTATGAAAAATATTTTTATGAAAATGATGTTTATGAAAGTACCAGTGCGTTCATTTGCAGGCAGGGCACTGCAGGAAGGACGACCGGGAAGGAGAAAGAGGGACCGGGTTTTGCTGCTGCAAAAGCACCGGGTCCCCTTCAGCATCCCCTTGTCTTGGGGGGGGCGACACCAAAAAGTCCACGATTGAGTTGTTATATTAATGGGAGAACCGTACAGGTGTGCCTGACGCTGAGGCCAGCGGGGGATTCATCGCACCAGCATCAGGCACTTAAGATGGGGAGGCCTGGTCCAGGCTGAGCAGCTAAATCGCATCTATAGGCAGTGGATGTAAAAGGATGTAAAAGTGGGATTAATCTCTCATTGGCGATGCCGAAAGGGAGAACTTCTTTCTTCTTTCTCCTTAAGGAGAACCCTCAATTAGCAAAAGCCGGGGGGGGGGAGCAGTATAGTCTATAAGTGGCCAACATAGTTGAAGAGCACCGTAAAGAGGAGCTAGCCGAGGTGGAAATTGCCCGGGAGGGAGCACAGCATCCCCAAAACCGCGGTGATACAGCCCGCGGCGATGGGACACATCCCTTCCTTCCCTGGACAAGAAAACGTTTCAGAGCTTCTTGACCAGAAACCAGCACCGTGGTCCGACACGTGTCCTGGGGGGAGACGTGATGTGCTGGAAATCGCAATGCGTCCCCGCGCCCCGTAACTAAGCAGTGGTACCTTAATTGCAACGGCACCTTTAAGCCCCCAAATGACACCCTGTTGGTGGCAGGGGCTGGCCGTGTTTAAGAGGTTTGTCCTCCGACTCTGAGCTCCGGGAGAGGACACGAGGGCCGGGGCTGGAGCCACGGGTGAGTTTTGCTCCTGATTTCTTCTGGACACCTTCAGGCAGGGAAGGATGCGAAATATTTGGGAGCTGGGTGATGCCTGGGCGCGAGAAGCAGTGTGACTTCTGACCGAAGCCCTTCCCAGGAACTTTTCCAAGGAAATTTAGAGGGGGGGGGAAAAGACCCTCACCTTGGAGAAAAGCCCCCAGGACGCCCTGAGAAACTGGAGCAACATCCCAGCGATTTCAGGTTTAAGCCTGAGCTCCCGGCCAGGTCTGCGCTCTGCGGGTGTCCGCAGCCGCGTCCCAGCGCAGACGTCAGCTGCAATTAACAGCAACGACACATTTTTTCACCAACGGGACCAGATCCAACCACCCCAAACACCAGAAGAGGCGTTCAAACCCCAGCCCTGCAGCCAAAGGGCTGCCCTGGTACCCGGTCAGGAGATGGGGCTGAGCCCAGCCCTCTCCATCCCCCAGGAGACATCTCGGACGTGTCCTGGACCACGCTGGAGAGCAGACGGGGCACGACGAAGCGCGCCCGTGTCCTGGACCACGCTGGAGAGCAGACGGGACACGACGAAGCGCGCCCAGGGATGGGCAAGGAGGGAAAGAGCCACCTTTCGTACCACCAGCGGAGCCGAGGGCCCTCCAGCCCAATATCTTATTTTTTTGGGCCGGGGCTGATACCAGCACAGCCCCCCGCCCCCACCCGTCCCCTCACCCACACCCTCACCCCAGGGCGGGGGGGCTCAACACCACCACCTTTAACACCCCCTGGGCTTCAGCCCTTCAGCGTATGCCTAATCCTGGGGGTTTTTTCCCCCCTGAAAATAAGATTTTCAAGCAGCAGGAGCCCAGATTTCGTCTCCTTAAACCCTCACTTGAAGGACTCTGTATGGACTCCCGGGACTGCACGTTGCCCCGGAGCTTTTAGCAGTACCAGTGATGAGTCCTGCCGAAAAAAGGCCGAGGATTTAACGCTTTGGCTTACATTTTTGGTTTTCTTAAAGAGAATTCCCTGACTACTCTGGAATAAAAATTTCGAATGTATTTAGAGTGATTTGGGACTCTTGGTTACTTGGGCTGAGTTTGTCACTTGGATCCCTTTGGAAAAAATTCATCATCTCTCGTGACCGTTGACGATTTTAACCTAAAAAAAAAAAACAAAATTGT
>NW_008795855.1:92144-92502 GCF_000699145.1 Aptenodytes forsteri | reverse complement strand
TTTATCTACCTATATAAATACATTAAAGAGAACTATACAAAAATACAGAAATCTGTAACAAAATAAAAGTTTTTCAAATAAAATGGGAGACACTAAGTTGGGCCAGCCCTACAAGAGCCCCCAAAATCCCTTTTTCCTCCCTGTTTTATCTACCTATATAAATACATTAAAGAGAACTATACAAAAATACAGAAATCTGTAACAAAATAAAAGTTTTTCAAATAAAATGGGAGACACTAAGTTGGGCCAGCCCTACAAGAGCCCCCAAAATCCCTTTTTCCTCCCTGTCCCCAGGACAGCACCTGCGTTTAACCCTGGGCAGCCCAACCCGCGTCCCGTCGCTTGCCGCCCGGGGGAG
>NW_008795855.1:91658-92047 GCF_000699145.1 Aptenodytes forsteri | reverse complement strand
TCCCCTTTTCAAGCAGCTTAATTATTAGTTGAAGCTGAATTAATTATTAATAGCTTAATTAATGACCAAGAGCTTAATTTCAATAGCTTAGTTATCTATTTCTGATGGTGCAAAGACTAGACCCTTACCAAAAAAAAAAGTTTTCAACCTCGATTCATTTCTCTGAGATTTTAAACTGTTTTAATCCAGCCTGGGAATCCTGCTGGGAAAAGCTTTCCTGCTGCTGCCTCTGAGCTCCCGGAGCTGGAAATTCCCATCTCCTTCTTCGCCTTCCTCTGCCCACCCAAAAAAAGAGGAATGACCCGAAAAAGGGGACTAAGGCGCCAAAACCACCGCGGTTGCGTTAAGGAGCAATTCCCCGTTTTCCTACAGAGTGGGATTCCCCCCCC